>NC_045430.1:104375662-104682566 GCF_902635505.1 Sarcophilus harrisii
AAATAAAATAAAATTTTAAAAAAAGAATTAGAATTGGTTATATGGAAACAATTAACTCTATGAGAATTAAGAAACAATAAAACCATCAAAAGACTGAAAAAATAGAAGAGATCTGATATATCTCATAGAAAAATCAGCTAATCTGGAAAATAGACCAAGAAGAGATAAATTAAGAATTACTGGACTATTTGAAAGGCATGATAAGAAAAAAAATTCTCAGCATTACATTTCATGAAATTGTAAAAGCAAGCTGCCTGAGTATTTTAGAATCTGAGGGTAAAAAAAAATGGAAAGAATCTACCTTTTATCCTTTAAAATAAATCCCAAAATTAAAATCCTCGAGAATATGATAGTGAAACTCTAGAGCTTCTAGGTCAAAGAGAAAATGCTGCATATATTCAAAAAGAAATACTTTAAATACCATGGGCCTATAGTCAAGATCACATAAGATTTAGTGTCTACTACTATAAAATAATGCAGAGCTTAGCACGCAATATTCCAATACAAAGACAATCAATAACTTACCTAGGAAAACTGAGTACAATGCTATAGAAGGAAAAATAGATATTTGATGAAATAGGAAATAACCTGTCTCATAAAATATAAAAGAAAAAAAAACTTTATACAATGGAAGGAAAAGTGTGGAGATAAAGTGTGTAATACCTGAATCTCATTCTAATCTTAACTGGTTCAAGGAGAGAAGAATATACACAAACACGCACACACAGAGTTGGACAGAAAATTAATCTTACCTACTAATGGGAGGAAACAGGTTAATAAAATGAGATGGGGATATGAGGAAAGGTGGATTGGAAAAGGCAGTGGTTAGGAGAGAAAAGGGTAAAATCAGTAAAAAAACAATAGGTTGAAGGAAATACACAGTTAGCAATCACAACTTGATTATGTGTGGTATGAATTCATCCATAAAATGAAAGAGAATAGAAAAGTGGAGTGGAAACCTGTATTCAACAATATTTACACTAGAAACAGAAAGATACCAAACAGTTAAATAAAGTGCTGAAGCAGAATCTATAATACTTCAATTGAAGTTTATACATACATACATATATACATCTTTCCTATATATATATATGTATATATACTCATACACATACATATAGCTATACATACACAGCAATAATGAATATGAAGACAAAGCAAACAAAAATAGACTAATTGAAAGAGATCACTAGGTAAACTGCATTTTGCTAAAAGGCTTTTGTGGTTCAGTCATATCAGTAATGTCCAATTCTTCATGACTTCATTTGGATTTTTCCAGTCAAAATTACTAGTATGGTTTGCAATCTTTTTCTCCAGCTCAATTTACAGAGTAGGAACTGAGGTAAATAAAATTAAGTGACTTGTTCGGGTCATAACACTAGTAACTGTCTGAAGCTGGATTTGAGCTCAAGAAAATAAGTCTTCTTGACTTTAGACCTGGCACTCCTTCCACCGTGCCACTTTGGTGCTTAAAAAGTATCATAGATAATGAATCAACATCAAAACTGGATATAACAAATGATACAGCATCCAAAAGTAAAATTATTCTAATGGGAGACCTTAATTTATCTTCTCAGATCTAAATAAATTTACCCACAAAATAAAGAATTTAAGTAGGTAAATATAATTTTACAAGTTAGATAAGTTGCTCCTTTAAAGAATATTGAATGAGAATAGAATTGAGTACACTTTTACAAAAATTGATCATACATTAAGATATAAAAATCTCACAAAAATAACAGAAATGTTAAATGATCTTTTTTAATGCTAATGCAATAAAAATAGCATACAATAAAGAACCGTGGAAGCTTAGATTAAAAACAATTGAAAACTAAACAATCCAATCCTAATAAAAGAATAGGTCAAATAATAAATCATAGAAATGATCAATAATATTATTAAAGATAATGACAACAATGAGAAAACATACCAAAATTCATAGTGTGCAGTTTAAAGCAGTATATATATTTTTAAACACTCGTGTTAATAAAATAAAATAAGAATAGGTCAACAAATAATACTGGCATCTAGAAGTAGAAAAACAGCAAATGAATCCTCTCCTCCTGCCCAATTAAACATTAAAGTTGAAATCCTGTCATTCAAAGAAGAGACTTAAAAAAACTGAAAATTTAAAAAAAAGTTTTAATAAATTAGAAGTGGATTTTAAAGAACAAAAAACACTAGAAAAATAGATAAATTTATGGCTATTTTGGTTTTTTCTTTTTTTTCTTTATTATTTAATAGCCTTTTATTTACAGGTTATATGTATGGGTAACTTTACAGCATTGACAATTGCCAAGCCTCTTGTTCCAGTTTTTCCCCTCTTTCTCCCACTCCCCTCCCCCAGATGGCAAGATGACCAGTAGATGTTAAATATATTAAAATATAAATTAAATACACAATAAGTACACATGACCAAAACGTTATTTTGCTGTACAAAAAAAAATCAGACTCTGAAATATTGTACAATTAGCCTGTGAAGGAAATCAGAAATGCAGGTGGGCAAAAATATGGGGATTGGGAATTCAATGTAATGGTTCTTAGTCATCTCCCAGAGTTCTTTCGCTGGGTGTAGCTGGTTCAGTTCATTACTGCTCCATTGGAAATGATTTGGTTGATCACATTGCTGAGGATGGCCAGGTCCATCAGAACTGGTCATCATATAGTATTGTTGTTGAAGTATATAATGATCTCTTGGCCCTGCTTGTTTCACTCAGCATAAGTTCATGTAAGTCTCTTCAGGCCTTTCTGAAATCTTCCTGTTGGTCATTTCTTACAGAACAATAATATTCCATAATATTCATCATATCACAATTTATTTAGCCATTCTTCAACTGATGGGCATCCACTCATTTTACAGTTTCTAGCCACTACAAAGAGGGCTGCCACATATTTTGGTTTTTTAAAAAAGAAAAAAATGACCAATATCAATAATGAGAAGGTGAATTCACACTCAATCAAGTAAAAGCAATTTTTTGGAATTATTTTGCCTAACTAAATGATAATAAAACAGGCAATTTTATTTTAATGAAATGGATGAATATTTACAAAACATAAAAGCCTTGAGGAAATAGAATATTTAAATAACTTCATCTTAGAAAAATAAATTGAATAAGCCAAAAGTCCTTAAAGGGAAAAAAAAGAACAACCCAGAAATAGATGAATTTTCAAGCAAATTTTACCAAACATTTAAAGAACAATTAATTTCAATTGTATATGAAACGTTTGGAAAAACAACAAAGAAAGAATTTTACTAAATTCCTTCTATGACACAAACATGATCTTAACACCTAAACCAAGGGATCCAAAACAGAGAAAGGAAATTATAAACCAGTTTCCCTAATTTTAAATAAAATAGCAACAATAAAATTATGGCAACATATCTCAAAAGTCAAACTATGAGCAGGCTAGATATATACCAGCAATATGGTGCTATTTTGATTTTTAAAAAATTGTAAGCTTAGTTGACCACATGAATAACAAAAACATCAGAAATCATCTAATTATTGTAATTGATGAAGGAAACCTTTTGAAAAAATACAATATCCATTACCTTTTTAAAAAATTACAAAGTTTCAGAATAAATAGGGCTTTTCTTAAAATGATAAGCAGCATTCTGTAAAACCAAGAGTGGGGCAGATTAGTGTGGCAGGAAATAGATTACTAGGCCTGGAATCAGGAAGAACTGAATTCAAATACAACCTTAAACATTTATTAGCTATTGACCCTGGGTAAGTCCATTAACCCTGTTTGCCTCAGTTCCTCATCCATAAAATGAGCTGGAGAAGGAAATGGCAAAGCACTCCAGTATCTTTGTCAAGAAAATCTGAAATGGTATCACTAAGAATTGGACCTGACTGAAATGACTGAACTATAATAATAACAAAACTGACAACAAGTAATATCTATAATGGATTAAACTAAAAATCTTTTCAAAAAAATCAGGGGTTGAAGCAAGGATAACCATTATCATTCAAAAATTTACTGGAAATGTTAGGTATAGCAATAAAAAAGAAAAAAGAAAACAAAGAAATAAGTTCTGTAAGCAAGAATCCAAATGATCACATTTTACAGATGGTATAATGGTGACTTTAGAGAACTCTAAGGAATCAACTAAAAAAGTAATCAAAACAATTAACAATTTTAGCAAATTTTCAGAATATAAGTCTTCACTATTCATCAGTAGACACACACAGACACACATAGACACACACACACACACACACATACACACACACACACACACACACACAGCCTAGCAAAAATAGCTAGAAAGAGAAATTTTATTTAAAATAACTACTGATAGGGTCAGTTCAATATTAGGAAAACTATTAGCACAATTAACTATATCAATAATCAAGCTAACAAAAATCATATGATTATTTCAACAGATGCAGAAAAAGTATTTGAAAAAATCCAACACCCATTCTGATTAAAAATACTAGAGAGTATAGGAATAAATGGAGTTTTTCTTAAAATGATCATTAGCATCTATTAAAAACCATCAGCAAGCATCATATATAATGGAGATAAACTAGAACCATTTCCAATAAGATCAAGGGTAAAACAAGGTCGCCCACTATCACCATTACTATTCAGTATTGTATTAGGACTATTAGCTTTGGCAATAAGAAAAGAAAAGAAACACAAGGAATTAGAATAGCTAATGAGGAAATCAAATTATTCTTTGTAGAAGATATAATAGTTTACTTAGAGAATCCTAGAGTATCAACTAAAAAACTACTAAAAACAATTCAAAACTTTAGCAAAATTGCAAGATGCAAAATAAATCCACATAAATCATTAGCATTTTTATATATTACCAACAAAATCTAGCAGCAAGAGATACAAAGAGAAATTCCATTTAAAATAACTGTAGATAATATAAAATATTTGGAAGTCTGCCTGCTAAGGCAAAGTCAGGGACTATGTGAACACAATTACAATCCAAAGACCCCAGCTTCTGAGATAAAAACTCACTATTTGACAAAAACTGCTGGGAAAATTGGAAACTACAATGGCAGAAACTAGGCATAACTCATACCTAATACCCTGTACCAAGATAAAGTCAAAATGGGTTCATGATTTAGACATAAAGAATGATATAATAAATAAATTAGAAGAACAAAGGATAGTCTACCACTCAGATCTATGAAGAAGGAATGAATTTGTGGCCAAAGAAGAATTGGAGTAATGCAAAATGAATAATTTTGATTATATTAAGTTAAATTTTTTTGTGTGCAAAGAAAACCAATGTAGACAACATTATAAAGGAAGTAACAGACTGGCACAAAGTTTTTATATTCAAAGGTTTGGATAAAGGCCTAATTTCTAAAATATACATAGAATTGACTGAAATTTATAATAATTCAAGCCCTTCTCTAATTGATAAATGGTCAAAGGATATGAACAGATAATTTTCAGATGAAGAAATTGAAACCATTTCTAATCATATGAAAAAGTGGTCTAAATCATTATTGATCAGAGAAATGCAAATCAAGACATTTTTGAGGTATCTCTAAACACCTCTCATATGGGCTAAGATGTCAGGAAAAGATAATGATGAATGTTAGAAGGAATGTGGGAAAACTGGGACACTGATACATTGTTGGTAGAATTGAGAACTGATCCAACCATTCTGGAGAACAATTTGGAACTATAGCAAAGGGCTATCAAGCTGTGCATACCCTTTGATCCATCAATATTTCTACTGGGCTTATATCCCAAAGAGATCTTAAAGGAAAGAAAGGGATCCACATGTGCAAAAATGTTTGTGGCAGCTCTTTTTGTAGTGGCAAGAACCTAGAAAATGAGTGGATGCCCATCAGTTGGAGAATGGTTGAATAAGTTATGATATATGAGTGTTATGGAATATTATTGTTTTATAAGAAACAATCAGCAGGATGATTTTAGAGAGGCCTGGAGTGATTTATATGAACTGATGCTAAGTGAGTAGAACCAGGTGATCATTGTACATGACAACAGCAAGATTATCCAATGATCAATTCTAATGGATATGCTCTTTTCAACAAGATGGTTCAGGCTAGTTCCAATATACTTGTGATGAAGAAAGCCATCTACACCCAGAGAGAGAACTGTAGTCAAAAATAAAATGCAAGCAAATAACAATAGAGAGAGTGAGAATGCTATGTTGTGTTCCATACTCTCAGAGAGGACTGTGGGGACTAAGTGGATCACAATATATACTTTCTCTCTTTTTGTTGTTGTTTGCTTACATTTTGTTTTTTCCTCATTTTTTCCCTTTTAATCTGATTTTTCTTGTGCGACATGATAATTGTAGAAATATGTATAGAAGAATTGCACATGTTTAACATATTGTATTACTTGTCATTTAGGGGAGGTAGTAGGGGAAATGGAGAGGAAAAATTCTGAACACAAGGTTTTGCAAGGATTAATGTTCAAAATTATCTATGAATATGTTTTGAAAATAAAAAGCTTTAATAATAAAAAAAAGAAATAAGATGTTTAGATTCTTTTATTTTGAGCATGGTTTTCAGGTAATCCAAATGATTCTTAAATTATCTCTCCTTTATATATTTTCCAGGTATTTTTTTCTGAAGTATTTATATTTTCTTTTTTTCTCCTTTTGATTTTGTTTTTTTTTTTCTTGATGTCTTATGGAGTCATTTGCTTCCTCTCGCTCAAGTCTAATTTTTAAAATATATTTTTAATTTTTTTATTAAAAGGTTTTTATTTACAAAGCATATGCATGGGTAATTTTTCCAACATTGACCCTTGCATAACTTTTTGTTCCAAATTTTCCCCGTTTTCTCTCCACCCTCTCCCCTAGCTGGCAGGTAATCTAATACATGTTAAATATGTTGAAATACATGTTAGATCCAATATATGTATACCTAGTTATACAGTTACCTTGTTGCATAAGAAAAATCAGATTAAGAAGCAAGGAAAAGAAAAACTGAGAAAGAAAACAAAATGCAAACAAATATCAACAGAGAGAGTGAGAATGGTCTGTTGTGTTCCATACTCTGTTCCCATAGTTCTCTCTCTGGGTGTAGCGGATTCTCTTCATTACTGCACAAGAGGAATTGGTTTGAATCCTCACAATGTTGAAGAGAGCCATGTCTGTCAGAATTGATCATCATATATAGTCTCGTTGTAGCCATGTACACTGATCTCCTGCTTCTACTTACTTCACTCAGCATCAATACATGTCTCTCCAGACCTCTCTGAAATCATCCTGCTGATCATTTCTTATAGAACAATAGTATTCCATAATATTCATATACCATACCAGATTCTGGCATTTTGGAGTTCACTATTGATCTTTTGCATTTGTGTTGGATGTCTTATAACTTCCCTGCTGATCTACTGGCTTGCAACCAGGGCAGAGTGGCCAACACTGGTGCAGATTCCTGTTGATTGCTCCCCGTAGATTCTCTGTCACCTGGAGTCTGTACTGCCCTGTGGAGTCAGCAATACCCTGGGGCTCTGTGCTGTCTGCTCTGGTGTTTGTGCTGGCTGCCTCCCTCCCATTTCCAATTGAAACAGACCTTTTTCTGCCGATCTTTGAAGTTATCTTCTGCTAATAATATGTTGCACTCTCAATATTTGTGTGTTCTGCTGGTCCAGAGTTAATTCAGAGGCTGGATTTCGTAATTAGTGTGAGGGTTGTAGAGAAGGTCAGAGAGAAATGTATGTCATCTCTGTCATCTTGGCTCCGCCCCTGGAAGTCCCTCAAGTCTAATTTTTAAGGAATAATTTTCTTCAGTGAAATTTTGCACTTGTTTTTCCATTTGACTGATTCTGCCTTTTAAGGAATCCTTTTTTTCAGTGTAATTTTGGGCCTCTTTTACCATTAGGTTAATTTTATTTTTTTAAGATGATTATTTTCTTCAGTACTGTTTGATGCCTTTAAAAAAATCAAGCTGTTAATATTCTTTTCATAATTTTTTTGCATCATTCCTCCCCCCCCCATTTTTTTTTTTACCACTCATTCACTCATTCTTTTGATAACTTTTCCAGGAATTCTTGTTAGATCTTGGCCCAATCATCTTTTTTCTTTAAGCTTATTTCATAGGCATTCTTACATTGTTGTCTTTTTTTTTTTTTTTTTGAGTTTTAGTCTTGATCTTTCCTGCTACTGTAATAGCTTTTTGTAGCCATATTTTTTTTGTTGTTTAGAAATTTTTTCATTCTGTTTCTTGAATTTTTAATTTTGAGGTTGGATTCAGCTTGCATCAAAATGAAGAGGTACTTTCCTAAGTTTCAGGCTTTTTTTTTGCTGCTTTTTCCAGAACTAGTTGTGAAAGTGTGCAAGTTTGGGGTGCTTTCAAGATTGTATGATCCAGGGGAAGATAGGGTCACTCCTTCCTGGTGTGCACTCTGGTCTTTAACCAGGAAATGCCTTGCAGGTGCAAACACTAATCTTTTCTTTAGAAATATGAGCAAGATCCCTGCTCCCTTATAACTAATTCTATGCTCTCTATATTGTGTTCAGGCAATAATGCAAATTCATATGAGCTATGCTTAGTTCCAGCAAAGATTCACTGTAATCTCTGAGTAGTTGTCTGACTTTCTTACCATCTCTGCTAAAAGTTCCAATATCTGCTGTTGTAGCTATGACTCCTTTTATCATTACCATTTATGTCAGATAGGCCTTCATCAGACCTCTACTCTAGTGTCACAGAATTATCCTACTGACCTCTTAAGTTTACTTTTGCCAGCGAAATCTTTGATTTTTTTTGTTGTTGTCTCTGCTTCAAAATTTTAGTTGATGTGTTATTTTAAAGTTATTTGGAAAGGGATGATGGGAAAGTCAAAATTAAGGATTGTAAAAAGCATAAATAAGGAGAAAGTATATTCCAGGAGTGGAATATATTAAATATATCAGCAAAGAGATGAAAGATGGAATGATATGTGTGAGGAACAGTGAGAGGGCCAAGCTGGCTGGACTATGGAGTATATAATGGACAGCAGTATATTATAAATTTGAAAAATTAAGTTGCAACCTGATTGTGAAAAGCTTTAAATGCCAGGATAGTTGATCCTAGATACAATAGGGAGCCATTTGAAGTTTTGTGACATAAGAATATCATATACTTCAGGAAAATCATTTTGGCAATTGTATGTAGAGTGGATTTAAAAGAAGAGAGATTTGAGATGAAAAGTCTAATTAATGACAGGTTCAAGAATTGTGTAAGGAATACCATAAAGGAAATATATAAAAAGAAGTCTGCTATTTTTATGGTTATGGTGATAAGACAACAAATAAACAATCTGAATGCCCCACCGGCATCCATGAATGTCAAAAGACCTTAAGGAATTAGGATTTAGATAAAAAGACCTCATGAAAAGCAAATTGAGTGACTACATCTAGGAGTGGATCCTAGGAGATCTACAGATTCTTTAATATTGGCAAAAATGGTTAGTGACAACAATGCATAAATAGGTTGTAATATGTACCAAAGGTATGAATATTTATATGAATGAGGCCATAAATTCTTTGAAGTGTTGATGTACACTATTAATCTTTTCATATATAACTTTAAGAGTTTAAAACTGCATTAAGACTTTTAGAACATCTTATATTTTTTAAAAGTTTGCTAAATTTTTAAGAATGATTTTATTGTATCCTGAAGCTGAAAAATATTTTTCATCAAAAATATCTCTAGTTTTATAATGAAAGGCAATAAGGAAATATGAATCATTACTTAACAGTCAATTCTACTAAAAATACACAATAACAGTAGGAGAGAACTCTATTGACCTTACCTTATGAAGATGAACATCAGCTCAGAAAAAAGTATGTAAAGCTCTATCTGCAGATAACACTGGTTAAGATACCAAAAAGAATGAGGGAAATAGATGTCTTCCCTGCTTTATTTGAAATTTATAAACTAGATACTAATAAAATCAGGCAAAGAATTCAGAATACTTTAAACTTCAATCAATATTTATTAATCTTCTACTGTACGTGCTGTAGACTCTGAAGAACACATAATTACATAAGATTTTTCAGTTGTATATAAAAATATTGACTGAAAGAGCAATAAAACATTGAATCAAGAAATAGAAAGGCATTATACAGCCTACATCTCTGGATACTTTCAAGAAAAGATAATTGTTTTGGAAAGTTTAGATAATCATCTTCTGGGGAGCAGTAGGATGGACCATATAATTTCTCAAGGTATCTTCAAGTTCTAATTCTCTTCTTCTAAATATTTGGTATAAATTATGGGCCTCTTTAAAACTAATTTTTTAAAGATATCAGCTTAGAATAAGCTGCTTTAAGCAAAATAGATAAACCTTAAAAAGTGTTAAGAAGCCTCCTCCCATAATTATATTTTATTAACATGAGTGGAGGATCATTTGACTTTACTCACATTTTAAAAGTATTGGAAGGTTAAAAATGATTTATTTCATGAAAAATTTGCTCCAGCCACTTTGTGGTCTGTTAGATAGATAGTACAAGTATTATTACCCCCATTTTTCAGATAAAGAAAATGAAGCACAAAAAAATAAATGGCTTTTTCTTTTTGGGACAGGACTGGAAGATGTCTGATGTAGGATATAAACCCTAGTAATTCAAGCCCTAAGAAGAAAAGTCCACAAATCTGCCCTTTCTAACATATTGATTCTAGTGCATTGGGAGATTTTGCCCAGCCACTCATAGGCAGACACTCTTTTGCTTGTACATCAATGTGCATGCATATATGCATTGTTTTTATATATATAGAAGCACATTTATATATATTCATATACACATACACATATATGTTATATATATTATAGATGTACCTATCGGTTTTATTGAGAATTAAAATAAATATTTTGGGAACATTTTAATTAGAAAAGAAAATATATATGTATGCATATGTGTATACATATATTTATTTTCCCAAGACATAGAAATTTGATTAGTGAAATAAATATTTTGTAAGTGAAGCACTTAGACCCTTCTCCACCTATTTAGTCTTCCTGAACAAAACCCCAGTTTCAAGGATTGTAATGAGTGTAGTTCAGCATACACTAAAAAAACAAAACTCATAAGTCTTCCAATTGATGTGCTTACATTTACTGGATGAACTACAAAAGATGAGAAAAAAATTAAACAAGCATTTATTATGTGCTTACTATGTGCCAGAAACTTTGAAAATATTATCTTATTTGTTCCTCACAAAAACTCTGGGAAGTAAGTGCTATTATTATTCTCAGTTTATAGTTGAGGATACCAAAGTAGACAGAGATGAAATGATTAAGGACACATTGTTTATTCCAACAGTACAACAAAATTAAGTGACAGGAGAACATCTTATCCAAATCCTCCAGTGTACCATTTTATATAAGTTATCAAAATCAGTATAGGAAATGACTACATACAAGAAGCATGTGTATCAGAGAATATATGTTAAGTAGTTCAGTTAAGTAATACATTTACAAGAGCTCACACATGAATGGGGCAACTCACACCAATGATGTTGCAGAGTCACTCATAAATCTCATAATGGTTCTGGTGATCCGTACTTGCTTCTTTTAGCTATATAATATAAGAAAATTATATAAGAAAATAATATAAGAAAATTACCCAGAATTTCTGAATACAAAGTTTGATCAAGAGAATTCATATATTATTATAGGGAAAAAAGTAAAATCCTTTCCTTCTTACCTCTTCCTTTTAATTTTCTTGCATCTCACAATCCTCTTCTCCCATTTTATATTCTGTGATCGAGTGGCCCTGGATATTTTCACTACCTGTCTTCCACACCTGGAATGCTCTCTCTTCTTACCTCTGCCTCCTGGTTTCTATCACCTAAAATATCACCTTGTATAGAAAGCTTTTCCTGTTCCTCTCCTCAAATTATAGTACCCTTTTTCTATTAATTATTTTAAATTTATCCTATATATAATTTGTTCAAAGATGTTTGCATTTTTTCTATCATTAAACTGTGAGTTTCTTGACAGAAGGGACTGTTTGTTGTTTTTATATAATCAGGGCTTAGTACAGTGCTTGGAAAATAGTAGGTGTTTAATAAATGTTTATTGACCATCTTATTGACTTCCACTTTTAAGCATGTGAAGGCTCAATTAAACAATTTTAATAATCACTAAATTGCAGACAACCAAGGGGAAGTCTTCCATATCTGAAGGAAAGCCAATTAAAATAAGTAAGGTTTATTCTGCATTTGTGAGATACCACAGGAGAGAATAGAATAGTAATTTCCAAAAAGTAAAGCAGCTTAAGGCACAGTTACTGACATATCCTACAAACTAAGCACAATTATTCATGTGTGAAAAAGATGACTTCTCAACAAAATAAAAATTTAATCATTCTTTCAAAAAAACAAGCCCAAAGATAAAAAATATTTGACAGAACACAAGAAAGGTAAATAAGTATAATTATTTATACTTAACTAATAGAATGAATTTGACCATATTTATGTTATTATTTAAAAAGAATAGAATGATATGTGCAGTAAAATAATGTAGAAAGAAGTAAAAAAAAGTGAAAAAAGTTTCAAAGGAGCAAAAATTTGAGAAGATTTTAATAAATTAGGGGATATAAAAGTAGAAGAGTTAACTCAGTGGACTAAATCTTTTATCCCCCTATATATGAATTTATATCTTTTTCAGGAGGGAATAAGAGAGTAGGAAATCATAAAACTGAGGAGATGGCAGGCTAGGAACCTTTAGAGATGATTTGGTGATATACCATTGCCAAAGGCATAGACGATCAGCAACAGAATGCTCATTGTTCCTTTAGTCTCTGAACCAAAGGTGGGATTGTGGAAGAATAGGATAAAAAAATTGAGAGGAGAGTCTGGGATGTAGAAGGAGAAAAACTGGGTCCTAAAAGAAGCAAGAAAAAAATTACAATTCCTTTGGGAGAACATACACACACAGAGAGATTTAGAATTTAGTAAAACCCTGCATTTTATCTAGATGGAATTTATACATTATTAATTACTTTGAGAAAATTATGTGCCTCCCTGGACAAATGTCATGTAAGAAGAGATAACATAGGTATTCCTAAGGAAGGTAGGACCTAGAGTGTGGAGGCTTGTGAGAAAAGGGATAATAGATATATTAATAAATCCTTAGAAATAGAGAATGATAATTGTAAAAGCCAAGAGTAGGACTATTCTTTACAATCTTAGAAAAATTTCTAGTCAAATTAAAAAGTGCAATAAATCACTGTTAATTAGAGAAATGCAAATTAAAACAACTCTGAGATACCACTTTACACTTCTCAGATTGGCTAAGATGACAAGAAAACTTAATG
This sequence comes from Sarcophilus harrisii, assembly GCF_902635505.1. Taxonomy (NCBI): domain Eukaryota; kingdom Metazoa; phylum Chordata; class Mammalia; order Dasyuromorphia; family Dasyuridae; genus Sarcophilus; species Sarcophilus harrisii. Next base: position 104,388,924 of record NC_045430.1, read on the forward strand.
ATAAATTGTGTCTATGTGGGGAAACTGGGACACTAATGCATTGTTGGTGGAGCTGTGAAATGATTTCACCATTCTGGAGAGCAATTTGTAACCATATTCAGAGTACTATAAAAGCATGCACATTTTTGGATTCACTAGTGTCTCTACTAGGTCTGTATTCCAAAGATCATAAAAGAGGGAAAAGGACCCACATTTACAAAAATGTTTGTAGCATTCTTTGTAATGGCAAGAAACTGGAAACCAGTGGATGTCCCACAGTTGTGGAATAGCTGAATAAGTTATGGGAAATGAATGCAATGGAATATTATTGTTCTATAAGAAATGATGAGCAGGTTGATTTCAGAAAAACCTGGAAAGATTTTCACAAACTGGTGTTAAATAAAGTGAAGTGAAGAATCAAGAAAACAGTAACAAAATTATGTCATGATCAACTGTGATGGATTTGGCTCTTTTCAATAATGAGATGATCCAACACAATTTCAATAGACTTGTGATAGAAAGTGCCACCCACATCCAGAGAGAGAACTATGGAGACTAAAGGTAGATCAAAAGCATAATAGTATTTTCACATTATTTCATTATTGTTTGTTTGCTTGTTTTTTTCTTTCTCATGTTTTTCCCCCTGTTGATATGATGTTTTGTGCAGCATAACAATATGGAAATACGTTTAGAAGAATTTCACATGTTTAACTTATATTGGATTGAAGGAGAAAAATTTGAGTTTTGCCAAGGTTTTACAAAAGTAAATGTTAAAAAACTATCTTTTCATGTATTTGAAAAAAATACTATTAAAATGAAATAAAAAACCCAATCATAAAACAATCTTGGACAAAGAATGAGTCATACCATGCTGCTTCCATCTGGCATTGCTTCTGTTATGAATTGTTATTCTTAAAAGTACAACAGAAGAAAGTGTTTGGTGATATAAAGAGAGGCAATAACATATGAATTACATATAACAAAGAGTTCAAACCCTATCTTTAAGAAGCTTTTCTTATAACAGAAACATAGAAAATAAAGAAGTAACAATTAAGGGCATAAGTCATTTATCAAAAAATATAATTTTTAATGGGATGGAAGCAAAGAAAAATAATGAGGAAAAACAAAGCAAAAGAAGCCTTCCTGGTAAATAGTACAATAAAATGATATTACTAAAAATAAGAGGTTGGAAGGAAAGACAGAAAAGATATTGAAACTTTTGCTTACTAGGGCATACAAAAAGATAAAGGGAGAGAATTATGTAGGTAGGGATAAAGGTGATAAATGAATAGATTACATGTATATTCTAAGATATAAATTTTTGATTTATTTAAATTCAAAAAAATCTTAAAATGAAACAAACAAATGGTATAGGACAATGAAGAGCCAAAGGAAAGTGATATAAGAAAAATATAAGCAAAATTAGTCACAATGAGAAATATTTACTTAGAATATTAAAAAATACAAATAAATAAATAAATAAACTTAAGCCTAAGAAGTAATCAATTTAAATGTTAATGGACTTAATAAATAGGAGAGTGACAAGCTGGATAATTAAATGAACTTCAACAATTTAGTGTATTATAAAGACATAAACTGAATGAAATTAAAAGCCTTGAACTTCTGGGTCATGTTAGTCACCAGATAAAGAGCTACACATTCTGTAAACCTCACAACCTCCAAAACCTTTCCAAAATAGAAGTTAAACACCAAAGATTAAACAACCTCAGCTGTCTTTATGATTTAGGACACCCAGAATCCAGAACAAGGTTAAAAAAAAATGAAAACATGAACTGATGCTTACCAACCTTGAATTTATTCAGCAACCTTTCTCTACCCCTTATGTCATGGGCAGAGAGACCGAATTTGTACCCAGGAATATGACACAGTATATAATAAAGCTTATCCTTACAATGCAGTCTCCTTTCCTGCTTCTACATTTCCTAAATTTGCTTTGGCTGTGATCACAATCCCTTCATAGCAAAAGCAAGTTAGGAGGGACAACACAGTAGCATCAGCACTGCAAAGCTCTGAACTTAGAATTCCAGGACAAAGAGATAAGGAACAAAATATCAGGAAAGGAGTGTGTGTATGTGTGTGTGTGTGTGTGTGTGTGTGTGTGTGTGTGTGTAGGACCTGTGTAATACTTTACCAAGCTTGAGGGAAAGAACACAGCATCAAACTGAAGTCAGTTCAGACCATACAAAGTCAGATGGGGACAAAGACCATAAATTACCCAATGAAGGAGACTGAGATGCTTTGAGATTCAGCCTTCCAAAAAATATAACCAAAGGATGGGGAATAGTGATAGAAATGTGATAGAAAAAACAAAAGGAAAAAAAAACACTGAAATCACCATATTTCAAAAAGAAAACCCAAAGAACCTGAACATAAACAAATCAACAGTAACAACAGGAAGAACTTTGCCCTCTAGAGCTAGTAAATGAATTTAGTCAACTATAAATAAATACTATAAAACAAAGGAAAATGATCCAATACTTGAGGAGAGAGAAAATCCAATGAAATTTGGAAAGAAGATGCAATTACAACACACTGCTCCTGAATGTTTCAAAAGAGAAATGAGAATTATGAGAGTGCAATTTATGGCCTACACAGCTAAAATAATAGGTAGAATAGAAAAACTGAAATCTTGCAATGGCAAGCCTCACCAAAAAAACACATAAAAAAGAGAACAATTGATTGCAAATGCAAATACACAAAAGTGAAAGTCAATCTAAAAGTAGAGAAACAAAAAGCAAGAATATTAAAAAATATGTTTACTGTGAAGCAAAATATATTGATCCAGAAGACAGAATGCACAGAGAAAAACCCAAGAATCATAGGGGTGCCAGAAGAATACAACAGGACAAAGGTACTTAATATCACCATGAAAAAAAATCATAAAAGCAGATAACTACCCAGAACTTTTGAACATATAAAATTAAATTGCAATGGGAAGAATCCATGAATTACCACCAAGAAAGAAGATAAATTCAATTCAGAAGTAATAAGTTCTGGCAGAAGGACTTTAGTAATGCAAGACTATTCTGGACCCACTAGAAAATATAACAGGGAATGGAATATGTTCTAACAAAGCAATGGAACTAAAAATAAAGTCCAAGGTGATATATTTTTCAAATCTGAGATTAACTGTACATGAATATGTATTTATGTATGTATGTATATATATACATATATATATATATATATAGTGTAATAAAGAAGAATTTGAAACTTTTTTTAGAAAAAAAAATAAAGAAGTACTTGCTTTTTGTATACCTGAACAACAGAAGTGCAGGAGTGAATAAATGCAGCAATCAAAAACAGCAATACTAGCAGAATGATACAAAGACAAGATATTTCTTTCTAAATGTGTAATAGCTGATAAGGGTGAAGATGAAAAATCTGGTAGTGATGACTGTGAAGATGTGACCAGAGGGCATTATGAACAAAACCTGGTGACACTCTGCCTGCAGTTTTTTTTTTTTTTTTTTTGGTGGAACCACATTAAAATATGGGAGGGAAGTTCATTTCAATTTTATTCATGCAAAAATATTTAATTAATTTATTTTTAATATATTTTTTATGAATCATGTTGAGACAGAAAAATCAGAACAAAAGAGAAAAACCATGGGAGACAGAAAAAAAACAGAAAAAAGAAGTGAATATAGCATATGCTGATTTACATTCAGTCTCCTTAGTTATTTTTCTGGATTTTTCTGGAATTTTCTGTCCAAAGTCTATAGGGATTGCTGTGGATCACTGAACCACTGAGAAGAATCAAATCTTTCACAGCTGATCATTGCATATTCTTGATGTTATTGTGTATAATGTATTCCTGGTTCTGCTTGTTTCATCAGTTCATGTACATCTTCCTCCCCCTTCCCCAGTTAATTCTACTTTTGAGGGTGCTGTTTTCTTCAGTGGATTTTTTTTTCATTTGGCCGCTTGTATTTTTTAAGGAATCGCCTTCCTTTTCCAAGCTGTTGACGCTCTCTTGCATATCTCTCATTTCTTTTCTCATTTTTTCTTTTACCTCTTATTTGCTTTTTATAGTCTTTTATGAGCACTTGCAAGAAGCCTCCTTGAACTTGAGACCAATTACTCTGAGATTTTGTCTTCATCTGAGTTGGTGTTTTTGTCTTCCCCGTCTCCATGGTAGCTTTCTACGGTTAAAGTTCTTTTCTGTTTCTTGTTCATTTTTTTTCTCTTTCCCCCCTTTCCTCTTTTTTTTTTTAATTTTTAAAATTTTTTTGTCTGAGCTCTGCTCCTGGGGCAAAGGGAGCGCTGTCCCAAGTTTCCTGTGCAGCTCTGAGCTTTGGCTTTGAGCAAAACCAAAAACCAAAAACGTATCCCCCTTGTTTGTGTGCCCTAGCTTTACCTGCTCTTTCCTACCTGCCCAGAATTTGCCTTCCGAGCTGGTACTGGAGACTGCCCCACTGATTTGCTCTGCTACTGAGCCAGGATCAAGGGTCTCATTGGCTGACCCTCTCCCTGGCTTTCCCAGACTCTGTCTGAGCTGGGCTGAGCATCCCTCTCACCCCAGTGAGACTAACCTTGCTTGAAGTCCCTCCACCCTATCTGGAGCTGGAGAGGGGTGTAATTCCATCGGACTCGGTGCAGGAGCTTGGTTTCTTGTAGTTTTTAAGGGAAACTGGGAAAGCACAGCAGCTTCTTCGCTCCGCCCCTGAAAGTCTGCCGGAGTGAGACTCAGGAGCACAAGTGATTGTTGGAATCAAATCAAGCGCTAGCAGTGAGAGGAAGGTGATCCTTGTAGTCTCAGAAAGAGGAGCAAGCGAAGAGGCAGGGAAAGAGCAAAGCAGAAAAATGAAGGAGGGAGGAGAAAGTTCTTTTGGTTATAGATTCTATGGGTGGAGAGACATGGTCTGTGAAAGGAGATGAGAACCATTACCTGGAGGAGATGGGAGGCATTTAGTGTTTGAAAAATCTACCTGTTCTACAGTAGGAGGGGGGATCCTTGGAACTCCTGGGGCAACTGGAACTTGGGAGCATAACAAGACGGACAAAGAGAAAAGACTTTAAGGCCAGTGTGGACAAAAAGGTGACTAGAGAATGGTAAAAAATGAGTGGTGGGCAGCATAATCAGGAACAGTGTGGGGAAAGGCTCTCCCACGAAGCAATGGCTTCTTTGATACGTCTAATCAGTGACAGTGTTCTGGTAATGAGGCACGATTTAAAACGGGAGTCCTTTGGGCACATCCTACAGAGCAGCAGCAGAAACTGCCCAGAGGGGAAACCTTTGAAATCTTTTATTGTCAAAAAAGAGACAGAGAGAAGATAATTATTAAAGAATAAGGTGTAAGTAAACAGAGAGAGTGAATAATGAAGAGACTGAGAGAAAAATTCTTTTTGGAAAGGAATGCAAAAATGAAATTTTAAAAAAGAAATTAATAAAAAGGTACAAAGGAGGAATCTGATTGAGAGCAAAAAAAGGAGGAGGAATTATATAATTTTATAAAATCAGGAGAGAAAAAGGAACTAAGAAACAAAAACTAAAATGAAAAGGGGAAACAATCCTGATTTTTTTTCTAAAAATGTTGCACATTCTTCTTTTATTACTCAATATACCTATTTTTTAATGTATGATTAAGCTCCAATTCGAAGACCATGTCATCTTGTGCTTCATGCAGAGTTTCATTTTTAGAACATATTCTGTTCTAATGATAAGTAGTATTTATCTAAAATCATCACCAAGCACCATATGTAAGGGGGATTAAACTAGACAAATTCCCAGTAAGATCAGGGGTGAAACAAGATTGCCCACTATCACCATTATTATTCAATATTGTATTAGAAATAAAAGAATAATTAGAGAATTATTAGCAATAAGAGAAAAAAGGATATATGCCATTCCCTGTTATATTTTGTAGTGGGTGCAGAATAATCTTGCACTATTAAAGTCCTTTTCCCATTGGCTTATGAAGGGTCAGGAATGAGGGGAAGTAGGACAGTGTGAATATGGCCACCTTAAACAAAAGTTTAAAATAATACTGTGTTTATAGCAGAAGAGGGAGAAAAATCATAACCTTAGAAACTCAATATTAGAGAAAGAGGAAAATATAAATTTTATTAACTTAAAATTGGAATGAATTAAACAATCCAATAAAACAAAAAAGATAGACAAATTACAAAGAAAATAAAACCTTAAAATCTGTAACTTATAAAAAAGAAAATTTTCAAACAATGACATACAAAAATAAAACTGAGGGAATGGAAAAATATTTAATGTGTATCAAGTTAATTTTAAAAGCAAGAATAGCAGTTATGCTACCTGACTAAGAAAAACAAACATTTGAAAATGAAAATCTAGATTAAAATTTACTACGTATAAGGTGAATTCTGAAGCAAAAATAACTATCGTTCTATCAAAGTAAAAATAAAATTTACAATATTAAGAAAGATAAACAGTTAAATGACAAAAATAACACTACTACTACATTATAGTTAAGGGAACTATAAGCAATTAGTCAATAAAATAAGCATCTTGTTTCCCTAGGAATAATATTTAACCTTATTAGATAGAAATAGATCAACCTAAGATTTAGAATACTAGCAAAACGATTTGGAGTATTTAAGTTCATCTTTTAAAAATGTATTCTAAATTATGAGCATAATTTCTACTTTGTTATTCAACTTCCAAATATTAAGAATGGGTTTTTTTTCAATTGTTTACACTATTCTGGTTGTTTGGATCAAAGGAATGTTACTAGAAAGATACTATACTGTGAGGTCATGGAATGCCTTTTCAATGTTTTAATGTATCTTTAGCACTTAGCACAGTGTCTAACACATATTGCTGTTTGGATGTTTCACTTGTGCCTAATTCTTCATGACTCTATTTGAGATTTTCTAAGCAGATATTGGAGTTGTTTGCCCTTTCTATCTTCACTTCATTTTGCAGATGAAGAAACTGAGACTTACAGGGTTAAGTGACGTTCCCAGTCACATGATTGATGTCAGAGATTGGATTTGAACTCAGGTCTTCCTTACTCCAGACTAGCACTATACCCAGTATATCACCCAGCTATACAGTAGGTGATTAAAAAATGTATATAGATTAGTTGATTGACTTGGTCCTTTGTCAAAGTATAACTGAATTCTATGTCACTACTTGGTTTTTAGTAACAATGTTCAATTTCTTTAGTTAAAATTAAGTCCTTTTAGCTTTTTAGGATAAGGTTGATGATCGAGAAAGGCACTATATTTTCCCTTTCGTGACAAAAGTTTTAGAATTTTTGAATGACTCCATTTTAAGTACAAGTAGGCATTTAACCCTATGATCTGTTTTCCTTTACCTCAATTCTTGTGTATATCCACTCAAAAGACAGAATCTATACTGTATTGTATTTCTAAAGTCAATAATAAGTATGTATTTGATAAAAATCTATCTTTCTCTCCCCAGATGCAAAATAAACTGGCTCTAAGGTTGTCACTCTATCAAGATTATGTGATTTATGTATGTTATAAGTGGCTGTGGAAAATGATTCATATTCAGAAATCTATTTGCCCCACAAATTGCCATATATGAATGTGATGGAATATTATTGTGCCATAAGAAATTATGAGCTGACAGATTTCAGAAAAACCTGAAAATACTCACATGAACTGATGCAAAGTGAAATGAATAGAACCAGAAGGACACTGTTTGCAGGAAACAATATTGCATGATCAATTGTAAACAATTTAGCTATTCTCAGAAACATAAGGATCTATCACAATTTTGAAGGACTATAAAGAAAAATACTAATCATCTTCAGAGGAAGTACTGATGGAATCTGAATGCAGATTGAAACATGTTTTTTTAAACTTTCTTTTTCTTGTTTTTTTTTTTTATTCTGTGTTTTCTTTTACAACATGAATAATATGGGAATATATTCTGTATGATTGCACAAAACATAGATATCTTTCCTCTAAAAGAAAGAACCCTCAAGAAAAAAAAAAGTTTTTTTAAAAAGTATGTTTCAGTTTGTATCGAGACACAGTTCTTTCTCTGGTTAGCATTTTTTCATCATATGGTCCTTCAGAATTGCTTGAATTATTTTATTTCAGAGAATAGCAAAGTCACTCATAGCTGATCATCCCACAACTTTGTTATTACAATTTATTTATTTTTTTGGGAGGGGAGAAAATGGAGTTTAATTTAAATGGTTCCAAGTTAATCAGAGAGAATGTCAAACATTTGTAAAGAAAATAAGCATATTCATATTATTTTCATTTGTTAGAGAAGGAAAGACAAAAAACCACAAAGTTTAATCAATTGGTTCATATACAATCTCAAGAAGAAAGAAGGTGCATGAAATTGCTCTAGAAATGAGTTTTATTGTTAGAATTCTTTTTTCAATTGAAGTTTTTATTTAAAAAACATATGCATGGGTAATTTTTCAACAATGACCCTTTTTGCTATTAGTATGTACATAATACATTTCATTTTTAAATAGTATTTTATTTTTCTAAATACAAGCAAAGATAGTTTTTCAGTAGTTTCCATTGTCAAACCTTGTGTTCCAGATTTTTCTCCTTTCTGCTCCCCCTTCCTTCTCCCCAAGATAGCAAGCCATCTGATATAGGTTAAACAGGTGTAATTCTTTTAAACTTGTTTCCATATTCATCATGCTGTGCAAGAAAAATCAGATCAAAAGGGGAAAAAAAAATTGACAAAGAGAACCAAGCAAACAAACAGTATACTATACTTTGATACACACACACACACACAACACACACACTATGCTTTGGTACACATTCAGTCTCCATACTTCCCTCTAGATGTGGACGGCACTTTCTATCCCAAGTCAATTGGAATTACTTTGAATCACCTCTTTGTTGGAAAGAGCCAAGTCCATTACAGTTGATCATGACATAATCTTGTTGCTGTGTATGTTCTCGTGATTCTGCTCATTTCAATTAACATCAGTTCACGTAAGTCTTTCCAGGATTTTATGAAATCAACCTGCTCATGATTTCTCATATAACATATATGTATGTTCTTATAGAACAATAATATTCCATCACATTCATATACTATGATTTGTTCAGTCATTCCCCAAATGATGGATATCTATTCACTTCTTAGTTCCTTGCTGCTATAAAAAGGTCTGCCACAAACTTTTTTTTTTGCACATGTGGGTACTTTTCCCTCTTTTATGATCTCTTTGGGATACCAGACCCAGTAGAGATGCTGCTGGATCAAAGAGTATACATAGTTTGATAGTCCTTTGGGAATAGTCCCAATTGCTCTCCAAAATGGTTGGATCATTTCACAACTTCACCAACAATGTATTAGTGTCCCAGTCCCCCCCTCCCAAATTTATCATTAACTTTTTCTATCATCTTCCCCAATATGAGAGCTATGAAGTGATACCTCAGAGTTGTTTTAATGTGCATTTCTCTAATCAATAGTCATATAATTTCTTAGAATGCATATCCTTTAATCCAGAAATATCATTACTAGATCTATGTCCTGAAGGTATCATAAAAAATGGAAAAGCACCCTCTTGTATAAAAATGCTTTTAGCAACTCTCTTTGGTGTGACAAAGATTTGGAAATTGAAGGGATGTCCATCAGTTAGGGAATGACTGAACAAGTTGTAGTATATGAATGTAATGAAATTCTATTGTGCTATAAGAAATGATGAGCAATCAGATTTCAGAAAAATCCAGAAAGACTTAAATGAACTGATGGATGGGTGAAGTGAGCATAATCAGGAGAACATTGTACATAGTAACAGGAATATTATGAGATGATCAATGATTCTAGATTTAGCTCTTCTCAGTATCACAATAATCCAATATAATTTCAAAACACTCATGATAGAAGATGCTATCCACATCTGGAAAAAGATCTAGGGAGTCTGAATGCAGACTGAAGCATACTATTTCACCTTTTTTGCTTCATAGTTTTCCCCTTTTCTTCTTTTTCTTTTCTTTCACAATATGGATAATATAGAAATATGTTTAACATGATTATACATATACAATTTATATCAGATAGCTTGCCAGCTTAGAAAGGGGCAGGGGAAAGAGGATAGAAGAAAAATTTGGAACTCAAACTCATAAAATTAATGTTGATGGGGTAGCTAAATGGTGCTGTGGATAGAACATCAGCCCTGAAATCAGGAGGACTTGAGTTCAAATTTGACCTCAGATACGTGAACCTAAGCAAGTCACTTAAGCCCCAGTTGCCTGCAAAAACAAAACAAAAGGAATGTTGAAAACTAACTACATGTAATTGATAAAATAAAATTCTATTTAAGAAAAAAATAAATTGCCCAGTGCTGGGGTAACTTAGAAGTAAATACTGTAATCAAAGTTCATATGACTACATTAAGTCCCTCATTGTAATATTCATTCTTTCATTGTTAACTAATAAGTTGATTGCCATCCTAAGGAACATTCCTTTTCCCATTGACATCTAAGGCATGAGACTACTAAAATGATATGTCTTTGGCTTAAGAGAAAGAGACAGCCAAATGACCATCCTTTTATTAAAACCCTGGCCTTATTAACAAAATGATTTAATTACCTAGAAAAATATTTGGGAAATAAATTAGGCAAAAATATGAGCTGTACATGTGGTGTTCCATAGTGGAGTATAGACGACTGGGATTCCCATTATTTCAAAAGAAATTCAAGAAACTTTCTGCATATTAAGTGTCCCTTCAGTGATAAATTTTTGAAAATCAAATTTGCTGTTTAAGTGAATTTTTGTATATTCCAAGGCTGAAAATATAACTTCTTCTACAAATTTAGTCAATAACTTCTCTGTAAAGAGGAAGGGAACATGATTAATCATTCATCCTCAAGAATCATGATTGGTAAATAAATATGTTGTTCAGAATTCTTAAGTCTAATAGAATTGTTTATTTTAATGATAATATTATATAGTTTGTTTTGATTCTACTCACTTCGCTCTGCATCACTTCACAGATTTCTTCCCAGGTGTCTCTTAAATTATTCCTTTCATAATTTCCTATAGAGCAATCATATTCTACTGCATTCATATGCTATTTATTATTTAACTATTTTATTTATTTATTTAGTTATTTTCCAATTGATGTTTACTCCTATGTTTCTAATTCTTTGCCATCAGACAAAGAAGTATTATAGATATTTTAAAATATTTTCATTCTTTTCCTCATTCTTGGATCTCTTTGGGATATAGGTCTACTAGTAATATTGCTAGGTCAAAGAGTATGCATAGTCCAATGACTTCAGAGGAATAATTCTTGTTTGTTTTTTTAGATTGGTTGGGTAAACTCACGGTTTCATCAATAATGCATTAATATTCTTTGTCTTCTCTATACTTTTAAAATGTTTATCATTCTTCTTTTCCCTTTTTTGACAACTTTACTAATCAGAAAGGTTGGAGGTAAATCTTCAGAGTTGCTTTAATTAGTACTTTTCTAGTAGTGTTATAGATTGTTTATTTTTAATAGAGTTATAGATAGCTTAGATTTTTTCCCTTTATAACTATTTATTTCATGTCTCCTGACTAATCAGTTAAGGGAATAATTCTTATTCATATGCTTTTGAATCATTTCTTTTTGTAAATCATAGGATTGAGACCTTTCTCGGAGAAACTTAATGCAAAGATTTCACTCCCATCTCTCCCAGTTACTTGTTCTCTTCTAATTATACATGCATTGTTTTTGTTTGTGCAGAACCTTCTTAATTTCATATAACCAAAATTGTCCATTTTATCTTCTGTAATACTCTTTATCCCTTGTTTGTTCATAAATTCTCCTATCCAGAAATCAAAAAGATATTTTATTCTTTATTCCTTTATTTTTTATGATGTCACTTTTATGTCTAAGTGATTTATTCATCTGCAGCTATTAACATGGGTTCTGTAATGATTGCATTAATTTGTCAGAGATAAACAGCAACTAGCCAAGCAGAAAAACTTCTAAAGTCCCCAAACTATTTGATATACCAGTGATTCTTTGTGAAGTGAACTCTAGATGAACTTGGGGATTCCTGCAGAGACTGAAGCGGCCTTGAACAGCTCAAGGGTGGACTTGCAGCAGTTGTAGACTCTGGACTTTCCAAACACTTTACTCCCTGGTGTATCATATCTACAGACCTCTCCCCATCTTTATCCTTATACCTGTCTGATAACCTCTAGAAACTACATTATCTCACCCATTCCCCACTTCCCTTTGAGCAGCTGACATTCTCTCTCTGCTCTCATGAAGGAGCTTCTCTCCTCTGCAACCCTTTTCCCAGACAATAAACATTTTATAAGCAGTGATGAGATTATATTTCATTAGGGTTTTTTTTTAGGTTCAGAGCTTATCATGGTAATATAGTGTGAGATATTGGTTTATACCTAGTTTTATCATTAAATACTCATTAAATACTCTGTTCCTCATCTACCTTGCCACCTCTATCCCCCAAGTAGCTACACCTTTGGGATTATCAAATATCATGTTGCTAGATTAATTTACTTCTGTTTATGTTGTATCATCTGGCCACCCACTGGTCAGTCTCTGACATGAATTCTTTTGACACTGGAAATTTTGTTCTCTTTCTTTTAAAATATCAAATAAAGGGGCAGCTAGTTGATGTAGTAGATAGAGTACCAGCCCTGAAGTCAGGAGGATGTGAGTTCAAAATATGGCCTCAGATATTTAACACTTCCTGGCTGTGTAACCCTGGACAAGTCACTTAATCCCAATCGCCTCAGCAAAAAAATAAATAAATAAATAAAATATCAAATAAGATATCAGTTTATCTATTTTATCCTCCCTCATAAATGAACTAGTTTCTTTTTTTTGTACTAGTTTGAATTAGTTTCTAATTTTGTAAATATAATATTTGAATTTTCATTTTAATGTTTATTTTTAAAAATGTTGTTTTTCTAATTTTTAATTGCATTTCCAATTCATTGATTTGATCTACCTCTTTATTGATGAATATGATTAGATATATACAATTTCCTTTAAGAATTGCTTTGGATTTGGATTAAGGATTGATTTGGATGCAGCCAACAAATTTTGCTTAATATTTCTCATTGCTTCATGGAGCCATTTACTTTTGTCTAAAGAGGGAAGAGATATATTGCATGAGTAAACTTTTGTAACTTTTTTTTTTTTTTTTTTGCTGAAGCAATTGAGGTTAAGTGACTTGCCTAGGGTCACACTGCTAGGAAGTATTAAGTCTCTGAGTCTGGATTTGAATTCTTCAGCGCCAGTGCTCTATTCACAGTTTTTGTAACTCTTGTATAAAATTGTTAGTTTTTTCCGTTCTTTTTCTATAACTCTCATTTCTTTTCCAATTCTTTTCTCTTGTTTTCTTTTATAATATATAAAATCATTTTTCAAACTCAAAAAAACTTGCATCAGGAATTCTAACTGAACTTATGTATAAATTGTCTAAGACAAGAAAAGTCTCTAAGAAATCATAGTCAATAAGTCTATAAGAACAGAAGTCTATAAAGACTATAAAGACTCACATTCTCTTCTCCTTAGACATTCCATAGTAGAATTTTTGGTGGGAACCTTTTTGTTTATTTGTTTACTCGTTCTTTTGGTCTTGCTTTGTATATTAGGACTTTATGTTGGGGCAGTTTCTATGTACTTCTATGTGAAATTTGTGGACCTATAGTTTTAATCTATTCCATTTCCCTATTATCCAGGTATAAATTTTGTATTATTCAAATATTTAAGAGACAAATCAGGCCAGGGAGCTACAAATTTCTAACAATCTCCACTTTGTTTCATTTAGGACATGGTCTGATTACTGTTTTCCTCCTCTTTAAACTCTGGACTCCAGACCCTAATTTAGGTTTGGATAAAACTGTATAAAACTCCAGCAGAGAGCTGCTAACTTCAGTATCAGTTAGTCAAATACAAGGCATTGCCCAATCAGAATTATAGTGTTCTTGACCAATGTCTGATACAAACCTAGAGTCTGCTCCACAATCCATCTCTTAAGGTCAGTGTAACAGCTCAGCCCAATCCTTATTACCCATTTTCTCCTGTAATCCCTTGCCAGGGGGCCAAAGTTTTATACTGGGCTAGAAAAGTGAACTAGATTCCTTTTATTTTTTGATTATTACTGAACTTGTTTTTCTTCTTAAATTTCTACTGGAGCAGTTGTGGAGAGAACAGGATGGTACTGCTTCTTTCTATTCTACCTTATTTGCCAATCTCCTCAATCACTACTTCATAAAATAATTTGTCTATACTAATTTTAGCCCTCTCATTTTCTAATTTTTCCTACTATTTCTCTTGAAATCTTTAACTTTTTCAAGAAAAAATTTTTAAAAATTGTTTTGATTAGTTTTATAAAGTGATTCTTCAGTAGTATGATTGATGTGACTCTGAATCTATGAATTAGTATAGATGGCACCATCATTTTAATCATATTGGTGTGACCCAACTACGAATAATTATTATCTCTAATTGTTTAAGTTTTCATTTCTATAAACAGTATTTGGCAGTTATATTCATATAATTACTGAGTATATCTTAGAAGGTTAATTACAATTTTATTTTTGTTTTGAATTGAATTTCTTTTTCTATTTCCATTTTGCTTTTAATTAACAATCTGCAAATTTTGTGGCTTTATTTTATAATCTATTAATTTATTGAAGCTATTATTTTGATTATTTTAAAAATTAAATCTGAGTTTCTCTAAGAAAACATATTACCTATAAATATGGAAAATTAACTCCTCTTGCCCAAAATTATTCTCTCAATCTTGTTTGTATAACTAGGCTTTCTAGAATGATTTCAAAATATTATTATCTCCTCTACATGGATAGGGAACTTAAGACTTGAGAAATATTGTTGTTCATTCTTCACACTCTAAGAGGACTAATGACACCAGAGGGGTCATGTCTTGATTTGTGTGTGTTAAATTTAAGTGAGGTAGACCTGCACAAAGTCATCAGCCTCACTCTCTCCTCCAAAGTCATTGAAGTCCAATGTCAAGACAAAGGTGAAGGCAACTGATGATGGCCAGGAATTCAGTGAATGAGTGTCTATCCAGAGTTACAGAGCCAGGAAGTTTCAGAGCTGCAACTTTAACCCAGGTCTTCTAACTCCTATTTAAATACTCTCTCTTATGCCCTGCAGATTAGGTGACCTATCAAGTTTGTCCTTCCCCCTCTCCTAATCCTATACAGCATAATTATTTGTCCCTGTTTTCACAGAATATTTTGTAAGCTATCTTCATTTTCTTGAATGTTACCATTTTTAAAACAATCATTTACTTACTACTTGAATACTCATTTACTGCTTGAATACTGCTTGAATTTAATACTTGAATACTACTTTCATTTTCTTGAATGTTACCATTTTTGAGATAGTCATTTATTACTTGAATACTTTAGTACTTGAGTAGTTACCTACTGTACTATTGGTTTAAGATTAGTAAGATGTATTTTACAAGAAAATGATAGAAATGACAGTGTTCTCTTTTCAGACTTCCACCCCTCTTGTTACATCTTGTTACTATTTTTTTCGTTCTTTATAGTTTGTTTTGTTATTTCTTGGTACACTTCTCATAGCTTCACTGGGTTCCTCTTGCTTAATATTAGTTTTCAAATATTCATTTTCATCTTAGAGATTCTGAATCTCTTTTTCTAGTTAACTTTTTTCATAATCTTGTTTTTCTGTGGGGTGTGTGTATGAGTGTGTGTATATATGCATGTGAGTGTGCACTAGTGCCACCAATGTATAGAGAACTTTGTAAACCACAAAAAAGTATTTTCGTTATATGAATATTTTTTTCACTGAGAAAGTTGGTAAATTCACCGATGAACACTGTAGTGTAGGCTCCTTCACCCATGTGGTATATTGGGAACGGAGCACTGGATTTTTAACCTACTGTCCAATGATATTGAATAATCTAATTTTAATTTCTCTAAACCTCAGTTTCCTCATTTGTAAAAATTGGGATAACTTTACTAGTACCACCTACCACATAAGGTTGTTGTAAGGAGAGCATTGTACAAATTGTGGTTATTTGTCCTTCATTTTTGAAGAGTTCCATGACATCAGGGAGGTGATGTCATGACATGCAAGTGAATTGGATTTAAGTGAAGGAAGGCTATGAAAAATCACCAGCTTCACTTTCCCTTCATATGCATTTGAGTCTAGTGGCTAGATATATATCAGGAAGATTGGAGAGTTCTTGGATTCAGTGTGAGATCCTGGCCTTTAGAGAGATTTAAAAATGTAAGCTGTTTTGTTGTTGTTAAACTTCCTCAAGATGGATGGCATCTCTCTTCTTGGTAAACTGTGTTTTTCATCATGCTATTTTACATTTTGACACTAGATGTCAGGGGAAGTCCAAGTACTATGGATTGTTATATTTAAACCACTTACAGCATAAGGCTGAACAACTGCTGAGAGGAAGCTACTATTATATTAGAAAGATTACCATTATGAGCTAGTGTGTAACACCTGGCATGTCAGCTTAATTCAATTCAATCCAACAAACATTTATAAGTGACTCCTATGTGCTAAGTGCTCAGCATACAGTAATAGATATGAAAACAGCTCTAGACACCCGCATGTGTGCACGCGCACAAACACACACACACACACACACACACCATATTCAAAGTAATTAAGAAGTGTTTTTTCTGTGATTCTCAAATTTATTTTATTTAAAGAAACAGAATAAGAAAAAAAGGAAAGACAGAAAATACAAAACAAAATGAACTAAAAGAAAAGTGAACGTTATCATGTGCCCAGCGGAACATTAGGGAGGATTCAAAATATACAACAACAAAAACCAGTTCAAGAAAGTATATATATATATATATATATATATATATATATATATATATATATGTGTGTATATATATATATATATATACGTATGTATATATGTGTGTATATATGTATATACACACACATATATATATATTAGTAGAAGAAATTATATTCACAAATGTCTGTCTTTTCTTTACTTCCTTGTAAATTGTTCTTTTGTTCTCTGCTGCAAACCTGTTTTAACTTTATTCTTTTTTCCTCCTTTCATCTCCCCCACCACCCCAAAGCAGGCTGTAGTTAAAAAAAAAGATATATTTATATATACATATATAGATACACACACAAATTACACACACAAATCTTTCCTATCCCTGATGACCCTTTGATTTAATTTTGCTCCTAACTTGCCTTGCTATTACTTAACCTCCCCCCAACCATGTATCCTTGCCTTGTCTTCTTCCCACACTTTTTGCTTCCCTATCCACCCAGCCCTCCTTTCTTATTTCTTTATAGATTTTGGAGATTGCTCTACCTTTCATAATATATTTGTAATTTTCCCTATCTAACCTATTCCCTATGTATATTAGAACTACAAGCCCTCCTCCACCCTCTAATGCCTCTGTGTCTATTCTTTCTCTGCATGTCATTTCATGACATAATTACTGTTTTTTACTTTAACTCTGCCATAATCTTTCTTTTGAGCTGCCTATTGTTGATGTCAATCTTAAACATATGTTATACATTTCCCATGTAAAAAATGTAAACAATTTGTCCCTATTGAGTTCCTTGAAATTGATTCTTGATATTGGTTCTTATATGTTGAATTTTCTATTAAGTTCAAATTTGGTTGATAAAAAATCCTGAAAATCTGCAAATTCATTGAATATCCAATTTTTTCTCATTCATATTATAGATAATTTTGCTGGATATATTTTTGGCTGCAGGCCTAGTTCTTTTGATTGTTATTAGATATGATTTCAGGATCTGTGGTCTTTTGTAATAGTTGTTGATAAATCCTGTAATTATAGCTCCGGTATATCTGAATTTTTTTTCTTGTTTCTTGCAAAATTTTCTCTTTGATCTGGGGATCTCAGAATTTGGCAATAATGTTCCTACATGTTTTCCACAAAAAATCTCATTTAGGTGTTTGGTAGATTCTTTCTATTTCTACTTTCTCCTCTATTTCTCTATTTTCTCTATTTCCCTCTCTATTTCTACTCTCCTGGAGTAGTTTTCTTGGATTATTTCTTGCATTATTGTGTCACGGTCCTTTTTTTGGTCACAACTTTCAGGCAGTCCAATTATTCTTATATTTTTTCTTCTTGATCTGTTCTCCAGATCTGTTGTTTTTCTTATAAAATGTTTCACATTCTGTTCTATTTTTTCATTCTTTATAACCTATTTTGTTATTTCTTAGTCTCTCATAGCTTTACTGGGTTCCCCTTGCCCATTTCTAATTTTCAAAGATTTATTTAATTTTGTTTTAATTTTATATATTTATTTAATATAATTTATTTAATTTTATTTAATTAATCTTTGAGATTCTGAATCTCCTTTTCTAGTTAGTAAAATTTTTTTCATAATCTTGTTTTTCTTGGATAGTTTTTATTTTTTACTTTTTTGTTTTTCTCAATGTTTCTCATTTGATTTTAAAATTCTTTTTTGAGTTCTACAAATTCTCTCTGGGCAGGGAGGCATTTCACATTATTCTTTGGGGTAGAAGCTTCTTTTACTTCAATGTCCTCCTCTGAAGATGAATCCCCATCTTTCCCATGGTATGTTTCTATGGTGGGCTTCTTTCTCCTTTGCTAGATCATTTTTTCCCCTTGTCTTCCTCCCACACTTTTTTCTTCCCTGTCCACCCAGACCTCCTTTCTTATTTCTTTATAGATTTTGGAGATTGCTCTACTTTTCATAATATATATGTAATTTTCCCTATCTAACCTATTCCCAATGTATGTTTTTAGAACTACAAGCCCTCCTTCACCCTCTAATGCCTCTGTCCTTTGCTAGATCATTTTTTTTTCGAAATAAGAAGTATTAGTGTAACTACTTTTAATTCTGGGGTAGGGAGATGGTGCCTCTGGATTTACTTCAGTCTTTCCTCTGATCTGCAACCCCAAACCAAGAGCATCTACCTCCAGTAAGTGCCCATAGCCAGCAGTATCCCTGCTTCTGCACTCATGGGGCGCTGATTCTTTCTGGCACAATATTGTGCCCCTGCAGCACAGGTGGGACTGGTGTTCCCAATCAGCCAAGGTTCCCTCAGCCTGCTGGGACTCAGACCCCAATGTCATAAACAGTCCAAGAGATGAAAATTTCTGTGGTTCCTGCTGAAGCACCAGCCATATCCAGCTAACCTCAGGGCTCCCTAGTTGATTCACACTTTTTTTTCCTATTGTGGGAGAAATTGGGAGAGCTTAAAATTTACTGACCTACTCTGCAATCTTTCCAGAATTTTCCCCTGTGGGAAATATTAAAACAAGGAAGAGGAATGGTAGCAAGACACAGTTATCATGTAAATGGTGTTCCTTGAGCTGGACCTTAAATGGAGATAAAGATTACAAGAAGAAAAGTTGAGAAGGAAGACAAGATAGGTGAGAGTCCTGAACCAGTATGAAGGATATATGAGATGGAAAGGTGAGGAGGTTGGACAACTCTTTGAATGTGGAGAATGGGGTAAAAGGAAGTGTTAGAAATTATTCTAAGTGATTGGTAGGATGGTTGTATCCTGAATAGAGAAAAGAGATTTTGAAAGAAGGAGGGTTAGAGCTATGAATTTCATTTTTGGAGAGGCTGATTTTGAAATCGTTATAGGACTTTTGGAAAGAGATTACCAGCAGGCAGTTGATAACAAAGGAGAAAGATTAGGGTAGGATATAGGAATTATTTAGGAATCATCTATAAGTATGGTGAATGAACCATATGAAAAGTCCCTTGAGGGTACTTGAGGCCAGAGATTATTCATTTCTTTCTTTGTATCTCCATCGGTTAGCACTATGCCTAATACTATGATGCTTAATTAATGCCTTTTGATTCACTGATATGATACACAAAGAATGGAAAAAATAGCAGAGGTCCAAGGACAGAGAATTTATGCATAAGCAGATAATTCTCCAAAAAACAAGATTTGAAAGGAAGTATAAAAACCTGAAAGGAAGTCAAGAATAATGAGAACTGAGAAAAGCCATTAAGATTAGCCATTAATGGGCAATTGGTAACTTTAGAGAAAGCAGTTTCAACTAAGTGGTAGTAGAGTTGGGTATCAGATTGTAAGGAGTGAGTAAAAGATGAAGAATTTGAGACCATGAATACAAGTGGGCCTTTCTAGGAATTTGGTTGAGAAATGGAGGAGAGATAAGGGACCATAGCTTTAGGGAATGTCAGGACCAAGTGAAGAGTCTTCTGAAAGAATGGGGAATATTTGTAGGAGGTGGGAAAGGAACAAGTACAGTAAAATTGATAATAAGAGGAAGAAGGAATGGTGGAAGAGACAAGCTTCCATAGGGAATAAAAGAGTATGATAATAAAAGCATAAGTAGAGGGATTTGCCTTGATCAGGAGAAAGACTTATTCTATTGTGTCCAACTTTTTGTGACTTCATTTGACGTTTTCTTGATAAAGATACTGGAATGGATTGTCATTTCCTTCTCCAGCTCTTTTTATGGATGAGGAAATAAGACATAAATGGTTAAATGACATCAGTTTTTATGCTCAAGGAGCTCATAATTTAATTGGAGAGACAATATGCATAGAAATATATACACAGCAAGCTGGTTTGTTAGTGGTTGTTCTTTGCTCTCCAAGAGAACAAAACAACTACCATCATGCTAGAATCAAGCTATAGGGTATCTCACTGTGGCTTATTAGACCAATATGAAGTTGAAGTACTCTATTACAGGGTCAGGCACAGGTGGTCCATGTGAACATTTGGGGTAGATTTTCTAAATCTGAGCTACTTCAAGTCTGCCTTGATTATAGAACACAATAACTTCTTTGATATGAGTATGCTGTGCTTTGTCTGTATAGTACTTTGAGTGTCCTTTGTCTGTGTCCCCCATGTCATTCAATCAGTTCTAAAGTTCTTCAGAAAGACCTTGAGAGTGTCCTTATATCACTTCTTCAGACCACTATCTAAGTGTCTGTCTTGAGTGAGTTCTTAAAAAATAGTTTTTCAAACAAGCATACATTTGACATTTGTACACAGCAAGCTACATATAAGATAAATAAGAAATAATTAAAGCACTAGAATTTTGAGGGGTTGGGGATGGTTTTCTATAGAAAGTGGGATTTTACCTGGAAATTAAAAGAAGTCAGGGAGGTCAGTATTCAGAGCAGAAGAGGAGGGAGAGATTTCAGGAATAAGGAACAAAGAAAATGCCTGAAGCTGAGAGATGAAATGCCTTGTTTATGGAACAGCCAGGAGGCCAATGTGTAAGAAGATTGGAAAGTTAGGAGAGGGCTAGGCTATGGAGGTTTTTAATGACACACAGAGAATTCTGTATTTGCTTCTAGAAGCAGGATGCAACTGGAAGCCACTGGAGTTTATTGAGTAGAGAGGTAACAGGGTCAGAGAGGTAACAGGGTCAGACTGTGTTTTAGGAGTCACTTTAATAGTTGACTATAAAAGGGATTGGAGTGGGGAGAGATAGGAACAAGATACCTAACCAGCAGGGAATTACAATAATCAAGAAGTGAGCTGATGATTCCCTGCATTAGCATGTGTGCAGTAGTAGAGATGAGAAGGGGATATATTCAAGAGATATTGCCGAAATGAATTGACCAGCCTTCACAACAGCTTGGGTAAGTGTGTGTGTGTGAAAGATAATAAAGAGTTCAGGATGACTCCAGGTTGCAAGTTTGAGAGACTAGGAGGATGATGTTGCCCTTTACAGTAAAAAGGAAGGTAGGAGGGGGTAAAGATTTAAGAGGAAAGATAATGAAATCTATTTTGGACATATTGAATTTAAGATGTCTACTGGATATCCAGTTCAAGATGTCTGAATGACATTTGGAGATGTGAGATTGGAGGTCCACAGAGAAATTGGGACAGGAAAGATAAAGTTAAAAATCATTAGCATAAAGGTAGGGGCAATTAGATAGTCTAGTGGAGAGAGTGCCAGACCTGGAGTGAAGAAGAATCATTTTTCTGAGTTCAAATTTGTTCCTAGACACTGACTGTATGATCCTGGAAAAGTCACTTAACTTTGTTTGTCTCAGTTTCCTCCTTTGTAAAATGACCTGGAGAAGGAAAAGCCGAAGCATCCCAAAACCTTTGCAAAGAACACCACAATCAGAACATAAAGAGTCAGATACAACTACATAATAAAAACAAAAGCCTAGAATTGTTAATTAAATTCATGGGAGCTGATGAGATCACTTTTGCCAAGAACACCCCAAATGGGAACACAAAGAATAAGATGCAACTGAACAATAATAACAAAAGCCTAGATATATTAATTAAATTGATGGGAGCTGATGAGATCACCAAGTGAAGTAATATAAAAGGAGAAGAGAAGGACAGATAGTGTCCTGTCCTGAGGATGTCCTGAGGGACATTACTAGGGAAGTGATCCATAGGAGGATACAGCAAAGGAAAAGTTAGAAGGAAAGCCAAAAGAGAGTGATGTCCTAAAACTTAGATAGAATGGAGTATCGAGAGAGAGAGAGTAAGCAACAATTTTAAAGGATGCAAAGTCAAAAAGAATGATGACTGACTAATCTCCTTGCAACCTCCCTGTCTAAGAGTGACAAGTGATATCTGGATAAAGAACTCAGTTGCAATAGAGAAATAAACTCTCCTCACTTTTAGCAAGTCACTTAATTCCAATTTTAAAAATATAAAGAGAAATAAACTCCAACCCCTCAAGGGTATCCCTATGACCCTCACTCTGGGAGACTGAAAGCAAAGAGTGCTTAATACATTTATATTAATAATAATCAGTTAAAATTCTTTGGACAGATATCATGTAGGTAGTAGAGAATGGAATGGAAGAGCATACTGTATATCAGGTAGAAGATGGCTAGTGGTTTCTTATACTTCATAACACGAACAATCATGGGAAGATACCCTCAGTTAGTGTTCATAGGTTTTCTTTTTAGTGAGTCTTGGTAACCAATCTCACTTTGAGGATTTGTTCAATAAGGGTTCTACTTTTAGCTTTCATTTAAAAAAAAAGTCCCCTGAATGCAGATCAAGAAGGGAAAAATGGCAGAAGACACCTGAATGACAGGAGATGAAGAAGAAGGGAGAAGAGGGAGTACATAGAAAATGACCTCTTTTATCCTGCAAAATACCAGGCAAGATTCTAGGGGAAGGGAACCATAGGAAATTTGAGGAAGGATGAAAAGATTTGGAAGAGCTACTGTAGAAAATGGGATAATGAGTTGATATGAAAAGTATGGAAGTATTGCCTATGAGCAATGAGGCCCAGTTAGAATGATGAAGGATTTTGAGGTATAGAAATAGAAAAGAACAAGTTGGATGAGATGACAAAAACAAATAAAGTGAACCTCAAAGGAAGAAATATTGCTTAGTTATTTTTTATTTTCAAAACATATGCATAGATAATTTTAAACATTCACCCTTGCAAAATCTTGTTTCAATTTTTTCCCTTTTTTTCTCTATCCCCTCCCCTAAATGACATGTAATCCATATGTTAAATATGTGCAATTCTTCTATATATACTTTCACAATTATCATGCTGCACAAGAAAAAGCAGATCAAAAAGGAAAAAATGAGAAAGAAAACAAAAAGCAAGCAAATAACAACAAAAAGTGAAAATACAATGCTGTAATCCATATTCAGTTCCCACAGTCATCTCTCTGGGTGCATATGGCTCTCTCCATCACAAGTTCATTGGAACTGACCTGAATCACCTCATTATTGAAAAGAGCCCAGTCTGTCACAATTGATCATCACATAATCTTGTTATTGCTGTGTACGGTGTTCTTTTGGTTCTACTCATTTCACTTATCATCAGTTCATGTAAGTCTCTCCAGGCCTCTCTGAAATCATTCTGCTGATAGTTTCTTATAGATCAATAATGTTCCATAACATTCATATACCATAATTTATTTAGCCTTTCTCCATCTGATGGGCATCCACTCAATTTCCAGTTTCTTGCCACTACAAAAAGGGCTGCCACATATATTTTTGCAGTAGGTCAAGATTGCTTAGTTATAATGACAAATGTATATATTGGAAATACAAATGAGGAATAAATAAAAACTACTCATCTTAGTCAGGTACACTTAAGAGTGTGAAAGAAAGAGCATCTAGTACTACTGAGTTTGGTCAAAGAGTGATTTCTGGAGATAACCAAGTGATCTCAGATAAAAGAGAAGATGGAGAGAGGATTTTCATCTCACCACATGTTGAGTCTGAAATCATTGTGAAAGCAGGAATGGAGATTATGATTTTATCATCTTCAGATCTCTGGAGAATGAGTTCACTTATCCTTTCCACGGTTGTTTGGGGCCTGGTATATCTGCAATCTGGAAAATATACATAAATTTTTTTTGGCCCTGCCTTTGTACCAGAGTAGATGTTTGAATTTTTTCTTCTTTTATGTGGTACTTCCAGTATCTTATTGTAAAATTTGGGCTAAGTATTTGGTCATAGACTATATGTAAAGCAGTGTTAAATAAAATGATTTTTCTGTGCTGTCTGCTGGCCTTTCTTTGCATGTCATCTGTGGCTTCTTTACATTTAATTTCTTATATTGATGCATGGTATTTCAAAACTTTGATGGAAAAAGTCACAATGCAGAAGGGAGAAGGGCTAAGCATGGTATCAGTGTAGGCCTCTTTTACTTATGACTTCCAGGGATGGGTGTTCTGGTACATGCTTAACAACTCCCTGTCAGGGAGGAAAAAATAAACAAACAAACTTGCATTAATGACACATTTTATTCTTCATTATGAACATTATCTCTATCACTTTTTTAAGTCTGGACAATCTGTAAAACAATAAATAAAACCATATTTTGTAGCATTTACCAGTTTCCAAGGTATAAATATTCACACTGAAAATAAATCAATTTGCATGAGAGCTGGTTAAAGCTGGCTCTAGCACATTCTTCTAGTTCTGAAAATTAAATATCCTATTTCCTGAGGAGGAAAAAGTAGGACTTGGGTGACAAAGCAAAACTCCAGGGGATTAGATATTTTTGCTTATATATTAAAACCCATTTTTACATAATTTTAAAGATATAATAAAATGGATTTTCTTTAAAAAATGAAATGACAATTTATCTTTTTAATTTTATTAAAATAACATACTCTATTATATTTATAGAAAGACAACAGATGTTATATACAAATGTTCTTCTCTTATTTCCTTTGTTAGCAAATTAGGAAACACCCAAAATGACACAAATAAAGGTTATGTTTTGCCCAGGGAAACACAGCTGAGGCAAGTTTTGAATTCAGATCTTTCTGACTCCAGGCCCAGTATCTAATATATTGTGCCACCTATGCTGCCCTGCCCCCAATCCTCTTTACCAGTCTCTTTTATTTAATAAAGTTCCATTTCCGTTGAGGTACTATTAAGCAAAATATGGCTTTACTGGAGAATTTTTCAATTATGATTTTCCTTAGTCATATTGCTAAGGATCCCAGATCTTTACCAAATTTTATGACACAAGAAAATAAAAGAACTACAGAATAATAGAATCTCAAGAATTGAAAGAAAGCCTGTGTTTTGTCATTTTCACAGATGGCATATTAAGAAGTGACCTTTGACTGGAAAGAAAATAATATGAATACTCTGGGATCATTTGCAACTATAACAGAGAATAGTGTCAAAAATATGTATAATTTCTTCAAGATGCACATTTCTCTGTAAGGGTCATAATAAATATATTCTTAACCATCCTTAGAAATAACCTGCTGGTCCCACCTTAAAAATATCACCTCTATTGCTGGAAGGAATAAATAGTAGGGGCAAAATGTTACTAAGCTATAGTGAACAGCTCCTGAAGAGAAAGGAGGAGGCGATTTATCTGTCTGTCTGTCCATCTGTCTCTGTCTTTCTGCTTCCATCTCTGCCTCTTTTTTTGTCTGTTTCTCAGATTTCATGGGTACAGGGATCTCTCAGGGAGGAACTTATTCCAACAATAAAGATAAGTTCCTTCTCAGTAGTATAGTCTTTTTTTTTTTTACATTTTATTTATTTTTGCAATAAATTTTTATTTTTCAAAATACATGTAAAGATAATTTTTAACACTGACTTTTGCAAAACCTTGTGTTCCATATTTTTCTATCCCCCTGCCCTTCTCTCCCTTCTCCTACAACAAGTAATTCTTATATAGGTTAAACATGTGCAATTCTTCTAAATATAAGTAATATATCGTCTTAGAGAGTTACCTGGAACATTGACAGGTTACCTGATTAGCCCAGTGTTATTCCATTAGTAAGTAATAAAGGCAGGATGCCCTCACCTCTCTGCCTCCAAAACCAGCTCCATACTCCCTCTCCCACACTGCCTCTTTTTATCTCTCAGAGACTCCAAAACCTGAAATCACCACAGCCCAATCACTGTCCTCAGGACTGGGTGTTCCCTTATATGATTCCACTAGAAGAAAGTGATCTTTCCTTCATTAGATCTCAAAGCATTTCAATTTTTCTTATGCATGTCTCATTATTGTGTTTTAATTTGGACAATATGTAGGCAATCTAAATATATTTGCATACATAATTATAGTAGGAAGCTTTCCTAGGTAGTGCTTACTCCTTTACCCAAATTCTGATCTCCCTTAGATGGTTTTTGTGATTCTCTTTCTGGCAGCCAGCCCTCTAGCAGCGGGCGCATGGAGAAAATTACCCCAGCACCTGAGCTGACAGAATTGCAGCCCTTTAATATTCCTAGACCACATTGCTTCCGGCCATTTGAAAATTTCTATTGTTTTGTACCCAGCAATACCCACATTCAGGCTCATATTTCCTGTAGAAATGCTTTGGATCAATCTGTTTCTTCCCCTGAAGTTCCTGATACATCAATCCTATTTTTCTCTTTCCTCATCTCCTCACTCTTGACGGTGTAGCGTGCCTTCCAATTGAGTCAGCACCTCCTGGTAAGACTTGGGGCTTGGATGGAGGCTTTTTCTGTTTAGCTTCCAGGCAGTTCCTTAAGGACAGCTGGGACGTGTGATGCAAATTTCCCCAGCCTGCTTTTTGAAAGATCTCCAAGGGAGGGAGAGGAAGAAGCAGACTCTGAAGTTCTTGGCAGGTGCTTTCTATACGGGCATCTGTGACTTAAAGAGAAAGGGCAGTTCTGTCTTGAGAGCAAAGATTGTAGATCTCTCTGTGTGTCTTGGGAGGATGCCATGAGTTGGTTTCTTACTTACCTGTGTTTTAAGCCCAGGAGCTATGTGTTGGGAGTATTCTCCAATTATTGAATGGGAGAATTAATTATTATTCATTCCTCCCTCATAACCTTAAAATTTCTGGCGGCCTAGAAATCTGATTTGTCATAGAGTGGGATGGAGGAATGGGCTGGGAAATCCTGGCCCTAAAAATTTCCAATAGACCTGTATACTCTTTTCTAATTTCCTCTTTCCTTCCTCTCCTTTCTTTTCCCTCCTCCACTAAGATTTGTTATGCCTCAGTTTCCCTGAATTGTTGTGACTCAGTTTCCCTGGTGGTAATCCCCCCTTGCTGGCCATTAGCTCTGAGATAATTAGAGCTGCGGAGCCTGGGACAGTCTAGCATTCCAGAGTCATAAAACTACATATGGCTTATCTCAAATACTTGGGCAGCTTCTACTTGAGACTTCCTGTCTCCTAGCTTCTTCACTCCCAATTTATTAGAATTTATGATCCTTCCTTCTTCACCCCCAATCTGTCAGAATTAAAAAGTTATGGGCCTTCTAGGAGTTTTCACTCACTAGTGCTCTACTCCCCTCCTCCCAAGATTCTCTGGATTCCCTTGCTTGTTGCTGAATGCTTTGAGACAATAGTCCTATCCAGCTAGTTAGCTAATATGGCTGCCACTCTAAACTCTCCACTATTAAGATACTAAAAAACCTCTACTCTCTGTCTTGCCTCAGTTTCTCCAGCATTACAGACTCTGATATCATTTGCTTTCTTTCAGTCTAGTGAGTAATCTATATTCCAGACTCCATCTTGGTTCTCCAATATCTGATTTTGCTCCTTTTTTAGTCATATTTTCCTTCCCCATTTCAATTCTCTGCAGCTTTCAAAATAAGTGTTTACTTGCTATTTGCTGCTCTTCTATTTAATCTGTTGATTTTTAAGACTGCAGTCTCTTGTCTACTTTGTATATGCTCTAATAAGTCCAGATTTGAGGTAAATGTACTTCCAAAGTGAATAATTTACCTTTTAAAATTGAGTTAACAGCAAAACACCTGGTTCAGGTAATATCTCAGCACATGAAATTGTAGTTCTTATATATCATTTTTTTTGTTCACTGAGTTCATCCTCCATTGAGAAAATGAGAATATTTAGTGATGGGGAAACTTTTAGCACTGGAAAACTTTAGATATATGGTTCTGTACTGAATCTGTGAAAATTTTAAGGTTCTCTTAGCTGGAAAATAGGCACAACAATCCCTATTCTCATCTTTCTTTATGTTATGTGAAGCAATGTGAATGACTATTCAGTCAATCTGATTTTTGGTGCATTTATTAAGCACCAACTATGTACCAGGCACTATGCTAAGTGCTGAGGATACAAAGAAAAGTAGAAGTTCTCTGCCCTTTAGGAGTCTGCAATTAGGAGGAAGGGGAACAATATATAAATAATCATATATAAATCAGCTATATACAGAATAGATAAAAATAATCAAAAGCAGAAAGGCACTGGAATTATGGGTGACTTGGTGAAGGTGAAATTTTAGCTGGGATTTGAAGGAAGCCGGGTATCAGGAAGTGGCGACAAGAAAGGAGAGCATTCTAGGTATGATAGATAACCAATGAAAACACTTGGACCAAAGAGATGGAGTATCTTGTTTGAGGCTGCTTATAGGCAAAGTGTGTTGTGTTTCTTTGAAGAATGGCAGAATGAAGTCTTGGTCTAAATGTCTGCTGGATTATTGCAATATTGCAATGTATTTTTTCTAGAGGTTTTAATTTTCTTTTTGCATTTTAAGAATTTTTTTTTTCTTCCAAAGATGAGGCCTATTATGAGAAGGTGAAAAATATAGGACTTCTTTGATATAGTTTCTTAATTGGTTATGGAGGGAGGAATCCATGGAATTTGTTGAAAAGGAAAATAGTCTGGGAAAGGAAATAATTCATTTAAAAATTTCATTTATTTTAAAATTTTGAGTTCCAAATTCTCTCTTTTACTATCACTCCTCTCCTATCCATTGAAGAGGAAAGCAATATGATATCCATTACATATATAAAGTCAGCAGCAATAAACCTTCAAAAAAAATCCCAATAACTGCGGAGGTGGTAGGAGAAAAACTAGACTATAAGATCAATTTATTCTGTTTTACCATACATGTTGATTATATTAGACTTAATCTTTCTAATTGTGTAATAATATAATTTATGGATATGAATAAATCAACAAATATTTATTAGGCACTTGTCATAAGCCAGACACAGTGCTAGGTGCTAGAAAAACAAAGACAAAATGAAATAGCCTTTGCTCTCAAAGAGCTTACTTTCTATTGAGGAGAGACAACATACACCCACATGTATACATCATTCCACAAGTGAACATATAAAATGTGCAAGTGTTCATGTGTACATGAACATGTACATACAATTTGTATGCATATGAACACATACATATGTCTTGCAAAATAAATATTCTTATTTCTTTATTGCCCTATTCATTCTTTTGATTTCTTTTTAATCCCTAACTGCTGTTACTAAGATTTTTAAAACTATATTCAATAGTAACAGTGAAATTGAAATTCAATACCAATCTTAATACCAGCTTTTAATGGGAATACCTCCAGTGTTTCTCCATTGCACATATAGTATTACTAACTTGTGGTTTCAAATATATTCTTTTTATAACATTATGAAAAGATTGCTAAGTTTCTTTATTTTCAAAGTTTTAATGTTTTCAACATAAAATAATATGGAATTTTATAAAGTTTTTTTGCATCTACTGATATAATCACATCTGCATTTTTATTTTTGTTCAGATATATTGTATTGATGCTTTTCTTGGAATTAAACTAGCTTTGCCTTTGATTTATAAAGCTGACTTAGTCGTTCACTATTTTTAAGGTACTGCTATATTCTATTTGTAAATACTTTATTATTTTGTGTCAATTTGCTAGCAATCACTTTATAGTTTTCTTCTTCAGCCTTATTATTATTTGATTTAGGACTGATATATTTTCCTTGTAGAAAGATGTGAGTACTTTACCATATTTCTTTATTTTTAGAAATAGTGATATTATATAAGTTGTTTCTTTCAGGGCAAACCAGAGTATGTCCATTGTCCATGACAACAGAAAGATGGAGGCAGTAGTTAGCTATTGGTAGTGTGGGCATGTATGTAGCTTTGACCAAATGTATATTCAGGAGTAAATTCCATCTGTTCCTGCTCAAAGGAGATAATGTATAATGCTTTATTGTACTAAATTTATGAAGAGAAAGAGGATCAGAAAACATTTTAAAATTATAACTGACAATCATTTAATGTTAAGTCCCAAAGGCAAACTAAGTATTGGGAAAATCAGAAAAGAAGATCTTTTAATAAGTTTATTTTCATGTCAAACTGTGTTTGTGGAATGTGGAAAAGAGGTGAGAGGAGAATGGAGAGAGGAAAATATCTTGCATGTAATAGGAGCTTGATGCATTTTTGTCAAATAAACAAGCATTATGTGCCAGGCACTGTCTTAAATGCTAGGGATATAAAGACAGATTGAAAATAGCTCTTGCTCTCAAGGAGTTTACAATTCACTGGGAAAGGGAAATCTATTAGACTGAAGTAAGAGATTAAAAAATGTGAAATAATAAGAATATAAATATGAGAGTAGATACAAGTGGGGAGGGGGAGGAATAAAGTATGAGGAAAGTTACAAAAAAATCAGTGAGTGATCAGTGAATAGTCAGGAAATGGTGAGGGATCAGTAAGAAATCAGCTTGTAAAGTGTAAAATAGAATTTTCAAATAGAAGAGAGAAGGTAAATAATGCTTAGGAAGAAATAACATAAAGAATAAATAAATGCCCAATATAAGTTAGTTAGGTATATGTGTCCAGAATCTCCCCTAGTTTCCTAAGTCATAATGTGGTCTGGAATTAATTCTCATGATATACAAATTAGGCTGACCATATATTATAGACTTTCCAAGGCTGATAAGGAGCTTATTTTCCTAGGTTTTATCTTGTCTTTCCATTCCTAAATTTCTCATTGGTAGTGCTTTTCCAAAGATACAACATAGGTGCAAAACTGTTCTGAGCAATATTTAATTCTGATTAGGGCACTGATAATTTTGTTTCATAATGGTCTATCTAAATTTTATTTTATTTCTTTCAATGATTTCACAATTTCCTTTTAAAAATATTCACATGCCTATTTTGATACATATTTTTTGAAACAGAAGACATTGCATTCTTGTCTCCAAATGCACATTGATAGATGAATATTATTATTATTGTAATAGAAAATATCTTGGTAAGTATGAAAAGGCATTTTCATAAGTAAAAAATATGGTTTAATTAATTCATTAATACCTATTATTTGTTAAGTAAAAAGACAATATGATACTCTTATCTTCTAGGTCAAAAAGGTAATATTTGATACTGTCCTCAAGAAGTTTACAGTTTTCTTGGCTGACATAATATGTACTCAGATGTTTGTGATATAAGGTAGGTGGTGGATAGACTCACACAAAATGTTCTAGGAAAGTTTGGGGAAGGAGAAAATGCCGACAGCTGGGGGGCAATCAGTGAAATCTACTTGGAGCAATTGGAATTAGAACTGAGTCTTGAAGAAAGATAAAAGGATTCAGAAACAAAATCCTGAAGCCCAGTGTGGTAGAACAGAAATGTGCCAACATCAGGATCTGCCATATACCTTAGCATAACCAGGGTACTGAGCAGACTCTAGCTCTGAGAATCGCCATCCTTTTTCCTCAACTTCTTCTGATGGACAGAAATGTCTCTCTGTTTCTCTCCATTTCCCTCTGTTTCTGGGGAAGGACTCCCTATCTAGATAGACACAATTGGGCCTGTGAGACACTTTTTCAGAATTATTATAAAAAAATTTACTTTTATTGTATAGGAATTATCTCTGATCAATTTATATGTTTTCACTTGACCAGGTGTTTCCTGATGTTCCTACCCTTTATAATTTCCACAAAATCTCTCTCAAAATTGTGTTTGAGATTCAGTTCTTTATGTGTCCTGTTGGGACATTAATAAAGTGTTCCCCAAAGCCCTAGTCCTTAACAGCTTTGGGGTGTTTTCTTTTTCTTTCTTTCTTTGTTTCTTTGTTTCTTTGTTTCTTTGTTTCTTCCTTCCTTCCTTCCTTCCTTCTTTCTTTCTTTCTTTCTTTCTTTCTTTCTTTCTTTCTTTCTTTCTTTCTTTCTTTCTTTCTTTCTTTCTTTCTTTCTTTCTTTCTTTCTTTCTTTCTTTCTTTCTTTCTTTCTTTCTGCTAAGGCAATTGGGGTTAGTAACTTACTCAGGGTCATACAGCCAGGAAATAAAGTGTCTAAGGCCAGATTTGAACTCAGGTCCTCCAGACTTCAGGGCTGGTGCTCTATTCACTGTACCCCCTAACTGCCCCAGGGTGGTATATTTTTAAAGAGAAAAGCCAATGTGAATATATGGAAATAAAACAAGAAATTTAAAGATTAAGTTATAGATAGGAGTCCTGTTTAGCTAAAATGAAGAGTACATGAAAGAGAAAGAATTTAGGTTAGAATGATAGATTATCATCAAAATATAGAAGATCTTAGAGACAAAAATAAGGATTTTGTATTTTTTCCTAAAAAAGGTTTACGGCATTATAGAATCACAGATATAGAGTTGGAAGGAATCTAAGGGACCATCCATTCCAATCCTTTTATTTGACAAGTGAGAAAACTGAAGCTTGGGGAGGTTACATGATTCACTAAAGTTCAGTGACAGAGGCAAAATTCAAACCTAAGAAGGTGGGCAAGGGGATAAGAATTTATAGCATTTACTAGTGCTTTTTACAAATATTATCTCTTTTGATGCTCTCAAAAGCCCTGCAAGATAGGTACTGTTATTTCTATTTAACAGTTGAGGAAACTGAGGCAAATGAGGATTGTGACTTGCCTGAGGATACATAGCTAATAAGTTTGCAGATTTGAATTCTGGTCTTCCTGACCCCAAGACCTCTCTTTCCACTATGCTATCCACTAAGAAGTCTCTGTGTGTTTGTGTGTGTGTGTGTGTGTGTGTGTGTGTGTGTGTGTGTGTTTTCCTCTCTAAACTCATTTTAATGAAGTGAAGTTTAAGCATTGCCTGCCACATCCCATTTCCCCCCTATTTTAAGTTCTTTCTTGAGTGCCTCTTTTATGTGAGAAAATTTTTCCTAGTCTACCTTGTTTTCTTTCTTCCAGTGCATGTCTTTCTCACTTTTTTTACTTTGCTCCTGAAAGAAATCCCCAAATAAAAACTTCTAGAGAACATCTAGACAAATTTCAAAGCTCTCAAGTTAAAGAGAAAAGAATTCAAAGTCAGAAAGTAACAACTTAAATATCATGGAAACACAATCAGAATCACACAAGATTGAGTAGATTTCCTGTTAAAAGGGTAGAGGACTTGGAATATGATATTACAGAAAGCAAAGCAGCAAGGATTAAAACTCCAAATCACTTACCCCACAAAACCATATAATCCTTAGAATGAAAAATGGATATTTAATGAAATAGAAAACTTTCAAAAATTCCTGATGAATTATACAGAAAATTTCTGAAAAGAAAATTTGACATTCAAACAGAAGACTTAAGAGAAAATTAAAAAGGTAAACATGAAGAGTAATCATAAGGGACTCAATAAAATCAAACCATTTACATTCCTATGTCGAAGTTGATACTATAACTCTTAAGACTTTTATTATTATTAGGGATTAGAAATAGTCCCCAAAGACAAAGGGCATGAATGTAAGTCAATTATGTTGACATAATCTTTAAAAAAAAAAGAAGCAATAAGAAAAAGAGATGCATTGGGAGAAGGGAGACAGAACAAAGAAAACCTTTTCACATATAAGAAGCACTAGAATTTAAAGTGGAGGGGGAAATGGGGTATGGAAAGCAATGCTTGACTCTCACTCTCATTGCATTGGGTTTATAGAGGAAAGAATACACACACAACACACCCATATGTATATATGCATACACACAGATGGGTATAAAAATCTACCTTACCCATTAAGGAAATAGGAGGGGATGGGTATAAGAGATATGGGAGGGGCCAAGGATGAAAAAGGGAAGACAGATAAAGGGAGACAGTAGTCAGAAACACAGAAGACTTTTGAGGAGGAAAAGAATAAAAAGACAGAGGATAACCAGAAAAAAATAGTATACGAGAAACTACACAGTGATCATATTTGTGAATGTGAATGAGCTCATCTATAATATGGAAGTAGATAGCAGAATTGATTAGAAACCAGAATCCAACATTATGTTATTTACAAGAGATACATTTAAAACAGAAAAACATAAAAAAATTAAAATAAAGGGCTTATAGCAGAATCCATTGTGCTTTAGTTAAAGTTAAAAAAAAACGCATGGATAGCAATCATGATCTCAGAAAAAACAAAATTAAAAATAAGCATAATTTAAAGAAACAATCAAGGAAATTAGATTTTTCCAAAAGTTACTTTAGATAAAGAATATAAAAAAAAATTACAGGATATTTTCTCTAATAAAAGTCTCAATTTTCAAATATATAGGAAACAGAGTCAAATTTTTAAAAAATCATTCTTCAACTTATAGTCAAGGGATATGAACAGAAAATTTTCAGAAGAAATCAAAACTATAGCCATGAAAAATGTTCTAAATTAGATTAGATTAAAGAAATTAAATGAAAATAACTTTTGAGATACCTGTTAGAATTGATTAACACTGAAGGGAATGAGGAAAAAATAGGTACTCTAACACATGGAAGAGTGCTGAACTGGTTGAGTCATTTTGGAAAACAATGTGAAACTATTCCCAAAGGGCTCTAAAACTGGGCATACCTCTTTTGTCATTATTAAATATTTTATTTATTTTTACATATTTATTTAAAGATTTTAGTTCCAAATTCTTTCCATTCATCTATCTCTCCATATCACCCTTCCTGAAATGATAAGCAAACAGTTATAGATTATCCCTGTGCAATTTTGTATGACATTTCCATATGAGTCATTTTTAGAAGAAAACTTGAATAAAAGAAAAAAAATTAGTGAATCCTTTGCTTTTTCTCTGAAGATAGATAGTATGATTCATATAATCCTTTGGGGTTGTTTTGTATTATTGTATTGTTGAAAATAGCTAATTCATTCACAATACTTCATCAAATAATATTGCAATTACTGTGTACAATGTTCTTCTGGTTCGGTTCACTTTACTATATGTTAGTTCATGTATGTCTTTCTAGGTTTTTTTGTCTTTCCAGGTTTTCTGAAATAATACTATTTTCCATTTTATAACAGAATAATATTCCATTGCAACCATATACCACAGCTTATCTAGTCATTCTCCAACGGATAAGCACCTCTTCAATTTCCAATTCTTAGTCTCCACAAAAAATCAAAAACAAAAAACCTGCTACAAACATTTTTGTACATGAGCATTCCTTTCCCTCTTTTATGATCTCTTTGGGATACAAGACACAATAGAGGCCCTACTGGACCAAAGGGTATGCATAGTTTTATAGCCCTTTGAGAATAGTTCCAAAGTGTTCTCTAGAATAGTTGAATCAGTTCTCAACTCCATCACTAATACATTAGTGACCCAGTTTCTCACCTTCTTTACAACATCCAACATTTTCCTTTTCTGTCATATTAACTACTCTGAGAGGTATGAAATAGTAATCAGTACTGATTTAGAGCATTTTTATATGACTATAGATTTGATTTCTTTGTCTAAAAACTGTTTGTTCATAGTCTTTGGCCATTTATCAATTAGTGAATGATTTATAATTTTATAAAGTTGGCTCATATGGTTTTTGTTAATTTGGTTATTGATATAGTCAGTTATGCTAATAGTTTTCCTAATATTGAACCAGCCCTGCATTCCTGGCATAAATTCTACTTGGTCTTGGTGTATTGTATTATCCTGGGGATGATTTTCTGTAATCTCTTTGCTAATATTTTATTTAATATTTTTGCATTAATATTCATTAGGGAGATTGGTCTATAATTTTCTTTCTTTGTTTTCTTCCTGCCTGGTTTAGGTAGTACCAAGTCTGTGTCATAAAAGGAATTTGGTAGGAGTCCTTCATTCCCTATTTTTTCAAATAATTTATATAGTATTGGAGTTAATTGTTCTTTAAATGTTTGGTAGAATTCACATGTAAATCCATCTGGTCCTGGGAGTTGTTTAGGGAGCTGATTTTCTTAGGGAGTTGATTAATAGCTTGTTTTATTTCTTTTTCTAAAATGGGACTATTTAAGCAATTTAGTTCCTTTTCTGATAATCTATTAATATTAATTCTGTTATATATATAAACCTATATTTTTGGAGGTAGTCATCCATTTTACTTAGGTTATCAAATTTTGTGGCATAAAGTTGGGCAAAGTAACTCCTAATTATTGCTCTAATTTCTTCTTCATTGGTGGAAAGTTCTCCCTTTTCATTTTTAAGACTAACAATTTGATTTTCCCCTTTCCTTTTTCTAATCAAATTTACTAAAGTTTTATTTATTTTTTCGTAAAACCAGCTCTTAGTTTTATTAATTAAATAGTACATTTTAGTATAAGTTTTATTAATCTCTCCTTTTATTTTTAGAATTTCAAGTTTGGTATTTTATTGGGGGTTTTTAATTTGCTCTTTTTCTAGCTTTTTTAGTTGCAAGCCCAATTCATTGATCTTCTCTTTCTTTGTTTTATGCAAATAAGCATCTACAGATATAAAATTTCCCCTTATTATTGCTTTGGCTGCATTCCATAGTTTTTGGTATGTTGTCTCATTATTGCCACTCTCTGGGATAAAATTATTAAGTTTGTCTATGATTTGCTGTTTCACCTATCTCTTTAGGATGAGATTATTTAGTTTCCTATTACTTTTTGGTCTATTTTCCCCTGGGTTTTTATTGAATACAATTTTTATTGCATTGTGATCTGAAAAATGCATTACTATGTCAATTTTTGTATAGGTTCCATGAACTGCCAGGAAGAGAGTGTACTCCTTTCTGTCTCTATTCAATTATCTCCAAAGATCTATCATACCTAACTTTTCTAGTATTCTATTTACCTTTGTAACTTTTTTCTTATTTATTTTGTGCTTTGATTTATCTAATTCTTAGAGGGCAAGGTTGAGATCTCCCACTATTATAGTTTTCCTGTCTATTTCTTCTTGCAGCTCTCTTAACTTCTCCTTTAGGAATTTCCATGCTATACTGCTTGGGGCATATTTATTTAATATTGATATTGCTTCATTATCTATGGTACCCTTTAGCAAGATATAGTTTCCCTCCTTATCTCTTTTAATTAGATCAATTTTTGCTTTTGCTTGATCTGAGATCAGGAGGCTATCCCTGCTTTTTTTTTTTTTTTTTTTACTTCCCCTGAAGCATAATAGATTCTGCTCCAGTTTTTTACCTTTACTCTGTATGTATTGCTGTGCTTTAAATGTGTTTCTAATAAACAACCTATTATAGGATTCTGGCTTTTATTCCAGTCTGCTAACTGTTTCCTCTTTATGGGGGAGTTTACCCCCTTCACATTTACAGTTAAAAACACTAATTCTTATGAATACATCCAGCCATTCTGGAAAGCGATTTGGAAGTATGCTCAAAAAGTTATCAAATTGTGCATACCCTTTGATCCAGCAGTGCTATTGGGCTTATATCCCAAAGAGATCTTAAAGAAGAGAAAGAGACCAGTATGTGCAAGAGTGTTTGTGGCAGCCCTCTTTGTAATGGCCAGAAACTGGAAACTGAGTGGATGCCCGTCAATTGGAGAATGGCTGAATAAATTGTGGTATATGAATATTATGGAATATTATTGTTCTGTAAGAAATGACCAACAGGATGATTTCAGAAAGACCTGGAGAGACTTATATGAACTGATGTTGAATGAAATGAGCAGGAAAAAGAGATCATTATATACTTCAAAAACAATACTATATGATGATCAATTCTGATGGATGTGGCTCTCTTCAACAATGAGATGAACCAAATCATTTCCAATGGAGCAGTAATGAATAGAACCAACTATATCCAGTGAAAGAACTCTGGGAAATGAGTGTGAATCACTGCATAGAATTCCCAATCCCTCTATTTTTCTCCACCTGCATTTTTGATTTCCTTCATAGGTTAATTGTACATTATTTCAAATGATTCCCTTGAGATCCTTGAATTTTTGCTCCTCCCAATGAATATTGTCATCATTTTTCTAGCTCTATAAAATAATTTTGATAGCTTGTTTGGTATAGCACTGAATTGATAGATTAATTTAGGTAGAATAATCATTTTTGTTATATTGGCTTGACCTACCTATGAGCAATTAGTATTTTCCCAATTATGATTGTGTTCATATAATTTTTTGGTTTGTCTTAACCAGTAGAGTCCCAAGTATTTTATATTGTATATGGTTCTTTTAAATTGGATTTCTCTTTCTATATTTTGCTGCTGGATTTTGTTGGTACTATATAGAGATATTGATGATTTATGTGAGTTTATTTAGTATACTTCAACTTTGCTAAAGCTGTTATTAATTTCAATTAGTTTTTTAGTTTATTCTCTAGGATTTTCTAATTATAACAGGATATCATACGCAAAGAGTGACAGTTTTGTTTCTTCCTTGCCTATTCTAATTCCTTTAATTTCTTTTTTCTGTTATAATTAACATTTCAAATGCAATATTAAATAATAGAGGAGATAATGTACATTCTTGTTTCACCCTTAAGTGTACTTGGAAGTTTTCTTGTTATCCCCATTACAGATAATGCCTGCTGATGATTTTAGATAAATATTAGTTTTTTAAGGTGAGTTCCATTTATTCTTATACGCTCTAGTATTTGTCTAGTATTAGATTATTTCACTTTCAATTATTTTTAATCTTTCTTTCTATTATCCATTATTGAATATAGTTTTTATTGCATTGTGATCTGAAATGGATGAATTTACTATTTCTGCTTTTCTGCATTTAGCTGAGAGATTTTTATGTCTTTACACATAGTCAGTTTTTGTATAGGTGCCATGTACTGCTTTATTGTGGTACCGGAGCCACCTGCCAATGGCTGGTGGAGGTCTAACTCAGACCTGTAAAATGGATCTCTTCATGTGACAGGATGATGATGATACAAGGAGACTGAGAGGCAGTTGCATTCTCTGACCTCTCCATTGAGAGGCAGTTGAGTTGTCTCACCTCTCTCTTCTTCCCTCTTGCCTCCAATTTATTTCATTCCCAATCCACAGGGAGCATCTGCATAAGTAAAGGCTGCTTTGCAACTACTTCAAGTGATATGATTCACAACTGTGGAGGCTCTCAGAGAATTGACCTGCCCCTTCACCAGGCATGGTCCTTAACAATGCTTCCTTCCTTCCTTCCTTCCTTCCTTCCTTCCTTCCTTCCTTCCTTCCTTCCTTCCTTCCTTCCTTCCTTCCTTCCTTCCTTCCTTCCTTTCTTTCTTTCTTTCTTTCTTTCTTTCTTTCTTTCTTTCTTTCTTTCTTTCTTTCTTTCTTTCTTTCTCTCTTTTCTTTTTTTAATAGCTTTTTATTTACATGTTATATGCATGGGTAATTTTACAGCACTGACAATTGCCAAACCTTTTTTTTTTTGTTCCACTTTACCCCCCTCCTTCCCCCACTCCCCCCGATGGCAGGTTGACCAATACATGTTAAATATCTTAATGCTTTCTAAGGTATACTCCTTTCTATTGCTATTCAGTTTTCTCCAGAGAGGTATCGTATCTAACTTTTCCAGAATTTTATGCACCTCTTTAACATTTTCTTCTTTGTTTTTTGGTTAGCTTTATCTAGTAAGGAGAGGAGAAAGCTGAAGTCCCCCCATTAATATAAGTTTATTATCTATTTCTTTCTTTTACTCATTCAACTTCTTCAAAAATGTAAATGCTATATCATTAAGTACATATATATTTAATATTAATATAACTTCATTGTCTATGATTCCTTTTAGCAAGATATAACTTCCTTCCTATTTCTATTAATTAGATCTATTTTTGGTTTTGCTTTGTCTGAAATCAAGATTGCTACCACTGCTTTCTTTACTTTATCTAAACATAATAGATTTTGCTGTACCCGCTGACTTTTTTTCCTATGTAGATCTTTCTGCTTCAGATATGTTTCTTGTAAACAGCTTATTACAGGATTCAATTTTTTTAATCCATTCTGCTATCCAATTCCATCTACTGGGCGAATTCATCTCATTCACATTAATAGTTATGATAATTAACTGTGTATTTCCCTCCATGCTATTTTCCCTTTATTTATCTCTCCATCT
The DNA here is from genome assembly GCF_902635505.1 of Sarcophilus harrisii. Lineage (NCBI taxonomy): Eukaryota > Metazoa > Chordata > Mammalia > Dasyuromorphia > Dasyuridae > Sarcophilus > Sarcophilus harrisii. Next base: position 104,429,222 of record NC_045430.1, read on the forward strand.
TTCGCACTCCCTACCCTTTTACTCCTCACAAGTGTTTTACTTCTGATCACTATCTCCCCCAATCTACTGTCCCATTTATCAGTCTTCCCTTCTCCCCACTATTATCCCTATCTCGTTTTACTTCATTCTACAGTTAGAGAGATTTTTGTATCCAATTGATCCTATATATTATTCCTTTTGAGTCAATTTTCATTAGCATTAGATTTTAAACTTGTCCTACCCCCATGCCTATCTTCTCTATCATAATAGTTTTTCCTGCCTCCTTTATGTGGGATAATTTACTGATTCAATTTCCCTCTTCTTTTCAGTGCAATTTTCTTCCTCACCTCTTTATTTTTTTTTTGGAAGGGGTTCATTCCATTAAAGTCATTTTATATTCACAGTCTCTGCCTACACGACCTTTTTCTAATTAAAGTAATAAAGTTCTAAAGAGCTACAAATATTATCTTGCCATATAGAAATATATATTTATATTTTTGTTTTTTTTTTCTTTCTTGTTTTTACTTTTTTATGTTTTCTTTGACACATATTTGGAGGTCCCATTTTTATTCAGCTCTGGTCTTTTAATTAGGAATGCTTGAAAATCCTTTATTTTATTAGATATCTATTTCCCCCCTGAAAGATAACATTTGATTTTGGTGGATAGGTGATCCTAACTCCTTTGCCTTTTAGTTATATCATATTCAAAATCCTCCAGTTTTTAAATGTGGAAGTTGCCAAAAATTGCGTAATCCTGATTGCAGATTCATGATATTTGCATGGTTTCTTTTTTTGTTGGTTGCAGTATTTTCTCCTTGATCTGTAAACTCTGGAATATGGATATGATGTTCTTGGGAGTTTTCTTTTTCATCTCTTTCAGGTGATGATTGGTACATTTCTGCAATGTCTATTTTGCCCTCTGCTAGTAATATTTCAGGGTAGTTTTCTTTGATAATTTCTTGAATGACTTTTTCCAGGCTTTTTTATTTATCATGACTTTTAGGTATTCCAATTATTCTTATTTTATCTTTCTTGGATCAATTTTCTAGGTCAGTTGTTTTCCCAGTGAGAAATTTCACACTTTCTTCTTCTTCTTTTTAAATTTTTTTGAAATTGTATTTTGATGTCTCATATCCATAATAATTCCAATTTTTGAGGAATTGTTTTGTCTGTGAACTTTTGTACTTCTTTTTCCATTTGGCCAATACTAACTGTTTTTTAGGTAGTTATTTTCCTCAGTTAATTTTTATATAACTTTCCCCATGCTATTTACCCTTCCTCCCCCCAATTTTCTTGTGATTCATAATCACAATCTTTATTAAAATTTTTTCTCTTGAAGATTCTTATTTGTTTGTCATTGTTTTCTGACTAATTTGTATAACTTTTGCTTATCTGTTCAGCTGTTTAACTACATTAAAGAGTAACTGAGAAGAGTATTTGTTGAAATTAGGAAAAGGAAACTACAGCATATAATTTTTTAAAAAATTTAATTGTTTTATTTCTCTGGTTATACATAAATATTAACTTTTAAAATACACATTTATTTATGAATCATGTTGAGAGAGAAAAATCAGAACAAAAGAGAAAAACCATGGAGGAAAAAAAACAGGAAAAAGAAGTGAACAGAGCATGTGTTGATTTACATTCAATCTCCATAATTATCTTTCTAGATGCAGATGGCATTTTCTTTCCAAAGTTTATTAATATTGCTTTGGATCACTGAACCTCTTAGAAGAACCAAGTCTTTCATAGTTGATCATTACACAATCTTGCTGTAATTGTGTAAAATCTATTTCTAGTTCTGCCATTTCACTTAGCATCAGTTCATGTAAATTTTTCCAGGCCTTCCTAAAATCAACTTGTTCATCATTTTTTTAGAATATTTAGAATACCATAACTTATTCAGTCATTCTCTAACTGATGGGCATCTACTTATTTTCCAATTCTTTGTCACCACAAAAAAGAATTATTATAGACATTTTTGCACATGTGGGTCCTTTTCCCTCCTTTATGATTTCCTTGGGATACAGACCCAGTAATGACACTGCTGGGTTAAAGGGTATCCACAGTTTTATAACACATTACTCTCCAGAATTTTTGGATCATTTTACAATTCCACCAACGATGCATTAGAACAAGGCATTTTTGGTAAAGCACAAGGACAAACTAGCATAGATGGGTAACCATCTTCATCCCACATGTAATTATCTTTTTCTCAAAGTTCTAAAATTCCCTGTTTGCACTATTCTTCTAGTTACCTAGATTTTCAGCCTTCCCATTATCCTTGATTACTCACGCTACCAGAAATTGTTTTCTTCCAAGTTGCCATTTTCTTAGTTGCCAAATCTAATGGCTTTTCCCCAGCCCTTATCTTTCTTAATCTCTTTGTAATGTTTAATACTAGTGTCACTGCTCTTCCCTTCCCCGCCTTTGATTACTTAATTTTCTTCTCTGTGTTAGTGAAAATGAAGTAAATATGTGATATCCTAAAAATTTCTCATGTGTGTGTTATTAAGTTAGACACAGAATTTTCTTATTTATTTAAAAATCTCTCAAAGAGCTTCACTGGATTTTGAACTTTTTTTTTTGTTTGTGTGCATGAAATGTATGCACACAAACACACACACACACAAATGCAATATGTTCTGATTAATTTTTAAGAACAACTGATTGAAATCAGGGAAAGTAGAAATTTATTAATTTAATTTCAACAAAAACTATTACTAATTGGTTCTTAAGACAGAAAAATTAGTATCAGGATTTCATAATAGGCAATCATGAATATTGCTCATGTCTACATTTCTTTGGGAGCTATCTTTTTCAAATATGACAACTATTGAAACCTAGCAGCAAAATAAACTGAAATTTGAATCAGACTCTTATGTTTCTTTTTTATATAGTATTAAATCTAGATTGTCAATGATAAGGAATAATTAATAATTAATTAATAATAAAAATTATTATTATAATAAATAATTGATAATATTTTAGTGATAACAAAAATGTTTTTAATCATTAAAATAAGATACTATTTTTTTTTGCAATTTTTCCCCTCACCCTAAAGATGGCTATCATTAAACAGATATGTATGTATGCTTGCATGTATGTATGAAACACATTGTTCACATGTACATATACATATACATTATATATAAGTATATGTAAAATCATTCTGACATACTTCTATTTATTAGTTCTTTCTTTGGATGCAGATAACATTTTTCTTCATAAGTTCTTTCTAGTTAATTTGAGTCAAATAGCCAAAATAATTTATTTACTCAAAGATACTATTTTCAAAATGTTATTTTTTTCTTAATCTCACCCTTTAAAATTTTCTATTGTAGAGTCTGGGAGTCAGGACTTCCTGCAGTAGGAATGAAAAATTATTTCAGAGGAAACCAAGTCTATGCTATTCACTAGTTTGAATGATATTTATCATTCCCTTATAGAAGAAGAAGTTTTTAGGAAATTTGTAATTGATCAGAATATTTTGGACAAATAGGGGATAGTGCAAGAGCATCTATGTATAAAATAGGAAAATCTGATTATCAAGGGAAAATTTTCAAAGATATATGATATTACCAAGAATCATATTACCAGGCAGATTAACAAAAATTTGATTATATGCTAGGTATGGACAAAAGCAATCTAATAGATATGAATAAAAAAGTTAATCAAGTTAAAAACTGCAAAGCTACAACTGAGGCTGTTGGAAACTATGATTCCCCAGAAGCAAAGTTATTAAAGAGCTATATTAGGGAAATGTCTGACTTTGTGTCTTCATGAACAATGTTTTAGGTACTGCAAAATATTTTTTTTAAAATCTTAAAGCTCATGATCATTTATTGCCAAAGGCAATGATTGACATCAATTTATGTTATTAAAGTATAATAATGTAGTAAAAAATTCTTTTGAATCACATGAATCCCTTGGGTATGGAACCTATTTCTCCATCTTTTGGGGGGTTGGATTGCTTACCTCAAGTTGTACTGATGCTGATAAATCAAGATTTCTTAGAGAGACGGCCACACTACTACAACTTACTTACAGGCTGCTGAGATAGCCTAGGTGGGAGGAATACAGTTTTACTACTCACAAGTGAAATTCATGTGTCCCCATTGGTTTACTTCCCATCAAAACAGCAATTTAGGATGACGTTATTAACTCTTAATCAGAAACATTTACTAAATAGAAGATAAGGCAATAATAATTAAAGCATATTATTTAACCTAAATTTACAAAACTGGCAGGGAGCACATGTATCCAAGGTAATCCACAACTCTTTGATATCTGCTGTCCCCTTTGGGAACCATCTGACCCAGAGTTAACCAATAAGCAGAGCCACACCTCTTCTGAGTCTCTCTATTTTCCTGTGAATGTAGGGCCACTTCTAGACGATCTACTATATTGTGGAATTACTTCCTCTAGCCTAACAAGATGATTTTTTTTAATTTAAAAAAAAGTTTTAGTTTTTTATTTTCAAAATATATGCTTAGACAGTTTTCAATATTCACCTTTGCAAAACCTTGTGTTCCAAATTTTTCCTCCCTCCCCTAGACAGCAAATAATCCAATATATGTTAAACATGTACAATTCTTCTATATGTATTTCCATAATTATCATGCTGCACAAGAAAAATCAGATCAAAAAAGAAAAAATGAGAAAGAAGATAAAAAGCAAGTAAATGATAACAAAAAAGTGAAAACACTAAGTTGTGATCCACACCGTTTCCACAGTTCTCTCTCTGGGTGCAGATGCCTCTCTTTATCACAAGACCATTGTAACTGACTTGAATTACTTCACTGTTGAAAAGAGCCACTCCCATCAGAATTGATCATCACATAATCTTGCTGTTGCTGTGTTCTTCTGGTTCTATTCTTTTCATTTAGCATTTCATGTATATCTCTCTAGGCCTCTCTGAAATCATCCTGCTGATCAATTCTTATAGAATGATAATATTCCATAACATTCACAGACCATAACCTATTCAGCCATTCTCCAACTGATGGGCATCCACTCAGTTTCCTGTTTCTTGCCACTACAAAAAGGGCTGCCACAAAAATTTTGCACACATGGGTCCTTTTCTCTTTTTTATGATATTTTTTAGGATACAGACCCTATGAAGACATTGCTGGATCAAAGGGTATGCACAATTTAATGTATTCTATCAAGATATTGTTGAACTTTTTCAGAAAGACATAATCTTTTTCTTTGAGGCTACAGAGCTTTAAAAGTCTGCTCCCTTGGCTAAGTTTTGAAGCAGTTGTGTGATCAAAAACGTTTAGATACCATGTACTAGTCATTAAACAGAACAAAGAAGCACTCTGATATATTCAAAATTGTTGTTAGTGACTCGAGGTCCCAGGTTTCCTAATTCCTCTAATAATTTTTGTCCAAGGTGTGAAAGGTAGAGAAGATAGTAATTTTGTGAAAGAGTGGATAGATCTTTTGCATAAATTTCTGTTTACCTGTCTACTTCTGCCTCTGTCTCTTTTTCCCCATCTCTGTCTTTATCTCTCTCACTTCCTCTTTCTATTTCTTTTGGTATCTGTTTCCCAGTCTCTTAATTCCATCCACTTCTTTCTGTCTTTGTTTCCCCCATCTCTGTCTTTGTCTCTCTCTGTCTCTCACTTTTCTTTCTATCTCTTTTGATATCTTTGTTACTCTGTCTTTCTCTCTCTGTCTCTCTCTCTTTCCCCTGTCTCCATCTCCATTTCTCTGTTTCTGTATTTTTGTCTCTCTGTTTTGCCCTCTGTAACACACACACACACACACACACACACACACACACACACACTCTCTACCTATTTATCTAGGGGGAGATCAAAAGCCTGGAAGTTTTCTTGACAGCCATATTTGCATATGTAAAGAGCTCCTATTTGTGACAGAGCTCATAGATAATAATGAGGATCCCAGGGTTGTAATAATACAAATTTCATTGCTTGTGAGATCTGATAGAGAACTGGATGTTTGGTTCCTGGAGAATTCTCATCATGCTACATTAAAATAAAACTAACTTTTCTCACTGTATTTAGGAGACAAGAAATCACTTTACTATTGCTTCCTTCCTTGGATCTGCACTGCACTCCTTCTCAGGCTTTTCTTTCATGGTTTTCTTTCCATAGTCTGGAATGGTGTTTTCAAAGTGGTAGAGGGTAGAGCTAAACCTCCAATGAGTCATTTCATGAATGTTAGAAATAACCAATCATTTCAATTCTAAACATAGATCTCTTCAAGGAAATTACAACTTAATGAGGACTCATGTATCCACAATGTTTGCATTGGCAAAATTCTCTTTGCCTCTTGTGTATTCAACCCCCCAAATAACTCCTGATTGTGTCAGGTTCTTGTCTGTAGCTTCTGCCCTCTCAGACTGGCTTGTAAACAAGAATCCTGACATTTTGTTTTTGGTGGGATAAGGTCAGTTGAATAGAATGAGTGTAGATGAATTGAAAATGCATTATTTAACTCATATTTCCCTTCAAATTCACTTTTCTTCTGAACTTTCCTATTTCTGTGAGGAAGCCACTATTCTTCCTATTTAAATTTCTTTTTCTTTTTTTTCTATTAATTTGATTAGTATTTGTCATTTTTGTAAATATTTCTCCATTTCTTTTAAGTTGCCATTTTTATTGACACAATTTGGCAAAATACTTTCTAATAATTGTCATTGTTTCTTCTTCATTGATTATAAATTCTCTTAACATTTTTAATCCTGGTAACTGAGTTTTCTTTTTTAAAATCAAATTAGTTTATCGTGTTTTTATTTTTTGCAAAAATAAGTGCCTAGCTTTATTTTTTTAGTTCAATGATTTTTTTTTTGCTTTGAATTTTGTTAATTTCTTTTTTGATCTTTCAAATTTCTAGGTTGGTACTATAAATGGTCATTAGTTCACCTCAATGACTGAGTACATTAGGGAAAGAGACTCTTAAGAAAATGATCTCAACACAGAGCAGGATAAGGAGAACAACAAAATTGTGAGAAGAAAGAACTGTGTGAAAGACTTTAAAAGTCTGAAAAGTGCAATGACCAGCCATGAATGCAGAGGATATGTTGCTCAGGTCTGGAGAGGAAGGGGACAAATTCAAGATATGCAATGAGATATAAATATACATTTTTAGACATTGCCAATATGGGGATTTGTTTTGCTTAACAAGCATATTTACTGTAAGAGTTTATTTTCCCTCTTTTTTCCAATGGGGATGAGAAGGTAAGAAGGAGAGAAATAAATGCTTACTTATTGAAAAAAAGCAAAATATGCATACAAATCACTCCATTTAAAAATAATTTAGTAATTCCCTATTGACTTTAAGAGTAAATATTATTTTATCTTTATTTTATTCTTAATTTTCTGTTATGTTTTGTTATATATACAATTATTAGTATGACAAAAAAGGTAATCATTTTATAAATAAATAAATTTGCATATATCATATATATTCAAATTTTTTGAACATTTATATGTTAATTTTTTTATTGATAAGCGTGCATAATAAAAAATGCTGAAAACCATTGGCTTAGGGGATGCTCACAACAAACACTATTTCTCTCTCCCCTATGAGAAAATATCAGATGATTTTCTAACTTCTTTCATTTTCATTAATGTTGATAAAGAATGGTGTCTTCTGTCTATTTTTTTTTTTTACTTTATCAGTTACTTTTTTCCTTTTCCCTTTTTAAAAAAAATATTTATTTAATATTTTTCCCCAATTACATTTAAAACTTTTTTTACATTTATTTTTAAATTTTTTTCGTTCCAGATTCTCTCCCTCATCCCTACCTCCCACCCTAAGGAAAAAACTACATATGAAGTTATACAAAACATTTCTTTAAAAGTCATGTTGTATAATATTGGATTACTTGCTGTCTAGGGAAGGGAGTGGAGAAAGGAGATGGCAAATAATTTGGAAAACAAGGTTTTATAAGGGTAAATGTTGAAAACTATCTTTGTATACAGTTTGAAAATAAAAAGCTATTTTAAAAAAAGTCACATAGTCCAAGAAAACAGATTTCCCATCCTAATAAAAAAAAACCCATAAAAATGCAAAGTTTAAAAAAAAAGAGAGAAAGAGAGAGTATGCTTCAATCTGTATTCAGATACAACCAATTTCTTCTCTAGGTATGGATAATATTTTACACCATAAGTCCTTCAGAGTAGTTGCAGGTCATTGTACTGCTGAGAATAGCACAGTCCCAGAACATTGTTATTCTTTTGTACACAGTACATTTCATCTTGTTTGAGTTCATGGAGGACTTTTCATCTTTTTTTTTCCCTAAGAGCATCTTGCTCATTACTTCCCATAGAAGAATAATATTTCATATTATTGCACATAGCACAATTTATTCAACCATTCCCCAATTGATATGTGCATACTTTCAGTTTTCAATGTTTTTCACTGTGAAGAGAGCTGCTATAAATATTTTTGTACATATAAGTCCTTTTCCTTTAAAAAAAAAATCTCTTTTGGTATTCATGCCTAGTAGTGATATTGTTAAGTCAAAGGTTATTCATGAATTTATAGTCCTTTGGGCACAGATCATTTATTAATTGGAGCATGACATTTCTTTTTTTATAAATTTGACTCAGTTCCCTCTATGTTTGAAAAATAAGGCCTTATCAAAGAGAAATTTACTTCAAAATTCTTTTTACAATTACTATTGCTAACTGTATTTCCCCCCATTTGTTCTATTCTCTCTCCTTTCATCCTGTCCATCCTCAAAAGTGTTTTGCTACTGACTACTCCCTCCCCCAATATGACCTCTCTTTTAGCACCCTCCTCTCTTCTCATATCCCATCCCCCTCTCATTTTCCTTTAGCTTAAGATAGATTTTTATATCCATATTGAATTATTTTCTTTTTAAGTAAATTTTGATGAGAATAAGAGTCACTCACTTCCTCTCTCCTCCCCTTTCCCCCTCCACTGTAAAAGCTTTTTCTTGCCTCTGATCTATAGCAGATAATTTATACCATTTCATTTCTCCCTTTCCCTTTCTCCCAGCACATTCTTCTCTCACCTCTTAATTTCATCATTATTTTATATTATCTCTTCATATTCAACTCACACCTGTGCACTCTGTCTATATATACTGCTTCAAACTGTCATAATATTGAGAAAGTTGATGTCACTTATGTGCCATTTTCATAATTGATGGTGAGTGTTATAGTTCTTAGATTTAGACATCTTTATACCATAGCATGTGCCAACAGACACTCCATCTACCAGAATTCAATTCAAGTTTTTAAGGAATTATTTTTTTTCTCAGTGAGTTTTTGTACTTCCTTTCCCAATTAGCCATTTTTTCTTTTTAAGGCATTCTTCTCTTCATTAGCTTTTTGTATTTCCTTTTGTACCACTCTCAATTCATTTCCTATTTTCTCTCTTTTGCTTGATTTTGAAATGCCTTTTGAGCTCTTCCACAGCCTAAGACCAATTCTTATTTTTCTTGAAGGCTTTGGATGTGGGAGCTTTGACTTTGTTATCTTCTTCTGAATGTGTGTTTTGATCTTTCTTGTAACCATAATAACTTTCTATGGTCAGAAACTTTTTTTGTTGCCTGTTAATTTTCCTAGCCTATTATTTGGTTTTTAACTCTTTATTAAAGTAGGTTTAATAAAACCTACTTTTCCATGTTGGAGGGTGCACTGTCCCCAGCTTCAGGGATTTTGTGCAGCTGTTGAGATCCTTCTGGGAATCTGACCACAAGCACTGTTTTCTGCCCTGGAACTGTTAGGAGTGTCCCCATCTCACTGTCTGACTCTGGGCTGGGGCTGCACTGTCATAGCCCGTGCTGGGATTGTGTGTTGCCATACAACTTTTCTGTTGACTTTCAAGTCCTCTTTGGTGCTTCTGGGCTGAGAGGTCTGAAAGCCACTAGTACTGATGTTGATTCATAGGTCCCTAGACTCATTCCTGATTTAATGATGTGGTGATGGGGCCAGGGCTGAATACAGATCTGGGATCAGGTCTGGGGCTGTGGCCAAGCTGGCATGGTCTGCATTGGTATTACTTGCCTAGCAATAACCTAGTTCCCACACTGGTGTCGCAAATGTTTTCTGCTGAACTTCTAAGTTGCTTTTGGCTGAAAAATCCTGTCTTGTTAAAAGGAAGCTCTTTCCAGTGTCCCCAAGTCAGAATATAAACACAATATCCCTGGTAGAATTTTAGTGACCACCATTTTACTTTTTATCAAATGAATGAAAACACCTAAGTGTAAAGAGGAAAGTGTGTAAAATAAGGAAACAACAGGTATTAACAATAGAATTTTTGTTTTCTTGGCTAGCTACAATCCAAGAGACAGAAATAAATTACTTGCTCCTTTTTCTCTTTTTCCTCATTGGGAGAGAAAGAACAGGAAATATATATTTGAATAATTAATTCTCTCACTAAGGGTAGGGAATTAGAAGAGGAAAGTGTTGAGGATTTGTTGGCCATATGGATCGACAACTAGCTTCGTGCTTGTCTGCTTCCATTGGCATTTCTGTAACTTCCATTATTCTCAACAGCATACCAACAAGAGTAGGGGTTCATGGAGCCTCAAAAGGAAAGGACAATAGAAAGTAAGTTGGCTACTCAAAATCCTTCATGCCCTCAACTTAACCTTATCCTCTTGTGTAACTCAAGATTTCATCTCTGTATTTTTCTTCTAGAGTCCTCTTCAATGCCAAAATCATAATGTCCTGTTGCCTCTGGCCAAAAGTCTGATTAGTTGACATGCTTTCAGCATCCTAAGTCTTTTTGGAAATGCTCCACTAACAAAGCAAGGGAAGAGGCAAAAGTTTAAACATTGGAAACACGAGAATTTTGAAGGAGGGGTTTACAATGAAGATGGACTCACAGTAGCTCCACCTAACTCTTTTTGTTTTTGTACTTCCCAGAAGTTCATTTGCATAGTAAATTTAGAGGTCCTTCATAATGGAAAGAGGGAGTGAATGAAACTCTAGTGCCTCAAACTTACACTTTATGGCTTTTAGAAAGTAGATCATTCCCCCAGTAATTTCAAGGTGAACCTAAATAAAAGACTTTGAATAGAGGTATTAGCAGAAAAAGATGAGTTCAGGGACAGATTAGATGCTCATAGCTGATTGGTGTGTGTCCCTAAAATATGCTTAGTCTGTGGGAGAGAAATTTACTTTTCTTGTCTGATAACTGGATGATTTAAGGGCTTCCTTTTTCATTAAAACAGCCAAAGCTATGAGAGACAGGGAGATAGTAGGGGAGAAAGAGAGAGCTAGACAGACAGATATATAGACAGACATTAAGTCAGAGAAAGAGGTAGAGATAGAAACAGAATTAGATGTGTGGTTAATTTTCATAAAACTACTCAGAGCATTAGCACATCTTTTGAGAATCAATTAAAATAAATGGAAGAGTGTATGGAAGCAATGGTATGCACACTCACATGTATATATTTGTAAAGGCCATGTTCATTTGGCCTTTAATGTGTTCATTTGGTCTGATTTTAAAGGACAAAAAGAAAGCTTCAAACTCAGCTGATCTTACCACATGGCTAATTTGAAGAATACAAACTCTTAGAATGTAGATTCACCTATAGGAAGAATACAGTAGGATGGGTATTTTGCCATATTGTTATCCTTCAGGGTTTCTATCTTTATAAGGCTCAGGGAAATTAGCACACATACATACCCACTTCCAGGAAGTCAACTCTATCCAAAAATTGTTTAACTTCTGAATATCCTATAATTTTTAGGGATGTATGGTTTTAAATCAAGATAGACAAAGTGAGCCAGAGTCACTTACAAATGTACCCATCTTCGGTTAAGTAGAGCTAAGATACCTTTGACTACGGTTAGTGATCCTCTGGCTTACCTTCTTTTACCTTGGATCATATACTTCTCCCCACTTTGGACATGCTCAGCTAGTATTTTGGGAATGTTAGATGCAATAGTTCTTTGCTTCAGAGTATTCTCATTATTCTCTGCCTAGTTTAAATCTGACATGGAGTGTTGGTGAGCTTTATTCTGGTCATTAATAAATGAGGGGCGAGTACTGTGGAATGATGCAGTGTCTCCTGGGTGACTAAGCGACTGCAAAATCTGATGAAGCATGAGAGGGTGAGCTGGCACTGAGTATACATATAAAAGGTTCCAGTTGATATTCTCTTAATCTTTTTCCTTTTGATTGAAGATTGCTGTGAACTGTTACCTCTTAGTCACCATGTGTCCATGAACATATATGACTATTTCTTTTGTATTTATTTCCCGCCAGTTTTTGGTGAACAAAGATCTGGACATGGAATTGACCAGGTTGTGACCTACTAAGATTTGAAGCATAACTCAAGTGTCCAGTGGTCTCCTTAACAATAAAAGTCAGTAGTAGAGTCTGCTGGAGATCTCATTAACAATTAGTAAATAATAGAGACCCCGGGACCTGATAGCATCAATTTAGTAACAGAGCAGCCTGCTTGATGCAGTGAAGGAGTGGATTGACCTGAGTCAATCTGAGACAAAGTCCCATTGAGCAAGGAAATGATTTATCTATCACAATATCTTGTCTTAAGAGAATATCAGGTCTCAGAAGGAAGAAGACTCCTAGGGTCAGGAGTTATGAGGTATCTCTTGACCATACATGTGTACTATATGTGTGACTTACTACTTTTGTACTTTAAGTTTGAGACCACTCTCACCATGTCTCCACAGGATCAAAGCACATGCAGAGGAGAGATTGCATTCCCAGTTTGATGGAATGTTTTTGTAACTTTTGTCCTTGCTATAATTTCTAATTAACTAACCCTTTGTAAAGACTGATATCAAATGGATGATTGGCATTGGAATGAGCACACTTAACAGGAATTCATAAGGAATAGGATTAAAAAACCACAATACCTCAAAGTTGAATCTTGAGGGGAAATGTTGTCAGCTGCTCTCTAGAGTCAAGAAATTGTCAATGAAAGTGGGAGCTAGAATAGGAGCCCAAAAAGAGTTCTATATAAAGGTAAATACAAGAATTGGTAGAATTCTTATGGAGTTAGAATGTGTTTTCATATAAATCCATCCTTTATTTGGAATTTTATTTGTCTTCAAATGATAACATGTGATCATATGCTTACGCTCCTTACTCCTATGTTTCTATCAATCCATATGATGAAATTATAGGTTGTACAAGATATGTAACATAAACAATAAAATATCACAATTTTATCTCTTCCAGATTTCAAATATTTACATTCAAACTTATAAAGAGCAGAAAACTTTTTTTTTAATTTAATAGCCTTTTATTTACAGGATATATGCATGGGTAACTTTACAGCATTAACAATTGCCAAACCTCTTGTTCCATTTTTTCACCTTTTACCCCCCACCCCTTCCCCCAGATGGCAGGATGACCAGTAGATGTTAAGTACATTAAAATATAAATTAGATACACAATAAGTATACATGACCAAAACGTTATTTTGCTGTACAAAAAGAATCAGACTCTGAAATATTGTACAATTAGCTTGTGAAGGAAATCAAAAATGCAGGTGGGCATAAATATAGGGATTGGGAGTTCAATGTAATGGTTTTTAGTCATCTCCCAGAGTTCTTTTTTTGGGCATAGCTGGTTCAGTTCATTACTGCTCCATTGGAAATGATTTGGTTGATCTCGTTGCTGAGGATGGCCGGGTCCATCAGAACTGGTCATCATATAGTATTGTTGTTGACGTATATAATGATCTCCTGGTCCTGCTCATTTCACTCAGCATCAGTTCGTGTAAGTCTCTCCAGGCCTTTCTGAAATCATCCTGTTGGTCATTTCTTACAGAACAGTAATATTCCATAATATTCATATACCACAATTTATTCAGCCATTCTCCAACTGATGGGACATCCATTCAGTTTCCAGTTTTTAGCCACTACAAAAAGGGCTGCCACAAACATTCGTGCACATACAGGTCCCTTTCCCTTCTTTATAATCTCTTTGGGATATAATCCTAGTAGTAACACGAGCAGAAAACTTTGAAAGGCTCATGCTCCTGAATAACCTATTCAAAGACTGAAAAATGATGTGAAGCCTGTGGGTTCATTTGTACCTTATAAGAAATTTGCCTTTTTTAGTCTTGATGGATCTATGTGAAGGAAGTAGAAAGAAATGCTTTTTATACCCTTTTTCATTAGGTTAGGAGGTGTGAATAAGTTCCTCAATCAACTTGTTAGAATTGAATGGGTTGACCATTGTCTGATTTAAGGATCAAGCTAGTGAACTTGAGAAGTTATCTCTGAGAAAGAATTAAGGAAGGGAACCAGCTGTGGGAGAAAATTCCAGCTCTTGAGAAGGAATCATTCATTTTTTTCTTTGTTCTTATTTTAAAGTGTATGCAGATGGGTGTCAGGATGGGATTTTACTATATATCATCTTGTTCAGTAGAAGATACTATCCAGAAGAAAACAAAGCAACATAGTACAGCTGTGAGCTGAGATGATGCTTCTGGTGAGGAGCAAATTCAGGGAGCCCAACAAGACATTGTGTCCAGGGAGCTCACTAGGCACCCAAATAGGGAGCAGATGATAAAGAAGAAAGAATTAGTGGGTACTGCAGTGCTACCATTGATCATATATTTCCTATGCCTTTCTATCATTAAACTCTTTTATATCTGTTCTTCCCACTAATGCTGCATATATTTGTGAATGCAAACTGAGCTTATAAGAAATATTTTGTATCTGCTATTATTGCTATGCCATTTTAGTAGATGTCTTTTCTCTGAAATAATTGTCCTCTGTTTCATTCTTGGAGCCCTATTAGTTGGGGCTCTTGAACTATAGTTTTAAGAGTATAGACTCACACTACACCTTGATCCTGAAATAGTTATCTTTTAGGAAAACAACCCTTTCCAAGTGAGTTGACAGGATGGCCTTAAGAGTTCTATACAACAAAATAGGCAGCATGAATAGTTGGTTTTTGTTTTAGATTATCAAATAAATCAAGAGATAGGTGGAAGGGACCTTAAGCTTTATCTAATTGTCCTTGAGCAAGAATATTCTTTATGACAGACACAACATGTGGTCATCCAATCTCCACTTGAGGGCTAGTAAATGTTTAATGACTAGCCCTTAGGGGAAAACATGACATACTTTAAAGTCTAACCTGTATTATTAAAGTTTTCTCTATCACTTTAATCAGCTAATCAGTAAAAACAATAAAACAAGCCCTGATTGGTGGCATTTACTAATTTGTGAAGTATAAATATTCACACTAAAAATTTAAACATTTGGATTTTAATATTTGATTAAATATGGCTTAAACATATATCTTGATTAATTAATTTATTTATCAAGCTAGACCTTTCCACTTCTGGACAGATTTAGAAAAATGTTTCCTTTAAAAGTAGTCAAAATCTTTAGACATAAAACCAAGAGTAGAAAATGATATATGTTTCTGTCTGAGAATTGTTAAAAGTAGATCCTTTTGACTCAGTTTCCCTATTACATTATTTTCTTTCTGATGAAAAGAATTTCATCAGAAAATTTCCCTACAAGTAAATCCTTAGCCTTGCTTTTGATATCATGTGATTACATAACCTGAAATGACTCATGCCTAAATGAAATACAGCTAAGGGAGTTTGTCCCTTTTTCTGGTATATATCAAGTGAAACTATGTCCTTGAGTGGACAAGTCTTGACATTGTTGTGACCATGTCTCTCCTTTTCCTTTCACTGCAAGGTTCTAAAATCAGGATAGGTGAGCAGGAGAATTTTTGTAAGTACTATATAGAAACTATTAATAAGTAGATCATACTGGAACATTTCTAAGTTATTATAACAGGATGAAAATATTAGAAATCTTATAATTTTAAACTGTATTTGTAGCCAAATTATAAGATGGATATGATACCTCTAAAAGAGGGGATTAGACAATTATATTAATATAGACAAATTAATTAGACAAAAATGTAATGTAAAGGTTTTTTAATTAAATGGAATGTAAATTTTGAGAAAGCAACATGATTAGACTTATTTTCTCTAAGAATTATATATATATGTAAATGATTACCTTTTAAATGTATCTAGTTTAGAAATTTGGGTCTTGAGTCTGTTTTGGTAATAAGTTTTCAAAATTGGATTAAGAATTTTACATAAAAAACTGTATTAATAATTGTAAAGAATATGAAATTATTCTCCCATTTCAAAAGTAGTGTTTTTCTATTCATATTAAGAGACAAAATTGATTTTAGAAGTTAGACTCCCATGAATGTTTTTAAGAATATTGTATTGGATAGAATGTTTAGGTGAAGTTAGAAACAGCAAATTCTCTAAAATTTGGTTTGGACAACCAAATTTAAGATATTATACTAACTTGTATCATCTTTTTACTAGCAGAATTTTTTAATAATAGCTTTTCATTTTCAAAATATATGCAAAGTTAGTTTTCAGCACTCATTCTTACAAAACCGTGTATTCCAAATTCTTCCCCCCTTTTTCCCTCAAATCTTCTCCCCAAGACAGCAAGCAATTTGATACAGATTAAAATGTGCAATTCTTCTAAACATTTTCCCATATTTATCATGCTACACAAGAAAAATCAGATTAAAAAAGAAAAGAATAAGAAAGGAAAAAAGCAAGCAAACAACAACAAAAAAGTAAAATGCTATATTATGATCCACATTCAGTTCTTTACAATATTCTTTCTGGATGCAGATGGCTCTCTCCATCACAAATGTATTAGAATTGGCCTGAATCATCTAATTGTTGAAGAGAACCTAATCCATCAAAATTGTTCATACACATAAGCTTATTGCTGTGTACAATGTTCTCTTGATTCTAGTCATTTCATTCAGCATCAGTTCATGTAAGTCTCTCCAGGCCTTTCTGAAATCTATACTATAACTTATTCAGCAATTCTCCAACTCATGAGCATCCATTCATTTTCTAGTTCCTTGCCACTACAAAAAGGGCGCTATAAATATTTTTCTTATGTGGGTCCTTTACCCTCCTTTATAATTTCTTTGGGATGCAGATCCAGTAGAGACATTCCTGTCAAAGAGTTTGCATAGTTTGATAGCCTTTTGGGCATAGTTACAACTTGCTCTTCAGAATGGTTGCATCAGTTCACAATTCCACCAGCAGTGTATTAGTGTCCAAGTTTCCCATTTCCCCTCCAATATTTATCATTATCTTTTTCTGTCATCTTAGCCAATTGGAGGGGTATGTAGTGGTACCTCAGAGTTGTCTTAAAATGCATTTCTCTAATCAATAGTGATTTGGAGCATTTTTCATAGGACTAAAAATGGCTTTAATTTCTTTGAAAATTGTCTACTCATATTTTTTGACCATTTATCATTTGGAGAATGGCTTGTAGTCTTATACATTTGAGTTAATTTTCTATATATTTTTAGAAACAAAACCTTTATCAAATTCTTTGGAAGTAAACATTTTTCCCCCCAGTTTTCTGCTTCCTTTCTAATCTTGGCCACATTGGTTTTGTATCCTGCAACTTTGCTAAAGTTGTTGTTTCTAGTAGTTTTTAGTTGATTCTCTAGGATTTTTTTTACTATATCATCATATTATTTGCAAAGAGTAATAATTTTCTTTCCCCATCATCTACTCTAATTCCTTCAATTTCTTTTTCTTCTCTTATTGATAAAGCTAAAATTTCTAATACACTATTGAATAGTAATGGTGATTCTTGGCAACTGTGTTTCACCACTGATCCTATTAGAAATGCTTCTAGTTTTTCTAGTTTGATGCTTGCTCATGATTTTAGATAGATGCTGCTTATCATTTTAAGGAAACTCCATTTATTTCTGTGCTCTCTAGTGTTTTTTTTTAATAGAAATGGGTTTTACTATCAGATTTTAATCTAGCAATCTTAACAAGTAATTTGGAACCAGAGTCTCATTCAGAACTGCCCTGAGAATGAAGCATATTATAAAAAAGTAATAAATCAAAAGGGGAGAAAATCCAGGGAATTGAGGGGCTATTAATTGGTTAATTGGGGGAAGTGAGTGAACCATATTGACTCCATCTTGTGAAGCAATTTTGGAACTAGATCAGTTTTCTTTCTATTCAATTATGGCCTAGTCCAGTTTCTGTCTTATGAGAAAACTTTATTCCTTGTGAATAAACCTTATTTTATTGTTTGAAACTAGCCTGTGTGACTGGGAAACTGGATCATCTCTCCCTGTAGTTTAAAGACCCTTAAGCAAGGATCTAGGTTATGCTGACCAGAAAGTCATTCAGATCCAAAGATTATTTCAAGGAGTTTTCTCACAATTGTATGTCTTAACAATCCATATGACTTATCTAAAAACTGGCCCTGTACTAATCAATCAGCTATTGTTTCCATGTTCCTTTGATTATTTACAAATACGTAGAGGAACTGGGATACTTCTTTGATTTCAGAGAAATTGTACCCATTTGCTCTCCCCTCCCAACTTGAAAAGTACCTGATTTTTCCTTCAATTAGAAATCATATTACCTAAAATTTTACCATTTTCTTTTAATTAATTGGCCTTATTTGATTAATTATTTTTAATATATAAAAATCCGTCTTCTGCATTAAGAATTCATCCCTAAGTTGAGGAAGAGCCTTGTTTTGAATTGTTAGGCAATGGGCATACATTGTTTAATAAATCAATATGCTTAGAATATTGAACATTTGTTATTTCAGTTATTTCATTTTTCATCCACTAAAACCTATATGTACAAAATATTTATAACAGTTCTTTTTGTGGTGTTAAAGAATTGAAAAAATAAGGGTATATATATCAACCAGAAATAGTTAGACAAGCCATAATATATGAATGATGCAATATTATTTTGCTGAACGAAATGATAAAGGGGATAGTTTCAGAAAAAAAGAGAACACTTATATGAACTGATGCAAAATGAAATGAGCAGAACCAGGAGAACAACATATATCATAATCGTAATATAAAGATGATCAACTATGAAAAACACAATGATGCACTACAATTCCAAAGACCTCATGATGAAAAATTCTATTTACCTCCAGAAAGAAAAGTAATGAACTTTGAATGCAGATGCAAGCATTTTTTCTTTTCTTCCTAGAACATGTGTTTTTCATAACTTCATATGAAAATAATGGACATCATATTTCTTGCCTTCTCAATGAGTAGGAGAGGGAGTAGAAAAGGGAGAGATTTTGAAACCAAAAATAAAAATGAAATCTGCAAAAAAAAGTAAAAATCTATTTCTCTATAATTTTCTTCCCTTTGCTCCTACTTCTGTGCTATGCAAACACACATTTTTTTAATCTTTTGATCTTGTTTATGCTTTTTAGGAGTAGGTTATTTAAAAATCATCTTCACATAAAAGTATCTGGCTGATTTCTGGTTACATGACCAATTTGCATAGCCAAAAGTATCTGAAAAAGCTCTGAAATACCTAATTACTTTAGCCACAGCATGTGTTTATTTAAAAAAAAAGATTTTCAGGACTGCTGAATGGAGAGTTAAAACCCCAAGGAAGCTGTTTGTGGTACTTGAAATGTTCATTTCAACCATTCTCCTTTGTCTGAAAGCTGTGAAATAGCACCAGGCTTTTAATACATTAATTAAATATAACAAATATGCAAATATACTTTCATTTGATCTCTGCGCCTCAAATTTCTCTCCATTCCAGTCTTTCCTTAAACTCAACTGTCAAAGTGTCTTTCCTAAAGTGTAGATCTGACTGTGTTATCCCTTTCCTCCCCTCCCCCATTCAAAAAACTCTAGTGACTCCTTATTACAGCTGGGATCACATATAAAATTCTCTGCTCTCTAAGTTTTTAATAATTTGATGCCTTCCTACCTTTCCATGCTTCTTAAGATTATTCTTCTCTATTTACTCTGTAATCCAAGGACACTAGTCCCCTTAATGTTCCCAGATTATTACAATAACCTACTGATTGGTCTCTATGCCTCAAGTCTCTCCCCACTTCAGTTTCATTCATTACTCATCTGTCAAAGTGACAGATGACAAAGTGTCAAAAATTCTAAAGCACAGGTCTGACTATACCATTTCTTTATTCAATAGATTTCAGTGGCTATATATTACCTCCAGAATCAAATTTAAAATCCTCTGTTCAATTATTAAAGTCATCCTCGCTTTTTAAGGTACATATTACAAACTGATAGTGGGATTATAGTTAGAGACAGAGGTAGCCCGAAAATAATCAGAAAACTAGATAATATGTGATCAGTTAGCAATGCATATGATTCAGATGGGGGTGAGACTAGAGAGAAGTTATCTGAAAAGGTTTTATAATGGAACTATGATCTGGTCCTTGAAGAATAAGTTAAATAAAGAGGAAGAAGGGGAAAATGGAGGGCCTATTGGATGTGTAGAAATGTGTATGTGGAGGGAGTGATGAATATCATAAACAAAAGGACAAAGTAGGTATGAATAACATGTTTTGAGAGGGAAAAGATAGGATACCAGCTTGGCTGGGATAGAAGGTTTATGTTGAGGAGTTCATAGGAGATTAAACTTTGTACAGGAACAGAGTTTTTATTCTGTGACTGTAGGAATGAGCTGCAAAGGTCATCAGCTTTCTCCACTTCCATTAAAACTAAGTGCTGCCTTGAGGTTTATTAAAATTTCAAGCTAATTTTCATTAAACCAATTGTTAAATCTTATGATTTTTACTTGTTATATTCTTTCTACTCACACAGTCACCAGACTAGGTTAGATCCTCAATTGCCATTCAACTGTACTATGGTAATATTGTTGTTGATGCTTCAAGTCTCTCTTTTTCTCCTCCATGTAGCTGTCAAAGTGGTTTTCCTAAATCGCAGTCTGATCACATCAGTAATCTCAGTAACTTCCTATTAGTCTGGAATTTAACTTGGACACCTCTCTTTGACTTTTTTTTCCCCTGAGTCAATTGGGGTTAAGTGACTTGCCCAGGGTCACACAGCTAGGAAGTGTTAAGTGTCTGAGGTCAAATTTGAACTCAGGTCTTCCTGACTTCAGGCTGCTGCTCTATCCATTGTGCTACCTAGATGCCCCCTCTCTTTGGCATTTAAAGCCAATTGAGTACAATTTATCTTTCTAGTCTTATACCTTTTTGCCCTTCATTAACATTAAGGTATGGCCAAATTAGATTTTCTAATTATTCCTCATAAACAAAACTCCATTTCTCATATCCATATCATATCTTTACCCTGCTTATTCTCTATGACTGTAATGCACTTCTTTTTCATGTTTATCTTGTAGAATTTCTAGTTTTCTTCAAAAGGAAATTTATTTCATAAGAAAAGTTGCATTTCAATTGAATTGCTATTTTTTCTACATCAAGGATTCTTAACCTTGTTTTTTTGTACCATGAATTTTCACGTACAGTCTATAAAACCTTGCTCACAAAATATTTTAAATGCATAAAATAAAATACTGGGGATTATAAGGAAAACTAATTATATTTAAATACAGTTCCCTATTTATCTATTTATCTATCCAGTACTTATATCAAGTACATTCAAAGACAACTACACTGACTTCTCTACCCCATCTGCTACTGGTTCATCTCCCTATTAAGTTTCTCATTCTAAGTTCAAAGACAATCTAGTAGAGGATACATGTTAAATATAAAGAATAGTTAGAATAGAATAAGAATTCCAGAGAGAACAATGGAAAGGTAGGAAAGAGTGGGATAGGGACCAAAATGAGGAAGAGTAACTGAAAAGTAGTGAGGAGGGATGGGACATTTGGCCAGGGAGTAATTATGATGGCTACTCACATATGTTTCCCTATAGCTATTATTGCACTTCTCAGAGATTCTGTTGATTGGAGGATGATCCCAACTATGCCTTTTCTTATCAGAAAGTAAGAAACTTGAATTAATTTCTTATAATGTTCAAAGCTAATCTAAAGGTGCTATCCTTGCCCAACAGTCACACAAGTTGTTTTATAAATATAAAATATAGTGTTTTAAATATCAACCTCCTAGAGGAATATAATAGGAGTTATGGATAACTATACTATGTTTGAAATATTTGCAAATTTTGCTTATGAACCTTTTATATTCTAAGTATTTTTTTAATGTTGGAAAACGTAAATAACTGTCCTATACCAATATATTTTATACATTGAGAGCCTTTCTAGAAGGGGATTTGTTGATTCATTTTGTGGAAATACTCAACATGAGCCAAATAAGCTTTGGTAAAGAGATTTTTGCTTTGGAATAGTATAATGAGCTGCCATATGTGCCTTATATAACCCCAAAATTACAAGGAAAAAAACCCCTGGTTCATGTTGGCCCAAACTTGAGGTTCTTTAACTGGTAAAAGACATCCCAGTTCTGCAGGCCAGTGGGACTGTTGCAATAAAATAGTTGAGGCAGGAAGAGATGGGATAGAATAGCAGTGATAAAGGGAAGTCTTAAGAGAGTCATTCCAAGGAGGCAGAATAAATACACACACACACACACACACACATACACACATGTGTATATATATAAAATCACTTGGTGAGGGGAAGAGCCATGAAATATGTTCTAGGTGTGATGTGGCCCTAATTCATATAGGAATGTGAGCATTTGGGGGTACTATTCCATTTCTCATTGGTGTGGAAGTATATGGAAAATTATAGCCCTTTGTGTAAGTGGATAGAAATTGAGAATTATTATATTACTATTTTTCTCTTTAAAATTAACTTTGCTATTCTGTATTAATTAAATTTTTTTCTATTTAATTTATGATTTCTAATTGATCTACTCATATAGGATTTATCAAGTAAGGGATTGCTTGAGTCGTATTTTCACAATTATAATTTCACCAAACATATCACATTGAATTTGGAGTAAGAAGGAGTTCAAAACTGAACAAGACTTAGTTGAATAGGGATTATGGGTTTAGAAAGTAGAAGATCTTAAATAACAAAACTTTTATGCAAACAAACACAAAAGAAATATGGCTGGTTACTCTCTGTACCATTACTCTCTAAAGAGAGTAATAATGAGGGCAGGGGAAGGGGAAACATTCACACTTCAAATTGTGTGTTTGTCCCCTGCTAGTTGGTAACACAGAACCAAGCCCAGTAAATTTTACATTCATGCTTTTATATATTCTGTGGCATATAGAATATGCAAATTATTTATGTGTGTTCATCCAATTTATTGTCTGAACATTTTTGATTTTATAATCAATATAGCAATAAGATGGCATCAGAAGCTTAGCATGATTTTTCAAAGAAGATTGAAGAGAAAATTACTTCACAGCTATTTCTCAATTATTTGTGGGGAATGAGGTTAATTGAAATCCACAGATTTCAATAGCTAAAAGCTGCAACCTCCTTGCCAACCAATCTTTCCCTAGGACTGCTAAAAAGCAGCTAAACTGGCTAATCTAATTTTCACCTTCATTCCCCAACATCCTCTGATGAATGTGCTAATGAGAAGCAAAATGACCAAAAAGTGAGCAACAGAAGGGAGGAAGAAAAACGTGAGCCTTCATCATCCACAGAACTGAAATGTCAGTCTCTGAAAAATGCAAAGATGATTATATTGTGATAGCATTGGGGATTAGCCTTTTGTTAGTTAACCTTATGCTAGTCCTTTGTAAAGTAGTTACTGGAGACCACCATTGCACATAAATAAGAATACCTGGAATGATGAGGTCTGTTGGCATATCAAGTGTCAACAGTAGAGAGGTTCTATTAATACTCATTAAAATCTGAACTTTTATAGTATTCTACTGGAACAGTCTACTGATCTGACTCAGAAAACTTGGGTTTTTAACTTGGTGGCTAGCTAGAAAAGATACAGGAATGGTTGGTTTGCCATTTTCTTCTCCAGATCATTTTACAGATGAGGAAAATGAGGCATGTAGCGTTACGTGTTAATAGTCTAGTGGTAATGCAGGTTTAACTTAAAAGTGTATGCTGCCTAAGTTTTTTAGGGGAAAGTATCAGTTGTGAAACATTTCTCAGCACACCTTTGAATAGAAACAATGTCCATTTGCCCATTGTTTTTATATTCCTATTTTGACCACCAGAGGTCTCTCAAAAAGCAGGTTGATTTTAATATCAGTGGAAATCTACTGGGAATTAAAAAGTAAAATAAAATAAAATAAAATTTTAATAGAAACAAGTACCCACAAACTTCAAACAAAGTCTGTTATCTAGTTCATTCACTATCTCTTTTGCTGCAAAATATCATGCAAATCTAGCCTTATTTACTGAGTACCTTGCTTCAGTAATCCCCAAAAAGGGGTAAGTAGAAAAAATGCTTATTTTTAGACATATCTTTCTCTAAAAATAGAAAATTAATTCAACTAGTATATCATATAAATTGTAAACAGTCCTATGATTTGAGCGATTACATCTCCATAGAAAAATAATATCATTTTAGAGCTTGGCGTTGTCAAAACTGGCTCTGCACTGAATGAAGAGTGCAATTGCACACAAAGTTCAAGGACCAGGAATGTGTCTTTTATAGGCTCTATGCAACTCAAAAAGGGCACCCTTGCAAGGACCACTAATGTATAGAACTGCTATATCTTAGCAGATATCTTGGCAGACATTCTGGGCATGATCAAGAGCCTTGGGTTGTAATTCTGGTGTTGCCAATAGCTTATCATGTGATCTTGGGTAAGTCTCTTTACATCTCAGCTGCAAAATGAGAAGACTGGGGTAAGTGATCTAAAGTTTTTTCCAACTCTATGAAGTTATGTCTCTCTATTGCCTGAATCAACTTTTTTTTTTTTTGCACACATACTAAAGCTGACAGCCAAACTGAAAATGCAAAGTATCAATAATAATAATGTGGTGTCTCATAATAATAAATATCTTATTTGAATCTTATAACAACCCTGGGAGGCAAATGTTATTAATAACCCTTTTTACAAATGAGGAAATAGAGGAACATAGACATTAAGTGATTTACCCTGGAGTCACACAGCAAGTAAAATTTTGAAATCGGATTTCAACTCGTCTTCCTAATTCCAGGTCTAACACATTATTAATTATATCACATAGCTGACATTTGATAAAGGTGATGATAGCAGCTAGATGGCATGGTAGATAAAGTGCCAGACCTAGAGTTTCAACTTTAAGAGTTGAAAACTGGCCTCAGACACTTACCAGCTCTGTGATTCTGAATAAATCCTTAACCCTGTTTGCCTTAGTTTCCTTATCTGTAAAATGAGCTGGAAAAAAGGAATGATAAACCATTACAGTATCTTTGCCAAAAAACACCAAATAAACAAACCCATGTAGGGTTGCAAAAAGTTGGATTTGACTAAACAATAACAACAAAATTCGTGCAGAAAATGCAAAAACAAACACCAAAAGCCATTGCTCTTCTTGGTTTATAGGATGGTATGCCAAACACTGTGGTAAGCACCTCTCAGACCAAACTTCTCTCATAAATCTCATTTATAAGACATATTGTTGTTTTGAACTACTATGGAGAAAAATAGATGCTCTCTATTAATGTTTAGTGCCCTGAGAGTCTATAAGTAGGATTTTAGAGCTTTAAATAAAAATCATTTTTATAATCCCTTCATTTTGCAATCCAGAAAACTGATGCCTAGTGAAATTAAATAATTTGCCAGAGGAAATACAGTTAGAAAGTGACAATTGCCAATTTGGGGATAAACTACATTTCTTGATTTCTAGTATTGTGCTGTTTTGACTCTTCCAAGTGACCATTTTCTTCCATTTTCCTTTCTAACTTTGGCCATTACTTATAAAAACTGAAATTCTTTTACATTAACCATGGCTATACATATAACTTCTCTCTTAAAATTCAGACTTCTGGGATCAGATCCTTAGCTTCATGTTATGACTCAAATTTGTATCTAACTCTGTCCCACTTCTATTAAATTAAGGGATTAGTCCAGTTTCTGTCTTGTAAGAAAATTTTATTTAATTAAAGGGATTGTGAAAAAACTTTGCTGCTTTATTTGAACCTACTCCTGTGTGATTGGGAAGCTGGACCACCTTGAGTTGCTATGTAGAGACCCTTAACTAAGGTTGTGCTGACCAGAAACCCAGTCAAATCTGGAAATCAAAGGAGCTTTCTCACAGTTGTATATATTGAGTAACCCATGTGTCTTATGTGAAAAGTAGCCCTGTACTGGTCAGTTATTGTTTCCATATTCCTTTGTTTGTAGACACTTGGGGGGAGTAGGACATCTCTTTCTGAATTCAGGAAATTGTACCTGTTTGCTTTTCCTCTCTCAACTTGGAAGGTCTCTAATCTTTCTTCCAATGAAAAATCAGATTACCTAATCTTGTATCCTAGTTAATTGTTTTATTTTAATTAATTGGTCATATTTAATTAATTGCTTTTAACACATAAAATTCACTCACTCCAAAGACTGACTAGGGAATCCATTGACCCATTTATGATATTTCTTTTGCTAATAAATTATACAGTTTAGAATATTTCCTCAGTTATTCTCCACCACAGTCTACCTGAACTTTCTCTTTTGCTCCTTTTGTCCAATGGTATAACATATTAAAAGAAGTATGTCATGTTCAAAGAAACTCCTAGATCTAGATGTGTCAGGTAATGATTTGTGTTTGCTGTAAACTTACAGAAATCTCAGCTTTAGTTACTTGGCAACTATATCAGCTGTCATAGCTTCCTCTTGGGTTCCTTTTGCCCATGTGGGCTTGAAATCATTAAGATGGCCATATCTTCCTTCTTTGCAATCAGATTCCCAAAGTGCTTTAGTGCAGTGAAGTCCCATCTGCTCCTCAGTTCAGACCATGTCGTGTCATAATTATTCCCAATCATGTCTCATTTGGTCATCAGAACCATGCCTGACTAAAAGAAATTCCACAGTGGGAGGGAATTTTTTTTTTACACTGCATCATTGACCCTAGAGAAGCTAGGTCTATAATGCTGGGAGAAAAAACTCTCAGCAGGTACCTGGAGATCATGCCATTTGAGGATCAGGGGGAAGAACCAGTGATGTTTAACTCAGAAAAGACTTAGAGGATGATAATTATCTTCAAGTTTTGGGGAATACAGTCCTTCATAGTGAAAGACCTTTTTTCTTCAGAAGAGAGAGAAGTCATCATAGAATAACAGAATTTTAGAGAGTTTTAGAGAGTTAGAAGGAATATCTATAGTCTTACTCCCATGCCATATGTTAAAATGCAAAGAGCCAAGCACAGACTTCCTTCCAGGGTGACAGCAAGTCATTAATGGCTATTCTTTTCATGCCAAACCCATCTAATTGTATTACTGCCTAGTTCACATATTTCCATCTTTTCCATTAGGACAATCTACGGATCTTCCCAAAAGACAGGTAAACTATCTCCATAGCATTTCTCCAATCTATTAGTTAAGCAACTTTCAAAATGTTAATTCAGTTTAGTTTGACCTGCTCTGTTCTTGTTGAAGCCATCTTGCTTTTTATAATAATCACTATTTTCTAGATATTCACAAACCATCTCTATATATCATCTAGTTAATGAACATTTCTTAAGCATCTGCTTTCTGCAAGACTCTGTGCTATATGTTGCCCTTGAACCCTTTACAATGAATTAATCTGGTCAATGTTTCTAAATCTCAGGATCAGGCTGAGATGTCAATACAAAAGTTTAGTCATTTCAGTAGAAAAGAAAGTAAACATTTTCTAATAGGGGGCATAAGGAAAAAATGATTCTGTCTCTAATCTGTCTCTAATCTAACCCAATAAAAAAGCATTATTAAAATTGGGTAGTCCTTGGGACTCAATTTATCAATATCACAATGTTGATTTTGTAACCTTTGGTCATTTTATTTTGTAACTTTCACTGTATCTATTCTATCCTCTCTTTGACACCCATCTTTCCAGATTCAATACATATTAATTCTCTTTAAACATTCTATGTTCCAATTAAACTAGGATACTTACTGTTTCCCAAACTTAACATTCCAATTCCTATCTCAATGCCTTTGTTTAAAGTGTTTTCATCCCCACAATGCACTATGATGTGCATGTTCATTACCTTTGTCTCTTGGAATCCTTCAATTCTTTCAAAATTCAGCCCAAACATTGTTTCTTGTATAAAGTCTTTCCTGGTTACCACCTCCCCTCTTCCCTCCACCTCTAATTATCTTGTGTTTACTTGGAATATATGTTATATTTACTTAGAAGTTTATGTGCTCTTTCCCTCATTAGAACGTAAATCTCTCAGGGAAGATTTAATTTTTATTTTTGTATCCCAAGCTTTCAGCACTTAATAAATTTTGGTACTTTACCAGGATAGAAGAATAAGAAGATAATTTTTATTATTAATGCCTTATTTTGGTATTCCTTCACATCAAGGCCAGGTTGCAACTAGGTAGCCCCAGAGAAGCAATCTAATTTGGGCAATCCTGCAGAAATCAGTCAAGTCAAATGAACTGACTAGTAAATTTGTTCAAAATCATCTGACTGGTATCCCTGTGTAAACATAAACTCATTATTCAAATCTTGCTGCTACTGATTTTCTTGTTATAGATAGTTACAGGCAGACTGCGGTGATATTAAAAATTATTCTGTTCAAACAAAGAGAATATTATATACAATAAAAGTCACATTGTGCAATGATCTACTATAAAAAACTAGCTCTTCTCAGTAATACAGTGAGCCAAGATGATTCCAGTTGAGTTGGGATGGAAAATGCCTTTCACATCCAGAAAAAGAACTATGGAGACTGCATGCAGATTGAAGTCTACTATTTTCACTTTTTTACTTTGTGGTTTTTCCCTCTTATTCTGATTTTTCTTTCACAACATTACTAATATGGAAATATATTTAAAATTGATTGTAATGTATAATCAATATTAGATTGATTGCTGTCTGGGAGATAGGAGAGAAAGGAGGGATGGAAAAAGCCCTCTTTTGGGTTAAATTTCTTTGGAATTAAAATCTTACAAAAATGAAAGTTGAAAACTATTTTTAAATGTAGTTGGAAAAAATAAAATACTGCTAGATGAAAAAAAAAAGCATGCTGTTCTGCCCTCTACACTGGCATGAATATTCAGTTCCCCAAATCAACATCCTGAAGATTGACCCATATAGCTACTTTGGGAAGACAGTCAAACTAAAAGAGAGTAAATTCTGGAATGAAATCTTAAGTGTAGATAAATGTCTATTAGAAGATCAAAAGAAGCCATTTGATTTGAACTTTAAGTTTTGATTGGCCTGGAAGATATTTTATGGTATAATCAGGACTCTCACACTAAATGTGAAATATTTGGTAAACAACATAAACATAGGTAAGTCAAAGTACAGGATAAGGTTGGCCATGGTGCTTTGCATTTTAATAGCAACACCTAATATTTCAGGTATAGTTTTTCCTTGTTTTAGAGGTGTATTTTATTATTCATATTCATACATGTTTGTGTTTTACTGTTATAGTGAGACTAGTGAGGCTTTATAGTGTCCAGAATATAGTCCTTATTGGGCCTATATCCCAAAGAGATCTTAAAGGAAGGAAAGGGACCCACATGTGCAAAAATGTTTGTGGCAGCCCTTTCTGTAGTGGCAAGAAACTGGAAACTGAGTGGATGCCCATCAGTTAGAGAATGGTTGAATAAATTATATAATATGAATGTTATAGAATATTATGGTTCTGTACGAAATGATTAGAAGGAGGATTTTAGAGAGGCCTGGAGAGACTTACATGAACTGATGCTAAGTGAAATGAGCAGAATCAGGAGATCATTACATGGCAACAACAATATTATACAATGATCAATTCTGATGAACATAACTTTTCAGCAATGAGATGACTAATACCAGTTCCAGTGATCTTGTGATGAAGAGAGCCATCTGCACTCAGAGAGAGGACTGTAAGAACTGAATGTGGATCACAACATAACATCCTCACTCTTTCCTTTTTGATCTGATTTTTCTTTTTTTTAAATTTTATTTAATAGTCTTTTATTTACAGGTTATATGCATGGGTAACTTTACAGCATTAACAATTGTCAAATCTCTTGTTCCAATTTTTCACCTCTTACCCTCCACCCCCTCCCCCAGATGGGAGGATGACCAGTAGATGTTAAATATATTAAAATATAAATTAGATAAACAATAAGTATACATGACCAAACCATTATTTTGCTGTACAAAAAGAATCAGACTCTGAAATATTGTACAATTAGCTTGTGAAGGAAATAAACAATGCAAGTGGGCATAAATATAGGGATTGGGAGTTCAATGTAATGGTTTTTAGTCATCACCCAGAGTTCTTTCTTTGGGCGTAGCTGGTTCAGTTCATTACTACTCCATTGGAAATGCTTTGGTTGATCTTGCTGAGGATGGCCAGGTCCATCGGAACTGGTCATCATATAGTATTGTTGTTGAAGTATATAATGATCTCCTGGTCCTGCTCATTTCACTCAGCATCAGTTCGTGTAAGTCTCTCCAGGCCTTTCTGAAATCATCTTGTTGCTCATTTCTTACAGAACAATAATATTCCATAATATTCATATACCACAATTTATTCAGCCATTCTCCAACTGATGGGCATCCATTCAGTTTCCAGTTTCTAGCCACTACAAAAAGGGCTGCCACAAACATTCGTGCACATACAGGTCCCTTTCCCTTCTTTATGATCTCTTTGGGATATAAGCCCAGTAGTAACACTGCTGGATCAAAGGGTATGCACAGTTTGATAACTTTTTGAGCATAGTTCCAAACTACTCTCCAGAATGGTTGGATTCATTCACAACTCCATCAACAATGCATCAATATCCCAGTTTTCCCGCATCCCCTCCAACAATCATCATTATTTTTTCCTGTCATCTTAGCCAATCTGACAGGTGTGTAATGGTATCTTAGATTTATCTTAGTCTTAATTTGCATTTCTCTGATTAATAATGACTTGGAGCATCTTTTCATATGACTAGAAATAGTTTCAATTTCTTCATCTGAGAATTGTCTGTTCATATCCTTTGACCATTATTTTGGAAATGAGGGGCTTGATTTTTTATAAATTAGAGTTAATTCTCTATATATTTTGGAAATGAGGCCTTTATCAAAACCTTTGACTGTAAAAATATTTTCCCAGTTTATTGGTTCCCTTCTAATCTTGTCTGCATTAGTTTTGTTTGTATAAAAACTTTTCAGTTTGGTATAATCGAAATTTTCTATTTTGTGATCGGTAATGATCTCTAGTTCTTCTTTGGTCATAAAGTCCTTCCCCTTCCACAGGTCTGAGAGGTAAACTATCCTGTGTTCCTCTAATTTATTAATAATTTCATTTTTTATGCCTAGGTCATGAACCCATTTTGATCTTCTCTTGGTGTATGGTGTTAAGTGTGGATCAATGCCTAGTTTCTGCCATATTAGTTTCCAATTTTCCCAGCAATTTTTATCAAACAGTAAGTTCTTATCCCAAAAGCTGGGCTCTTTGGGTTTGTCAAAGACTAGGTTGCTATATTTGTTGACTGTTTTATCCCTTGAACCTAACCTATTCCACTTGATCTGATTTTTCTTGTGCAGCAAGAGAAGTATATAAATGTTTAAATATACTGGATTTAACATATATTTTAAGATGTATAATATATATTGGATTGCTTGCCATCTAGGGGTGGGTCTAAGGGGAAGGAGGAGAAAATCTGAAACACAAGGATATGCAAAGATCAATGCTGAAAAATTATCCATGCATATATTTTGAAAATAAAAAGTTTAAAAAGCAGAATATAGTCCTGAAGTCAGGGTGTTTGTTGCTTGAAGATATGAATAATGGTAGAAATATGGTTTGGGGATAAAGGGTAATAACCTTGATTTCTTCACTTGAATTTTCTTCTAACTTCTTGCTTCACTCATACATCATTTAAAGAGACTTTTAGAAATAAAGTGAGTCACTATATTTTAGCCTCCACATAGAGTTACAGTCAATAATATAATAATATTTTTCTAATCCTAATAGTCAAATAATTGGTTGAGACTTACAACTTTTTATATGGACATTCCATGCTTAGAAGCAATAGCAACAATGGAAGAACAGATGCTAAAAAGAATGAGCCCATTCTCCTGCCCTTTTTTAGGGAAAAACTAAGCAGCATTAAAATTTCTACACAAATGCAACTCAACAATCCACTCCTCCTATTCGTGTTTACTAGTTCATTATCTTAAATCTGTGTTTATCCGACACACACACACACACACACACACACACACACACACACAAACATGTTTTGGGTATTGTCTATTCAATGGGCAGTGAGCATTTGACATCCATTTCATTTTTTCCACCTGGAAAGTTAGGTCAAATTATTGAGAATATCAAACCACTTTTCAATATTTTGGACCTGAAGACAAAGAATAAAATGCCATCCACAAATAGTATTTAATTGAACTCATGCCCATTAATTGGAAATGATTCAACTAAAATGTTAATTGAAACAATAATTTTAGCAAAGGGTATTTTGTTTTCTTTCTCATTTTTTCTCTTTTTGATCTGATTTTTCTTATGCAGCATGATAATTGTGGAAATATGTGTGGAGGAACTGCACATTTAACATATATTGGATTGTTTCTCATCTAGGGGAGGGAGTGGAAGGAAGGGAAGGGAAAAAAAAAACATTTCAAAAACAAAGTTTTACGAGGGTAAATGCTGAAAATTATCTATGCATATAATTAGAAAATAAGCAGGATATAAAATAAACTCACATAAAATCATTGGCATTTCTATATATCATCAACAAAACTCTGCAAGAAGATATGAGATACCCCATTTAAAATAACATTAGACAATATAAAATACCTGGGAGTATGTGTACCAAGATAAATCCAGGAATTATATGAACTTAATTTTAGAACATTTTTTTATATAGAGCCAGATTTAGATAATTGGGAAATATTAATTTTCATGGGTGAGCAGAACCAATATAATAAAAACTTACAATTCTACGTAATCTACTTTTCCAATATAGTTCCAATTAAATTGCCAAAAATTATATTATTGAGCTAGAAAAATAACAACAAAATTCATTTGTAAAAACAAAAAGTCAAGAATATCAAAGGAAGTAATGAAAAAAATGTGGTAAAGAAGGAAGCTTAGTGATACTAAAACTTATTATATCTTAAACTATATTACATGGCAGTAATTATCAAAACTATCTGGTACTGGCTAAGCAATAGAAAGGTAGATCAATTGAATAGAAGAAACATACAATACACAATAGTAAGTGAATATAGTAACTTTGTCTTTGACAAATGTAAAGATTTAAGCTTTTGAAATAAGAAATCTATATGTGGTAAAAAAAAAATTATTAGGGAAATTGGAAAACAATTTGGCAGAAAGAAAGAATAGATTTATTTACCACAGAAAGACTTGCTTGAAATAATGAAGATTGGAATGAGCAGAACCAAGAGGATTTTGTATAGAGTAACAACAGTATTGTTTGAAGAACAATTGTGAAATTCTGAGTATTACAAATACTTAAATTAACCACAAAGAACCCATGAAAGAAAATACTAGCCGCTTCCAGAAAAAGAATAGATAAATAAAAATATGTAGTATAAACTGTTAAAAGGAGATTCACAGTTTCATATTGAATCCTTTCTTTGTGTTTTGCTGTGTACATGAAAATGCTTCTTTTTTTTTTCTTTTTCTATTTAAGCTCAAAAATAAATAAATAAATTCAATTATTATAATAAAAATAAAATAAAATATATAACACATTGCATATTATATGCAAAATCTATAACATAATATCACATATATGTAAAATATATTATAGATGATTATATAATATATAAAAATAAATAATATGCAATATCATAATAGCATTCTAGAATTATTGAATCAAAGAATTGTAAATTATATATTCCAAACTGTCACTGAACCAATATCTCCTTTGCAACATATCCAACAAATGATTACTCATTGCTTTGTTTGAAGGCTATTGGGAATGAGAAGGCACTTTCTGAACTAGCTCATTTTATCTTTTGATAGATTTAATTATTAAAGTACTAAATCTATTTTTTATAACTCCCATATTTCCCAGTTATGTTTTTAGAGGACAAATAAAAATATTTAATGGTATGATAAATGTAAAGTGCAAACCTTAAAGTGCCATATCAATTTTACTTACTATTATCATTACTATTATTATTAACAGTCCCTCCAATACTTAAACATAAGCAACATAAGACTTTTCTCCAGATGAAACATCCCCGTTTCCTTTAAACTTATGTGAATCTGAGGCTATTACTTTTCTTATTAGATCTTTTTAAATCCTTTCTACTTTATCAGTGTCTTTTCTTAACTATATCACAATATTACAGATATGATCACCTGCTATTAAGAAGTCTTCCATTCAAAATTTGTGTTAATCATCTACCATGACAGTGACAAACATCTTTGTCAAGTATTAATTTATGCTCTGCCCAATATTTATATCAGAGTCAATGAACAAAGTTATCTCAGTTATTGCTTTTTCCAGGGAATTTTATGTGTTTAATACATGCATGGGAGGCTCTTTGTGGGAGAAGAACATTTAAGGTGAATTTGTTTTCCTGAGTTGAATACTTTTAAAAATAGTCAACAAAACAAATATAATAATAATAATAATAATAACATAATAAGAGTCTTGTCTGAGATTAGAAGGGAAGCAATAAACTGGGAAAATATTTTTACAGTCAAAGGTTCTGATAAAGGCCTTATTTCCAAAATATATAGAGAATTAACTCTAATTTATAAAAAATCAAGCCATTCTCCAATTGAAAAATGGTCAAAGGATATGAACAGACAATTCTCAGATGAAGAAATTGAAACTATTTCTAGTCATATGAAAAGATGCTCCAAGTCATTATTAATCAGAGAAATGCAAATTAAGACAACTCTAAGATACCACTACACACCTGTCAGATTGGCTAAGATGACAGGAAAAAATAATGATGATTGTTGGAGGGGATGTGGGAAAACCGGGACATTGATGTATTGTTGGTGGAGTTGTGAATGAATCCAACCATTTTGGAGAGTAGTTTGGAACTATGCTCAAAAAGTTATCAAACTGTGCATACCCTTTGATCCAGCAGTGTTACTACTAGGATTATATCCCAAAGAGAATAAAGAAGGGAAAGGGACCTGTATGTGCACGAATGTTTGTGGCAGCCCTTTTTGTAGTGGCTAAAAACTGGAAATTGAATGGATGTCCATCAGTTGGAGAATGGCTGAATAAATTGTGGTATATGAATATTATGGAATATTACTGTTCTGTAAGAAATGACCAACAGGATGATTTCAGAAAGGCCTGGAGAGACTTACACGAACTGATGCTGAGTGAAATGAGCAGGACCAGGAGATCATTATATACTTTAACAACAATACTATATGATGACCAGTTCTGATGGACCAGGCCATCCTCAGCAACGAGATCAACCAAATCATTTCTAATGGAGCAGTAATGAACTGAACTAGCTATGCCCAGAAAAAGAACTCTGGGAGATGACTAAAAACCACTACATTGAATTCCCAATCCCTATATTTATGCCCACCTGCATTTTTGATTTCCTTCACAAGCTAATTGTACAATATTTCAGAGTCTGATTCTTTTTGTACAGCAAAATAACGTTTTGGTCATGTATGCTTATTGTGTATCTAATTTATATTTTAATGTACTTAACATCTACTGGTCATCCTGCCATCTGGGGGAGGGGGTGGGAGTTAAGAGGTGAAAAATTGGAACAAGAGGTTTGGCAAATATATCCTGTAAATAAAAGGCTATAAAATAAAAAAAAAAAGTCTTGTCTGATATGTTTTTCATTCAATTATTATGACTATTATGATAAGATCTCCTATTCAGCACTTACATGCAGGTAACTAAAAGAACAGGCTTAATCTTAGTATGGGTACGTTTCTTAATTAAATGTGGGAGTTGCTCTCATCAGGGAAAGGCTTTTGAGCAACAGTGTTATAAAAGGTGGTCAAGAGATCAGTACATTTCCATAAAAAGCTGAGCATACAAGATAGCAGAGAGCAGATAGGTGACCAGACATACCCAGAACATATCTGCGACCCCACCAGCAGAAAGACAATAAGAAAGGAGGCAGCTACATATCCAAGGGGATCAACAGCCCTGGAGCTGATTAGGTGTGAGTTCCTTGGCCCAAAGGTTCTTGAGTGTGTGTTATCTTGAGAAATACCTCTCCTCCCTTAATGTTATAATAAACTGTGATATAACAAAGTATTCTACTTTGTTAAGTATCTTTTATTTAGAAATATTCCACATCAGCCAAGGACACATTATTTTAAAACAAAAGACTTTTAATCAAACACCATATTCAAAAAAAAAGAGGAAGAAAAAGAAATGCTTTCTCATGTACACATCAAGACATAAGAATCCCCCAAATTATCCCCATCCCTCAAAAAGGCGGCACTGAGAGGTGAAGGAGCTTGCCTGTTGTTCACTTGCTAGTAATTATCAGAAGTAGCATTTTTATCACACCTTCTTGATGCCAAGATTATCCCTCTATCCATTCCACCAAGCTTCTTGTTGTTTTAGTGCTGCTGTGCTTTTGAATTGTGAACATCCAATTTTAGTAAGAACCATCATAAAGTGGAGAACAAGGACCAAGGTGGTGAGAAGACTCAAGAGTATCTCACAAATGTATTGGTTGAAGGAATAGATAACCATTAGCTCAGAAAAGAAAAAAATTGGGAAAGAGGTTATGATAACTGCCTTCAAATAGCTGAAAGGAAATGATGATAAATGTTGGAGGGAATGTAGGAAAATTGGGACACTAATACATTGTTGGTGGAGTTCTGAACTGATCCCTTTTGGAGAGCAATTTGAACCTATGTCCAAAGGGCTATCAGACTGTGTCCAGTGTCTCCATCAGTTGGAGAATGGCTGACTTAAATTATAGTATATGAATGTTATGGAATATTATTGTTTTACCAGAAACAATCAACAGGATGATTTCAGAAAGTCCTGGAGAGACTTTGATGAAATGATGTGAAGTGAGTAGAACCAAGAGAACATTGTACACATCAACAAGATTAGGTGATGAACAACTGTGATGAATTTGGCTCTTTTCAACAATGAGGTGATTCAGCCGATTTCCAAAAGACTCGTGATGGAAAGAGCCATCTCCGTCCAGAAAGAAGATGGTGGGGATTGAATGTGGATCACAACATAGTATTTTTAACCTTTTTGTTGTTGTTTTCTTGTTTTTTTTCTTTCTTTCTCACTTTTTTTTCTTTTTCATTTGATATTTCTTGTGCAGGATGATAATTGTGCAAATATATAGAAGAATTATACGTGTTTAACATATATTGGATTACTTGCTATCTAGGAGAGGTGGGTGAGGAGATGGGAGGGAGAAAAAGAGTGAATGTTGAAAACTATCTTTGCTTGTATTTTGAAAATAAGTAATTATTTTTTTAAAAACTGTTATCTCATTTCTCATCTGAAACTCAGAACATATTTTCCCATAGAAACAATATTATGAATGATAATCAAATTCTCAGGCCAGGTCACAACATACTTCAAATATATTGTCATAAAACTGAAGCTCTGTGTTATAATAATATTTTGAATGTACATAGAATCCATTCTAACTTGGGAATCCAGGAATAAATTTCTCTCACATTGTTTCCTTCTGAAGTAGGATCAAAGATTTTTTGTCTTCAGCCCTCCTTCACAGGTCAAGAAGCTAGCATGGCAATTTTTCAGTTCTAACTGACAAAGTAGGAACACATAAGAGGTGAGGCTTAAAGAGTATGGGGGCTGGGCTTCCAGCAGGTTTAAGCCCCGGGCAGCCACAGAGTGGTGGCTGACTCTTTCACCTCACTCTGCTTCCCTTTCCATTTCTACCACCTGTTGCTTCCAAAGATTTCTTACCTTCATCAGCTTTTTGTGTAAGAGATTGTAGTCTCACAGCTTCTTCCTTATATTTTTGCCCCTGAAGTTAGCACATAACCATTTATAACTTTCAAAAAGGGTTTTTGTTGCTAGTAACAAGAAAAATAGACAGTTTTTTTTTCATTTTTTTCTTCTTTCAGCTAGACCCTGTGGGGAAAGGGGAAAATATGTGTGTGTGTGTATGTATGTGTGTGTGTGTGTGTGTGTGTATTGTCATAAAACTGAAGCTCTGTGTTATAATAGTGTTTTGAATGTGCTGAGTCCATTCTAACTTGGGATGCCAGAAAAAAAAATATATATGCAGTGTTCCCCCAAAGTCTAAATAAATACTTGTAAAATGCAGTTTTAATAGAACATTTCAGAGGAAGGTCAGAATCAGCTAAATCTGTGCATTTTGTCACATGATTGGATACTAGTGAAGGGGGTATTCTCAGTTATATAGGGGTAATAAGGCCACTGAGAAGAGGGCAAGGAGCTAGGACTGGGGGCTATGAATATTACTGATGAGCTAAGTACTGATGCTACTGTGTCATAATCCCAACAGAGTTCATTCTAGAGTAAGAAAAAAATCAGAAATGAGATGGGTAGTAATAGGGAATTAAAGTGAGAAGGAATGATCTCTTCAGTAATTGCCAAATGGGAGAAATGTATGGTGGAGGGAGATAATCCCTAATAGGTGCAGACAGAAAGAAAGGAAATATCAGGTGACTATTTATATGGCAAGAATATATGGTGGCTAGGTAGACTTTACATGGGAGGAAAAAACCAGAATTAGATACTCCTTGACTTTAACCTTTTGTTGAAATCATAAATCACAAAGGGATCATCATAGTCCTTTTCTCTGGATGACAGTTAAAGTTAGGGTGTCATCAGTGGCTAAACTGAAGCAAGGTAATATTTATTTTCTTATATATTATTTGTTATTCTGTTAAAAACTGCATAACCAACAATACTAATATTTATTTAAATATAAACTAGAGGGTGTGAAAATGAGAGAGGAGAGAAAGTTTGGGAGAATCCCCAGCTTATTTTATAAATAGATGGGGAAGTAATTAGAACTAATTAATTAAAGCATTTGTTATGCATATTAATTTATTTTAAAAATAAGAGTGTATTCTTTTATTTCCCTTGAATGTATCTGTATTGGATATTTCTTTTATTTTTGCTTTTCATTTTATTTTATTTTCTAATAGTATTTTGTTATTTTTCTAGTTACATACAAAAATAATTTTCAGAATTCATTTTTATAAGATTTTCAGTTGCAACTTATTTCTCTTCCTTCCTTCACTCCTTTCCAAGATAGCAAATAATCTGATATATGTTATACATGTGCAATCAGGTTAAACATATTTCCATATTAGTCATGTTGTGAGAGAAGAAACAGAACAAACAGAAACAAATGAGAAAAACCACAAAAAACAAAACCAAAAAATAATGAAAATAGTGTTTTGATCTACATTCATACTCCATAGTTCTTTCTCTGGATGAGTCTTTTAAAATTGTCTCGGATCATTGCATTGTTGAGAAGAGACAAGTCATTCATAGTTGATCATTATACAATGTTATTACTATGAACAGTATTCTCCTGTTTTTGCTCATTTCATTCAACATCATTCATAGAAGTCTTTCAAGTTTTTCTGAAATCTTTCAGCTCACCATTTCATATAGCACAATAATATTCTGTTATATTGATATACCACAACTTGTTCTACCATTCTCTCAATTGGGCATTCATTCAATCTCTAATTCTTTGGCATTACAAAAAGAGTTACCACAGCTATTTTTATACATATAGTTTTTTTTCTTTTTAATGATCTCTTTGGTACACAGTGGATCAAAGGATATGCACAGTTTGATTGTTCTTTGAACATAGTTCCAAATTGCTCTCGTGAATGGTTGGATCAGTTCACAACTCCATCATCAATTCTAATGTATATTTCTAATGTACTTTAATTTGTTAAGAAAAAATAAATTAAGAAAAATATTAAGAAAACATTGCCTTTGAACTCAATATGAGAATATATATGGTAATAAATAAACAAAATGTTAAAAATTTTGGTTAATGATTAATGCTAGGATAATAGTGTTCTGCACTATAAAGGCCTCCCAGTCCTACTTAGGTTATACATTGGGTAGTCATCTTCTAAATCTTCTACACAGGTAAATCTAAGAGAGGCCTTCTTCCTAAATGTACCAGATCAAACTATGTATAGTTTCAGAAATTGTATAAATTGTTTTCCCTATTTTGAAAAAAGTTCTCAGTTTAGGCAGCATATATAACCATCAAAACTCATCACATCTGAATTATAGAAAATCATATTCCAGTATTAGCCAATGGGTAGTGAACTCATTCATACCAACTCAGTTTTCACAATTTGCATTTCTCCATTTTGGGCAGAAGAATCTTTCCCCACACTGGCATATGTGAAATATGTAAATTATTTTATTGCTATGTATTTCCCAGATAATGTGCTTATATTCTTTTTGTATATATGATAGCTCCAATCACCATTCCCATTATTGTATCTTACTGAATTCTTGGGATTTACAGATGGATTATCATGTGATAAAAGTTTGTCAAGAATTTCACAGCTTAACCCTTGAATCTGGAGTTAGTTACCTGTGATAATTGGTACCTGTGAGTCTGGTATATAGAGAAGGGATCAAGAGAACTTCTTTCCTAAAACTGGTTGTTAACTCTAATTTTGCAAAGAAATACAATGAAGATAATTCTTGAGAAGAGACTGTAAGTGCCATCCTGATGGAGCTGAATAATAGGGCTATGTTTCCAGAATTGAGAAGTTACAAGTAGCCATAATAGTTAAAGGTGACTCCTACTATGGTCTCACAGTTGATACGTTATAAATAATTATGTCTTTGTTGATTGTCCTCAGTTGGGAGTTCCCTATATTGAATGAAATTGTGGTTTCAGGCCCTATTCAGTTCCTATTCCTATACTTATACTATTAATGAATGTATAACAAGTGGCTTCAATGTTAATATAACTGTAGGAGATTGCTATTTTATTTTTATTTTTATCTGACTCTTTTGTGAGCTCTTTGGATTTCTTTGCCAAAAATATCGAAGTGGTTTGTCATTTCCTTCTCCAGCTCATTTTATAGATGAGAACACTGAGGCAATTAGGGTGAAGTGACTTGTCCAGCATCACTTAGATAGTATCTGAAATCAGATTTGAATTAGGGTTTTACTAACTCCATGCCTGGCACTTTATCTCTTTGTTACCTAGGAGATTAGAGGGTGTGATGTATGGAAATATATGAGCAAAAGATTATGGAGAAAAGGTTTGTTCAATTTATCTAATGAATGTTAGTTATTATTGGGTTGAGGTTCAGAGGAAATTAAGTTATGACCTAATTTTCCAATTTTTCCAATTTCCAACAAAATAATTAAACTTATCTTTATTGGCTTAGTACCTGGGATGAATATGAATTTGGTAATACATGAAACAGTAGGTAAAAAAAAGTAGTTGATGAGCCTACCTGGGTTATCTATGAGATAGCTGACCCTTAATCCTACTAAATATACAAAAATTTACTTAATTTTTTCAGAAGTATTTGAAGTTTTCATTAAATTGTAGCTTTCAAAAATCATTAGGTCATAAAAATTATGTTTAGCCCAAAGAATCAGCCTAGCCTATGATTACCAAAGCTCACCTAGTTACTTACATGAGATGATTTAATGGGTTCAAATCTCCCCTGCAGATGCCTAAAAGTCTTCATTTTATCAAATTGCTTAAAATTTGATCAGTTGGAGATTCATTTGTATTTGTTTCCTTTTTAAATGAACATGTCCCATGGTGTTAAACTACTATAATTTGTTCACACATTAATGTGAATTATTTTAATCAGACTGACTTCCTGCCAACAGTAAACTAAAAGAATGGAGTTTTGAGGTGGAAAGAGTACAGGTTAAGGTAATTTAGAAATAGGAGGACTTTGGGAGATAGAAGTAGTTGGGAATTTTATGTAGCCAGAAAGTGGAGAAATTTTTACAAGACTGTTCTGATGTTACTTTTCTTGGATAATTTTTTATTTTTCTTCT
Organism: Sarcophilus harrisii; assembly: GCF_902635505.1. Classification (NCBI taxonomy): domain Eukaryota; kingdom Metazoa; phylum Chordata; class Mammalia; order Dasyuromorphia; family Dasyuridae; genus Sarcophilus; species Sarcophilus harrisii. Next base: position 104,471,008 of record NC_045430.1, read on the forward strand.
TGTCATTTTCTTCTCTCTCTCTCCCTCTTCCCACATTTATGTATATATACACTCTCTCTCTCTCTCTCTCTCTCTCTCTCTCTCTCTCTCTCTCTCTCGTCCATTTCACATAAAAGACTTTTAAGAGTGGGATTCTATTGAACAGATTAATTTAACCATCCCACTCCATTTAAAATAAGTGGTACCTTCAGAATTCAGAATCTGCCTCAATCAATCAGTCAAAGACTTTAAGTATGAAAAGTCCTTGACCAACTGAGGAGACTGCTGCAAAGAAAGCATCTTTAGAAAGGCTGAGGAAGCTTGGTTATTCCCTAGAGGTTGTTTATAAAATATGAACCTAATTTAGGTCAGGGAAATGTGAGAGAGATTAAAGAGACCATAATCCAGAGTTGGCTTTCTAGTAAAACCTCAGAGGAAGAACTATTTGGACTGGGGGAGAACAGAATACCTCTTTATGACTAGGCTAGACTATAACCTAGGTTTCCTTCTCTCATCTTTATTGACAGAAAGAAAAGTCTGTGACTTCCAACATTCCAGAGAATTTTAGATTTCCATCCATCTCATTGGTGACCCAGTATGATTCTCTCTCTGTGTCACTTTGTGTGTGTGTGTGTGTGTGTGTGTGTGTGTGTGTTTCAACCTTTGTTCCCTCCTCTGTCTCTCTATGTCTGTCTCTCCCCTTCTTCCTCTCCCACCCCCTCCCTCCTCTCCTGTCTGTGATTGTCTCTCCCTTTCTCCATCACTCTCCCCTTATGTGTCTATATCTGTGATTTCAGGTACAAGTTACTCATTAGTAACTTTTTGTAGAATGTTTTGAACTCATTGTTCTTACTATTTTACTTTAGTAAATACCACTTTAATAAAGTAGCACAGTGAATAGAGAGCTGGAATCTAGAAGTACTGAGTTAAGATTCTGTCTCAGACACTTATTAACTGTGTGACCTTGGGCAAGCCACTTAGTCTTTATCTTTCTCAGCTTTCTAATCTGTAAAGTGGGGATAATAATAATTATCTTCAAGGATTGTGTGAAGATAAAATCAGAATATTTTGTAAAGCACTATTCAAACTTTAAAACTCTGTGGAAATGCTAACTTTTAAAGTTGTGTGACTGACTAATTGATTTTAACTCATCATCTTGGAGGAAAGCACATGAGTGGGTGCACATGAACTATACTATTAAAAGAACCTCTTTACTGTCCCTTGATCTACCTTAGAACCTTGACAAAAAGATGTAGGTAGTCTTGTTCTGGAGGACCTAACTTCTCAGTCCAAATGGGAGTTCAAATGCAAGTTGTCTCAGAGCTTGTGCAACAAACTAGTGCCATGTTAATATTGAAAGGGGCCTTAAAAACCATATCTTCTAATTCTCTTATTTGACTGATCACAAAACTAAGACCAAGGGACATATTGATCATAGAAAGATCATAGAAGTAGTTAATAAAATGTTACCATTGAAATTGTCTTTCTGAAAAATAAAAATTAAAGATTTAATAATTCTCAAGCATAATTTTACATCGCTCATTCATTGATTTAACAGGCACTTATCAAACACCTGTGATTTACAAGATACCAAAAGCTTTTTGGGGTTGTTTGGGTTTGTTTGAGGTTACTGTGCAGAGAACTCCCAGTGTGGAAATTGTTTACCCAATGGCACCTATAACTTATCATCTCAGTGTTTTGGGATATTGAGAATTTAAAATTACTTTGTTTGCTCACATTGCTATGTATCAAGAACAGGGTTTTAAACCTGGGTTTCCTTGATTCTATGGCTGACTTTCAATCTACTACACTATACTGCAATTAAAATATGATATAACAGGTCATGCCCTGAATCAGCTCAAGGGTTTGAGGAGAGATTCAATATGAATCAATGACATAAATATGAGGTATGAATTGATAGAAGTTAAAGAAAAATCTAGACAAAGTGCTGTTGAACAAGTTAAGTAGGGACAGATCATGTTCAGCTGAGAATCCAGATGGCTAATATGAGAGGATCATAGATTTAAAGAATGAGAAACAGGGAGATTAAATGATTTTCCAAAATCAAACACATGCTTTAGAGGTGAGATTTGAACCTGGGTTGTTTGATTTCCCACTCAGAACTCCTTCCTCTGTACCAAGGTACCTCTTTTAAAATGTATTGTTAATTTTTAAAGATTCATTTTTAAAAATTTTGAGTTCTCAATTATTTTTCTCCACATCTCTACTTCCCATTGAAAAGGCAAGCAATATTATATCATTTATACATATGAAGTCATGCAAATCATATTTTCTTCTTAATCATATGGCAAAAATGAAGAAAATAAAAAAAAAGAAAAAGGTAAGCTTCAATCAGCACAGAAAGTTCATCAATTTCTTCTCTGGAGATGGATAGCATCCAAAACACCTCTTGAAGTGAGTTTTAAAGGATTCCAAAAGGTAGAAACAAGGAAAGAGTAAATTCTAGGCATATGTTTCCCTTATAAAATGCATGGAGGCAGAATCCATTTTGTGTTGGATAGATCATGGAATATGCTCATGATAATTAATCTGAAGTCAGAGATTTTTCTGTAAAGCAGACACTGTTAGGAAGTGCTTGCTCCTTTGGAAACTATTTAAATTTAAAAAAAATCTGAAACATTCAGGACTTCCTAAATATTATATTTGCAACATATGAGCAGGAAAAGGTAGCATCTTCCAATAGCTCGTTCTCTTTGCTTCTCCACTTCCTGTCACCTACCTACTCATGGTTTTGGACAGAGGTAGTAGCCAAGGGTAAAACCTCCTCACCCATCCTAAACAGTACCAGCAGCAGATGGGGCTGCCTGACATTACTCTTCTTTATTCCTGTATAAGCAAAAGACAGTTCTCTTTCTTTCTTTCACCTCCCCGCCCTCCTTTGCTGGAGATGCCCCCATATTCTAGGAAGAGGGCCAAATTGGAGTCTTAGTATTCCAGCAAGAAACATCTGGTGGGTCAAAGGAACTCAACAAGCTTTGTTTCTGCAATTACCTGTTTTTTTCTCCTCCCCCTTGGATTCCACATAAGGCAAACTGGTGTTTCTTTGAAAACAGCTGAGAACACCAGATGGAGGGGGTGGTGGAGGCACAGTGGAAGGCAGGAAGGGGACAGGCAGGGGCTGTGGAGAAGGGAGGAAACTGTACCAACAGCATATGATATAGGGCAAATGCCAGAGGTGTCATTGGAGACAAAAAGGGAAAATTAGATGATTAAAAAAAAAAAAACTCTAAAAAATAGATCTAACCACCATATGTGTGCATGCACATACATGGAGTCTTTGACATACTATTAAAATAGAGGAAGCAACGTTTTGGTTTCCATGGCAACAAGGCCTATTGCTGCTTCAGCCTGAGAAATCTAACAGAGAAAAAAGGCATTTGCCTGTTAAGGAGACTGATGAATTGGGAGATAATTATACAGCACTCCGCCACCACTAAACAGACGCAAATACACTCCCCAAAAATATTTTAAAGAGCACTGGTTATCAGAAATCCTACAAAGCTGTGGGGTGGGAGGGAAAAGCAGCAAGTAAGGAAAGAAGGTAACTGGGATGATTTCTGGGTATGTAAAGGAAAGGAATTATACATATGTTTGTGAGCCACTGTTTGTAAGGAGAAATGAGCAAGAGGCTAAGTCAAGCCAGTTTGCGAGTTCTGATATCAAAGTCTCAAGTCTCAGCATCTGATGGCCATCATTGAGGAAAGAACTAAATCAATTTGTGTCTGTATCTTAACACAGAGTGAGAATCTAGAGGTGTGCAAAGCCAGATTTAGTCAAGAACTCAAGAGTATTTCTTTCTCCTCAGAAAAGTAGACAGGTCTTCCAATATGCCTGGAGTCTCTGAGGGAAGAGAGGTTAGCAGAGAGAAATTACAGCAGATGGAAAGTTATTTCCTTGAACCATGGACCACCTGGCCTTCCTCTAAAAATTATTCTCAGCCACTGACTGAAAACAGATTCAAAATGGCTCTTGAGAAGAGTTGTTGGGGAAAAAGGCTTTTCTTTGCACTATATCAAGAGGAGGCAAAGTTTTACTATAGAAATGAGTTAAAATGTGATCTCAGATACATTTTTTGGATAATAGTTTTTTATTTTCAAAATACATGCAAAGATAGTTTTCAACACTCACCTTTGCAAAACCTTGTGTTCCTAATTTTTCTCCCTCCTTTCCCCCCACATTGCCCCCCAAACAGCAAGTAATCCAATATAGATTCAACATGTACAATTCTTCTAAATATATTTTCATAATTTATTATGCTGCCCAAGATAAATCAGGTAAAAAAGAAAAAATGAAAAACAAAAAAAGCAAGCAAACAACAAAAAAGTAAAAATGCTATGTTGTGATACATATTCAGTTCCCATAGTTCTCTTTCTAGATGCAGATAGATGGCTCTTTCCATCACAAATTTATTGGAAGTGACCTGAATCATCTCGCTGTTTAAAATAAATGACAGATGTGGATCTATCACAGTTGATCATCACCTAATATTGTTGTTGCTGTGTACAATGTGCTTTTGGTTCTATTTTTTTCACTTAGCATTAGTTCATGTAAATCTCTCCAGACCTCTCTGAAATCATTCTGCTGTTTGTTTCTTATAGAATAATAATATTCCATAACATTCATATACCACAACTTATTCAGCCATTTTCCAATTGATGGGCATACACTCAGTTTCCAGTTTCTTGTCACTACAAAAAAGAGCTGCTACAAACATTTTTGCATATGTGGGTCTTTTCCCCTGTTTTATAATTTCTTTGGGATACACTGTTGCATCAAAAGGTATGCACAGTTTGATTGTCCTTTTGGCACAGTTCCAAATAGCTCTCCAGAATGGTTGGATCAATTCACAACTCTACCAACAATGTATCAGTGTCCCTGTTTTCCCACATCCTTTCCAACATTTCTCATTATCTTTTCCTATCATTTAGCCAATCTGGGAAATCTGTAGTAATACAGACTGTCTTAATTTTCATTTCTGTAATCAGTAGTCATTTAGAGCATTTTTTTATATGACTAGAAATAGCTTTAATTTCTTCATCTGGAAATGCTCTGCTCAATATTTTTTGACTATTTATCAGGTACTTTCTAGCTGTGTGACTCTAGGCAAGTCACATAACCCTTTCTGCCTGAGTTTCTTTCTTTGCACAATAGGCATAAAATAGCACATAGCTATAAATCAAATCAATTTGATCAAATTGTGGTCAAAATGTGAGGATCAAATGTTATAATATCTGTAAAATGATGTGTAAAACTTAAAGTAATATGTAAATATTATTCTAAGTATGTATTATAGGTTACATCATTATTAATACTGTATGTACTTCTTTTGTTGTATTCTCTGCAGTGCTTAGGTGGATATGTGTCATTTGGTAGATGTTTGTCTCGGTGACTGGGGAGTCACAAGTTACCATGTTTCCTTTATCCCTCCTGTTGCTGTTCCTCAGGCACCACTGTTGCTCATGAAATATGAACAGCTACCAAAAGGGCAACTTTGTTCACCAGTAGGTGGGCACTAGGAGTGAAAGAAGACCTTTGAAGCCTCAGTTCAGTGGAACATGGCCATCACACTGTGATTTAGCCTGGGAAGATAGGCATTTTTATTAACCTTTAACAGCTTCTTTTTTTTCTTTTGTGGATATTCACCAAGAATTTTCTGCATATCTAGTTAGAACAGATGAGCTGTCCAATGTAAGCATGGCATTTTAGGCATCCATCATTTATAAAAACAAAATGCACAAAATCTGAAGAAAAAAAAAGGACTTTTTAAATTAGGAAAGAAAGACTCAGGCTTGAACAAAATTATGTCACCAGGGTACTCAGGCAATAAGAGAACCACAAATCAAAAGACAGTGGCATATTAAGAGAGACCTTTCTCTCAACCAAAGAATGAATGCCCTCAGGATGGACACTAAGACTTCTATGGGGGCACTTGTTCTTTATTTTATTCTGTTCCTTTGACACTGTATTTTGGGGATGGGAAAAGGATGTTGAACAAGGTCCCCACTGCTAAATGGAGCATAAATGATCCATCACCAGGTCATATGCTGTCTAAAGGGAATGAGGCCACATGGGATTAGATGAAAAATGAGATTTGCTTCAAAGTAAATTCTACGCAAAGGAAAGTATTTTTTTTTTACAAAGTTCTCAGATACAAGGTTGTGGAAAGAGCACTAGATTTTCAGTTAGATAAATTAATTCTGTATCTGCTCTGCTACTTATGTAACTAAGTCTCTCTTGGCCTCACTTTTTTTATCTGTAAAATGGGGAGGATGAGCCAGGTGATCTCTGATATTCCTTCTACCTGTAACTTCTATAATTATAAGACCGATGGAGGTGAAGAGAAAGTGAGAAAGGCCATCTGGCTGACTTTGTCAAGCAGTGGGTGCCCGGGAAGCAATTTGCATTTAAATTTGCAAACAAAAATTTAATGGAAATTATTTGCATACAAAAACTTGCCTAAATCCAATAAATAATTTAAACAATATTCTGACATTCAGAATTAAGGTCATAAGGATCATTTGCTACCCCCAGTGGCAGAAGGTGCTATGAGATAAGAGAAACTATTTGCTCTTATTTGCCATTCTTGGCTTTAGTAAACCAAGACTTCAGTGAGAAATTCAATTGATGTCTAAAGAAAGGTGGCTTCAGATAGCACCCAGAAAGAATAGGCCAGAATTTTTGTTTGTAACACAGAAGGAAAAAGTGGAGACTGGCATGTCAATCTGACAGTCAATGTGCATTAATTGAATTATTACTGTTGTATCTATGGAATCACCTTCCTGATGTCATGGTCCCTCTTTGAGAATGAAGGAAAACAACAACAAGAAGAGAGTACTTACTATGTAGTTGACATTGGGTAATCAAAACACAAAGATAGTTCTTGCCTTTAAGGAGCTTACTTTCTAATGGAGAACACAACATGTAATTGCCATGAATATTTTTCTTTCTTTTTAAAAAAATTTTTTATAAGTGCATTATAAACAAAACAATTACTTCCTAATAATCTACTTTCAATAGAATGTAACATTTTAGAATCCTACTACCAAGAGGAAGGCAATAGTTCCATTATAAGCCAGTTGGAACCATGGCTGATTATTGCCCCTGATGTAAGTTTTGTTGCCTATTTGTTATCTTCTATTATGTTACAGTTATCTTCTATTATGTTACAGTAATCATTGTGCATATTATTTTCTTGGTTCTATTTTCTTTGCCACTGCTCACAAACATCTTCCTAGATTTCTCTGAATTCTTCATATTCATTATTCTTCATGAATAATAATATGCCATGACATTCATAAAATATAATTTGTTTAACCATCCCCTAATCAATTTCCCTGAATCTTGTTTCCAATTTTTTGATACTCAAAAAATATTGCTATTATTGTTTTGGCATATGTGGAATCTTTGTTTCTGTCACTGATCTCTTTAGAGCCTATGCTGGGTCAAAAAGTATGCATAGTTTAATGTTTCCTATATAATTTCAGATTGGTTCCTGTAATGATTGGATCAATCACAGTTCTACCAATAATATATCAATATACTTGTCTTTCTACCTCCCTCCAGCATTGATTTTCTGTCCTATCATATTTGCCAGTTTGGTAGTTCTGATATGATTTTGAATTTGTTTTGCTTTTATTTTGTAGCATTTTTCATATGGTTGTAAATTTACTAAGTTGTCAGCTCTTTTAAGAAAAGGCCACTTTTTGGCTGCTGAGCTAGAGGAATTGATTTACAAAAGGAGGTTCCAATCTTTTTGTCCTTTACTTCCTTTCAAACTGTGAAGTATGTGTGCTGTTTCCACTCATACCTTGAGTATTGGGTAGGAGTGCCCTGCTTCCCACATAGTCTTCATGAGACTGGGAACATATCTGCTTCTTTTGTATCTCTGGAACATATTTATCTGGTTTGTATTTGTTCTTGGTAATATATACGGTGACTGTATCCAAGACAGGTAATTTACTTGTGAATTCTGAAAGGTCTGAAGATCTTGGTAGGTTTACAAGTGCAGCCATATCCAGAATAGGAGTAGCTGACAGCAGGAAGAACTTCTGCATTAAAAAGACTGGATGTTGGGGGCAGAGCCAAGCTGGCAGAGAGGACACACTCTTCTTTCTGAGCTCTCCTACTACCCTCACAATAATTAAGAAATTCAGCCTCTGGTATAGTGCTGGACTGGCAGAATCCACGAATATTGGGAGTGCAGCAAATTACCAGCAGAAGATAATTTTGAAGATTCCCAGAAAAGGTCTGTTTTGATCAGGCACAGGCACAGGAGGAGGCCAGGTGCAGGCAGGGAAACAGAGCATGAAAGCCAGCACAAGCTAAGCAGAGGATCTACAGGGAGGACTTGACCACAGTGTTGGCTACTATGCCCTAACTGATCAGCAGAGAAGTTATAAAACATCCAATACAAACACAAAAGGTAAAGAGTGTATCCTAAAGCACTGGGGTCTCACAGGATTTGGTCATGCCCACCCAGCACTGGGAGGAGTCAGCACAATCCCAGCACAGCCACTGCTGCTCTGCTACTGCTTCACGCTGCCTGTAGAGGAGGCCTGGAAAGCTTCCTTGCCCTAAAAGCAGATCCCAACTTTTAAAAAAATGAGTAAAAAGGCAAAGTGAGCTCTAGCTATAGATAGCTTCTATAGTGAGAGAGAAGAATAGATTTCAAACCATGAAGAGACTAAAAGCAGATTGTCTCCAGATGAAGCCCCAAAGAAGGATATAACCTGGTCCTCACCACACAAGGCTCTCCTAGAAGAAATTAAAAAGGATCTCAAAAGAAAGCTAGAAGAAAAATGGGGAAATGAAAGGAAAAGCTTGCAAGAAGGTTTGGAAAAGGGATATAACTCATTAAAAGATAGAGTGGAAAAAGAAAACAACTCCCAGGAAAACAGAATTTGTGAATTGGAAAAAAAATAAATCTTTAAAAAAATTTGTGAAATGGAAAAACATCCCATAGAACAAAATAACTCATTTAAAAATTCAATTGGAGAAATACAAAAAAAAAGTAAAAAAAAAACTATATGAAGAAAATAATTCATTAAAAATCAGAACTGAACAAATGGAAACGAATGAATCAATAAGATATCAAGAATCAGTCAAACAAAATCAAAAAGAAAGAAATAGAAAAAATGTTAAATACCTACTTGGGAAAACAACAAAACTGGAAAATAGATCTAGGAGAAATAATCTAAGGATTATTGGACTCCCTGAAAACCATGATGAAAAAAAGAGCCTAGACACTATTTTTCAGGAAATCATCAAAGAGAATTGCTCAGATGTCATAGAATAAGAAGGCAAAATAGATATTGAAAGAATTAACCGAACCCCTCCTGAAAGAGACCTCAAAATCAAAACTCCAAGGAATATTGTGGCTAAATTTCAGAACTATCAGATCAAGGAAAAAAAATATTACAAGAAGCCAGAAAGAAACAATTCAAATACAGAGGAGGCACAATAAGGATTACTCAGGATTCTAGCAGCTTCTACACTGAAGGATTGAAGTGCTTGGAATCTGATATTCTGAAAATCAAAGGAACTTGGAATGCAGCCAAGAATAAACTATACCGCTAAACTGAGCATTTTATTCCAGGAAAGAAGATGGGCATTCATTCCATTTATTTCTGATGAAAAAACCAAAGCTAAACAAAAAATTTGACCTCCAAAACATAGGACTCAAAAGAAGCATAAAAAGGTAAAAAGAACTCTTGAGAACTATGTTTCTGTTATGGTTAAACATAAAGAATGCACGTATAATTTGATTTTACTTTTATAATATAAAAAGGAACTAGAGGTAGAAGGGGGATTGTACCAGAAAAAGGGAAAAGTGGAGGTAAAAAGAAGGAAATTACATCTCACAAAGAGGCAAAGGAAACCTATTGTATTTTAAGGAAAGAAGGGAGGGGGATAAACATTGTGTGAATCTTATTCTCATCAGATTTGGCTCAAAGAGAAAATATTAGACATATTTGGTTTACAAAGAAACCTCTTTCACCTATTGAAAAGTGGGAGGGAAAAAACAAAAAGGGGAGGGGTAGGCTAAATAGAAGGGAATGCAGAAATAGTAGGGGAAAGATATAAGAAAGGAGGGGGGCTGCTTGAGGCAAGTGGTGTCCATAAGTTAAATACTGGGGAGATATGTAAAAAGAAAAGGAAAGAGAAAAGTATAATTTGGGGGTAATAAGATGGCAGGAAATACAGAATTAGTAGTTATAACTGTAAATGTGAATGGGGTGAACTCTGCCATAAAGTCGAGGCAGATAGCAAACAATTAAAAGCCAGAGTCCTATAATATGTTGTTTACAGGAAACACATTTAAAGCAGGGTGATATATACAGAGTAAAGGTAAAAGGTTGGAGCAGAATCTACTATGCTTCAGGTGAAGTAAAAAAAAAAAAAAGCAGAGGTAACCATCCTGATCTCAGATCAAGCAAAAGCAAAAATTGATATAATTAAAAGAGATAAGGAAGGAAACTATATCTTGCTAAAAGGTACTATAGATAATGAAGCAATATCAATACTAAACATACATGCACCAAGTGGTATAGTATCTAAATTCATAAAGGAGAAGTTGAGAGCTGCAAGAAGAAATAGGCACTATTATAGTGGGAGATCTTAACCTCTGAGCACTCTCAGAACTAAATAAATCAAAGCACAAAATAAATAAGAAAGAAGTTAAAGAGGTAAATAGAATACTAGAAAAGTTAGGTATGATAGAATTTTGGAGAAAATTGAATGGGGACAGAAAGGAGTATACTTTCTTCTCAGCAGTTCATGGAATCTATACAAAAGTTGACCATATATTAGGACATAAACACCTCAAAATCAAATACAGAAAAGCAGAAATAGTAAGTGCATTCTTTTCAGATCACAATACAATAAAAACTATATTCAATAAAAAGCCAGGGGAAAATAGACCAAAAAATAATTGGAAACTAAATCATCTCATCCTAAAGAATGAATGGGTGAAACAGCAAATCATAGACACAATAATTTCATCCCAGAGAATGACAATAATGAGGCAACATACCAAAATTTGTGGGATGCAGCCAAAGTAATAATAAGAAGAAATTTTATATCTCTAGAGGCTTACTTGCATAAAACAGAGAAAGAGAAGATCAATGAATTGGGCTTGCAACTAAAAAAGCTAGGAAAAAAAACAAATTAAAACCCCCCCCAATCAAATGCTAAGCTTGAAATTCTAAAAATAAAAGGAGAGATTAATAAAATTAAAAGTAAAAAAAACCTATTGAATTAATAAATAAAACTAAGTTGGTTTTATGAAAAAGACAACAAAATAGATAAACTTTTAGCAAATTTGATTAGAAAAAGGAAAGAGGAAAATCAAATTGTTACTCTCAAAAATTAAAAGGGAGAATGTCCCACTAATGAAGAGGAAATTAGACCATTAATCAGGAGTTACTTTGCCCAATTTTATGCCAATAAATTTGATAACCTAAGTGAAATGAAGAAATGCCTACAAAAATATATAGGTGGCCCAGATTAACAGAGGAGGAAGTAAATAGCTTAAATAGTCCCATTTTAGAAAAAGAAATAGAACAAGCTATTAATCAACTCCCTAAGAAAAAATACCCAGGACCAGACATATTTACATGTGAATTCTACCAAACTTTTAAAGAACAATTAATTCCAATACTATATAAATTATTTGAAAAAATAGGGAATGAAGGACCCCTACCAAATTCTTTTTATGACACAGACATGGTACTACCTAAACCAAGTAGGAAGAAAACATAGAAAGAAAATTATAGACCAATCTCCCTAATGAATATTGATGCAAAAATCTTAAATAAAACATTAGCAAAGAGATTACAGAAAATCACCCCCAGGATAATACACCATGACCAGTAGAATTTATATCAGGAATGCAGGGCTGGTTCAATATTAGGAAAACTATTAGCATAATTGACTATATCAGTAACCAAATTAACAAAAACCATATGATCATCTCAATGGAAGTACAAAAAGCATTTGATAAAATACAACATCCATTCTTATTAAAAATGCTAGAGAGTATAGGAATAAATGGATTCTTCCTTAATATAGTCAGTAGTAGCTATCTAAAACCATCAGTAAGCATCATATGTAATGGAGATAAACTGGAACCATTCCCAGTAAGATCAGGAGTGAAACAAGTTTGCCCACTATCACCATTACTATTTAATACTGTATTAGAAATGCTAGCTTTGGCAATAAGAGATGAAAAAGAGATTAAAGGAATTTGTGTAGGTAATGATGAAACCAAATTATCACTCTTTGCAGATGATATGATAGCATACTCAGAGAACCCCAGATAATCTACTAAAAAGCTATTAGAAATAATCGACAACATTAACAAAGTTGCATGAGACAAAATAAATCCACATAAATCATCAAAATTCTTATATATCACTAACAAAATTTAACAGCAAGAGATAACAAAGATAAATTACATTTAAAATAACTGCCAATAGTATAAAATATTTGAGAATCTATCTGCCAAGAGAAAGTCAGGAACTATATGAACAAATCTACAAAACACTTTCCATACAAATAAAGTTGTATTAAGCAATTAGAAAAATGTTAAGTGCTCTTGGATAGGTTGAGTATAATAAAGATGCCAATACTACCTAAACTAATCTATTTATTTAGTGCTATGCCAATCAAACTCCCAAGATTAGTGACCTAGAAAAAATAACAACAAAATTCATCTGGAAGAACAAAAGGTCAAGAATTTCAAGGTAACTAATGAAAAAATTGAAGGTGGCCCAGCTGTACCAGATCTAAAACTATATTATAAAGCAGCCATCACCAAAACCATTTGGTACTAGTTAAGAAATAAACTAGTTGATCAGTGGAATAGGTTAGGTTCACAGGAAAAATAGTCAATAACTCTAGCAATCTAGTGTTTGACAAACCCAAAGACCCTGGCTTTTGGGATAAGAATTCACTATTTGACAAAAACTGCTGGGAAAATTGGAAACTAGTATGGCAGAAACTAGGCATTGACCTATGCTTAACACCATATACCAAGATAAGGTCAAAATGGGTTCATGATCTAAATATAAAGAATGAAATTATAAATAAATTAGAAGAACATAGGACAGTTTACCTGTCAGATCAGTGGAGGTAGAAGGAATTTGTGATCAAAGAAGAACTAGAGATCATTATTGATCACAAAATAGATAATTTTGATTATATTAAGTTAGAAGTTTTTGTACAAACAAAACAAATGCAGATAAGATTAAAAGGGAAGCAATAAACAGGGAAAACATTTTTATATTCAAAGGTTCTGATAAAGGCCTCATTTCCAAATTATATAGAGAATTGACTCAAATTTATGAGAAATGAAGCCATTCCTCAACTGATAAATGGTGAAAGGATATGAACAGACAGTTTTCAGATTAAGAAATGGAAACTATTTCAAGTCATACGAAAAGATGCTCCAAATCACTATTGATCAGAGAAATGCAAATTAAGGCAACTCTGAGATACCATTACAGATCTCTCAGATTGACTAACATGACAGGAAAAGATAATGACAAATGTTGGAGGTGATGTGGGAAAACTGGGATACTGATACATTGTTGGTAGAATTGTGAATGAATCCAACCATTCTGGAGAATAATTTGGAACTATGCTCAAAAAGTTATCAAACTGTGCAGACTCTTTGATCCAGCAGTGTTACTACTGGGCTTATATCCCAAAGAGATCTTAAAGAAAGGAAAGGACCCACATGTTCAAAAATATTTGTGGCAGCCCTTTTTGTAGTGGCTAGAAACTGGAAAGTGAGTGGATGCCCATCAGTTGGGGAATGGATGAATAAACTGTGGTATATGAATGTTATGGAATAGTATTGTTTTGTAAGAAATGACCATCAGAATGATTTTAAAAAGGCCTGGAGACACTTACATGAATTGATGCTAAATGAAATGAGCAGAACCAGAAGATCATTATACGTGGCAACAACAAAATTATATGATGATCAATTTTGATGGATGTGACTCTCTTCAACAATTAGATGATTCAAACTAGTTCCAACTGTTTAGTAATTAAGAGAGTCAGCTACACCCAGAGAGAGAACTATGGGAAATGAACTTGGACCACAACATAGCATTTCCACTCTTTCTATCATTGTTTGCATTTTTGTTTTCCTTCTCAAGTTTTTTTCTTTCTTTCTAGATATGATTTTTCTTGTGCAACAAGATAACTATATAAATATCTATGCATATATTGGATTTAACATATACTGTAACATATTTAACATGTATTGGACCACCTGCCATCTAGGGGAGGAGGTGGGGGAAAGGAGAAGAAAAGTTGGAACAGAAGGTTTTGCAAGGGTCAAGGTTGAAAAATTGCCCATGCATATGTTTTGTAAATAAAAAACAAAATAAAAAAATAAAAATTATCCATACATATGTTTTGAAAATACAAAAGTATAACAACACAAAAAAAGGAAAAAAAAGACTGGATGTTGAGATGAAGATTAGTCAGAGGTTTTCCAGGAGTCTATTTGAACTTTGTAACTGTAGTTATAAGTTAAGTTAATGAATCCTGTCTATCTCATACCTTCTGATTATATAGTCTAGGATAATTTTATGCTTGGTATTTCTTTCTGAGAAGAAACAAACTACTTATCCTATGCCCAAATCACATCATATAATACCCCCCTTTTTAACTTTATCTATTTTTGAGAAAACCACAGACTTATGAGCCATGAGCAAAGTCAGGCCTGGGTGGGGGGAATAACAGACTAATATATGTGACAAATTGGAGCTCCCTTTTACTGGAGGAAATTGTTATTCTTCATCCTTTACTCTAAAAGAGTACCAATGATGTCATGAGGGTGATATGTTGACTTGTGCATTAATTGGATTTAAATAAAGCAGAACTGATAGAGTATATCCAGAACTGACATTGGGACATCAACAAGACTGTCTGAGTCCATTGTGTGTGCTCCAGCTCCAGATCCAGTTATCTCTCAATTATTCAAGGCTAGATTTTTAAGAAAATGTTTTGATAGTCTTGGACATTTTGTATATTTTTTAATATAACTTAATAATGAAAACTTAGGTCAATTCTTTGGAATTGGAAATGAGATTTTGTATATCATATTTTCATCAGAGATGTTCAGTAAAAAGACTGTGTTTCATTTTATAGCCCCTCATTGTTATCAAGTCATTTTAGTCATACCTGACTCTTCATACTTGGTTTTGTTGGCAAAAATATTAGAATGATTTGCCATTCCTTCTCCAGATCATTTTACAGTAGAGGAACTGAGGCAAATCTAAAGGTTGACTTACTTCAACCCAGCCAGAAGATAAATCCTGAAGATATAAAATCTAAGGATGAAGGAAGAATTTGGTTTTCTGAGAGGCTCTAGAGACAATGGGAAATTGAACTTGTATTATGTGTTAGATGTCATTTTACTTGGTCTCTGAGCTAGTTCTCTCCTAACTTGGTTTTAATTCTATTTTTTAATTTTAAAATTTTAACAAGCATTTATTAAATGCCTATTAGGAACCAAACATTGTGCTAAATATTTTCCAAATATTATCTTGCATAACCAGTTTTGAACTCACGAAGGCTAGTTTTCCTGACTTCAGAACTGGCACTCTACCCACTGTACCACCTAACTGATCTTTCTTCTATCAAATTTAACTCTTTAAAAATTTTAAATTGTCTATATATTACATTTTTTTACATTTTGCAATTCTTCTGCTCCTTATATAGATATGAAATCTCTCCATAACTGAGTTATTTTTCTATACATTTTATACACATACATATTATATATGCACATATATATATATACACATATATATTATATAAAATGTTATTTTTATGTCGTCCTTATCTGGAATATTTTGTTGATCTAGTTATCTATTTTAAACCAGTACTAAATATTTTGATATTATTGCTTTATATTTTAATTTCACTTTTAATTTGAGTTTAAATACAATAAAGACAATGTTTCTACATATACAACAAAACACAAAAAAGCATTTTGAAAATGTGACTTCTTTTTTATATCAGTTATTTTTTAAAAGTATATAACAAATTCCATGTTATTTTCAAAACTGTCCTGCTTGTTTTAGTTTAGTTTCTTTGTAAATTTCCTTGTATTCTTTTCTTTTTTGCATATCTAAAAAATGTTTCAATGGCTTCTCTTGATATCAGCATTTCTTAAAAACCCCAATCAAACTAAAAAAGGAAAAGAATAAAAACCTCTTCTTTTATAAATAAGCATAGTCAAGCAAAGCTGATCAACATAGTATCCATGGGCAAAAAAAAAAGTTTATTTTTGCACATTTAGGTCATCATTCCTCTGTTAGAAGGTCATAAAATCTTCTGGAGACATAGTTGACTACTGTACTGATTAAATTACTAAATCTTTCTACATTTTTTTAATGTTATCAGCTTTGTATAATAGTGATCTTCATTCTAGTCATCACTCAGATTCAGTTTATGTACTCCCTAGGATATTTTGCAATCATCTTTTTTGTCACTTCACGTAATTCAATAATATTCCATTATATTCATATAACATAGTTTGGATTGCCGTTATCTCAATTGGTGGGCATTCTAGGTTTTTTTTTTTCTTTTTCTATTTAATCTTCCTTCAAGGTAAAAATATTTATTTGGCATGTGTGCAGTCCTTTCTCACTATCACTTTCTCCTCAATCTTTCCCCTCCTCATTTGTTTCCCTGTTGGTTTTGATGTTTTCTTAAAATTTAATCTTTTTTCAATTAACATTTTATTTTCTCTCCCTTTAACCTACTGCTACCACTAAGAAGAAAATCCATGTGACATGTGTTTCTTTGTTAGAAGATGTGTGTGTGTGTGTATGTGTGTGTAACAAAGACAAACTATTTTGAAAGTCTTAAGAACTCTGATTAATATAACGATCAGCCATGAAAATCAAAGATGAATCATAATGCTTACCTTCTCACAGATAATTGTGGGTAAAATAAAACATTTTTGAGATGTAGCTAATATGGGAATTTGATTTGCTTGAATTTATTCAAATATTTTGAATAAATTCCCACAGTGAAAACTGGGACATTGATGCATTGTTGGTGGAGTTGTGAACGAATCCAACCATTTTGGAGAGTAGTTTGGAACTATGCTCAAAAAGTTATCAAACTGTGCATACCCTTTGATCCAGCAGTTTTACTACTGGGATTATATCCCAAAGAGATTATAAAGAAGGGAAAGGGACCTGTATGTGCACGAATGTTTGTGGCAGCCCTGTTTGTAGTGGCTAAAAACTGGAAACTGAATGGATGTCCATCAGTTGGAGAATGGCTGAATAAATTGTGGTATATGAATATTATGGAATATTACTGTTCTGTAAGAAATGACCAACAGGATGATTTCAGAAAGGCCTGGAGAGACTTACATGAACTGATGCTGAGTGAAATGAGCAGGACCAGGAGATCATTATATACTTCAACAACAATACTATATGATGACCAGTTCTGATGGACCTGGCCATCCTCAGCAATGAGATCAACCAAATCATTTCTAATGGAGCAGTAATGAACTGAACTAGCTATGCCCAGAAAAAAGAACTGTGGGAGATGACTAAAAACCAATTACATTGAATTCCCAATCCCTATATTTATGCCCACCTGCATTTTTGATTTCCTTCACAAGCTAATTGTACAATATTTCAGAGTCTGATTCTTTTTGTACAGCAAAATAACGTTTTGTATACTTATTGTATACAATTGTATTGTATTGTATACTCATGTGTACTTATTGTGTATCTAATTTATATTTTAATGTACTTAAGATCTACTGGTCATCCTGCCATCTGGGGGGAGGGGATGGGGGGTAAGAGGTGAAAAATTGGAACAAGAGGTTTGGCAATTGTTAATGCTGTAAAGTTACCCATGCATATATCCTGTAAATAAAAGGCTATAAAAATAAATAAAAATAAAAAAATAAAAAATAAATAAAAAAGAATAAATTCCCACAGTAACTATGTCACCCAAATATGTCTTATTTTGTCCCCCAAATCAATCACCTGTCTATGAGGAAATAAGCATCATGATTCATCATTGACCCTCTGGAATCATGATAAGATTAGCATTCTTAAGACTTTCAAGATAGTTTGTCTTTATCATGCTTTTAATATATAGCTTGTTCTCCAGCACCTGTTCACTTCACTCTGAATCAATTCATATTGGTGTTTACAAGTTTCTCTGAAATTTTCCCTTTCATAGTTTCTTATAACAATAGAATTCCTTAGCATTCATGGCATACAAATAATACAGTCAGCTACTTTTCAGTTGATGGGTAGCCTTTTAGTAATGTCCTTTTTTAAAGTCCCCTTTTTCATCCACAAAAGAACTATAATTAATATTTTGTACATATGGGTACTTTTTCTATTTTGGGGATTCCTTTGTTAAATGAAGAGATCTGCCACTTCTGAGTGAAAGGGTAAGTTCATTTTAGTAAACTTTTGGGCATAATTCCAAATTGCTTTCCAGAATGATTAGATCAATTAATAGCTCTACCGATAGTACATTACTGTGCTTGTTTTCCCACCATCCCTCCAACATTTATCATTTTATTTGACAATTTGATAAGTATGGGTAGAATCTCAGAGCTGCTTTGCTTTTAATTTCTCTAATTATTAGTGATTTGGAGTGGATTTTCTTTCATCTGGCTGTTGGTAACTTAGATTTCTTTCACTGGATAGTGCTTGTTCATTTCCTTTATCATGGCTTTTAAAAATTTGAATCAGTTCATCATCTGTCTTAAAAGTAAGATGCTTCAAAAGAGACATTTTTTTTTAAAATTGCCTTGTTATCTGATTCTTTTCTATTTTTGACTGCATTGATTTTGTTTGTGAAAATCTTTTTAAATTTTTATCAAACTGTAATTGCTTATTTCATCTTCTATGAAGCTTTCCAGATTATAAAGGGAATTTTTTTTCTCTCTTCCTCTAATCTGTTTATGATATCAACCTTTATGTTTAAATCAGGTATCCATTTGGCTATCTTGCTATATTGTATGAAGTACTTGTCTTAACTCTATTTCTATCAGACTGGTTTCTAGTTTCCTAGTGGTTTTTGTTGAACAGTGAATTCTTGCTTCAGTAGCTGATGTCTTTGGAATTATCAAATATTAGGCTGGCATTTTTTTAAATTTCTGCTTAATGTTTTTCTGTGATCAAGCTCTCCATTTCTTAACCAATACCAAATTTCTTTTAGCATTACTGTTTTGTAGTGTCATCTGAGAACAAGCAGGTTCTAAACTTCCTCCCTTCCTACTTTTTTCATCATTTCCCTTGACATTCTTGAATTTTTGCTCCTCTAAGTGAATTTCTTTATTATTTGTTATGGTTTGATAAAGTAATAATTTGGTATTGTTATTAATATGTCAATAAATGTATAACTAAATTAATGAATTCAAGTAGTATTGTCATAGATTAGTCTACTCATCAACAATGACTACTTCTTCAATTATTTGTTTGCTTTATTTCCATAAAGAGTGTTCTAGTGTGTATCATGGTATATGATAGACTCCCAAAGTATTTTACATATTTGGGATTTATTTTAAATTAAATTTCTTTTTGTTTTGGATCTTCCTATTGCCAATATATGAAATATATGAAGCAATGATCTTTCTCCCAAATCCCCTTTCCTAACTTCTCTATTACTATTGAGAGCAACATCATCATTCACGTCCCTCAGACTTATAAGCTAGATTTCATCCTTATCTCCTCACTTTCTCACTCTTCCAATATCTAATCTTTCACCAAGACTTGTCAATTTTATTTTCCCAGTATCTCTCAAATATTTCCCCTTCTCTCCTCTGATTCTGCTATCATCTTGGTGCAGAGTCTCATTGTAGCTTGCATTACTACAATAGCCTGCTGGAAGGTTCGTCAGTCTCAAGTCTCTACTCTCTCCAATCCATTCCCTGTTCAGTTACCAAAGTGATTTTTCCTAAATCACTGATCCAACTTTCCAGCTCGATGAATTCCAGTGTTTACCCATCAACTTAAGGATCAAAAACAAAATCTTCTGTTTGTCATTCAAAGTCTTTCATAACCTAGCCTCCCTCTACTTTTCAGTCTTCTTACACCTTACTCCATGCACTTTTCAGTCACTACTTGAAATCATTCTTTCTGGTTGTTAGTATTATTTTCTCTTTGAACTAGATGCTCTGGGTTTTTTTGTTTAATTCTGCCCTTCATTCTACATTGCATCTTTGACCTAGCTCTGAGGTGAGAGTAATAGAATTACCCATTGGTTCTTGCACATTATCACTACTGAATATGGGGTCAACTCTTGCCTTATAAACAGACATAATACCTATTTCAGTTTCAAAAATGGAAGATTCTATGTGGTGCTTTCTAGATATATATTAACCACGGTGCCTGAAGCACTCTGTCTTCCTATACTGACTTTGGTTGTGAAAAATGACTCACTATATTATTTTCCCCTTGTATTTTCCCCTTATGGTTCCATCTGGTTTTCTTTTAAAATATTTGCTGAATTAGTTATGGGGGAAAGGGGAGCTATTTTACTATCTCCTACACCAACATTTTTACTGGTCTTCCCTTAGGTTTGATGCATTTCTATACCAAATTGTATATGTGTTCAATTCTTTTTTGTCTGTTCTAGATATTTCCTTTACTACATAAGGGGGAATAGGTGGAATGAACTCTGATCTCCTATCCTCATTATATTTGGCAGGTCTTTTCTCAAGTTTGGTGCATTTCTACACCAAATTGCTTATGTTCAATTTTCCTTTGTCTATTTCAGATGATAATCAGGTCTATCTGATACTTTCTCTCCACCATTTCTCCCTTATTTCTATAATTCTTCTTTTGCATCCCAGTTGTGAGAAATGGCAGGTTTAACTCTACTTCCTCCTTTCTACTTGAATCTATTTCTTTTTCCCCTCCCTTATTTTTGCCTTATTAAAACTCTCAAAACAGATCAAATCTATCCATAAGCCCTCTATTTGTTTTTATTTAACTCCCTTAATGCCCTTTTAAAATACTACATTTCTGAAGGGACACTGATTTCCCCTACCATTAAATTAGAATTTTAGCATTTTACTTTCATATACCACTTTCCAATTGCTCAAATAAATTTATCTTTCCATATTTCTCATGACTTAACTGTTTAAGGTGGAAGCTTCCAGCTCTTCTTTATGACTATGGATCCTTGATATTTGAACTGCTTCTTTATAGATGGAATATTTTTTTTCCCCTTTGATGGGGACTCCAGATTTTTTCTTTGACATTTTGGAAATTTTTCCTTTTAAGAGTTCTTTCAGGACATTATGATTGGATTTTTCTCTCTTCATTTTGCCCTCTGGTTCTGTCCAGTTTTTATTTACAATAGTTTGAAATATGAACCAATCTTTTTTTATAATGGGTTTTCAGGGAGTCCAGTTTTCTATGTCAGTTTTTTTCAAAACAACATGTGTCTTACCTTTTCTTCTCTTTTTTCAATCATTTACTTTTGTCCAACATTTCCTGCTCTCTCTAGGAGTCATTGATTTCTGTTTTGTCTGTTCAAAGTTTCAGAGATTCAGTTTCTTGAATTAGATTTACCACTTTTTGATTCAAGTTATTTATTTTCTTTCCAATTTTTCTTTAGAGTTTTATTTCATTAAAAAATTCTTGATTCATTTATCACATGTATTTATTTAGTTCTTAATGATAATTTACACATACACACATATAAAAATTTATTTCTGTTTATAGTTGTTTGAGTTGCTCTCTCTTTCTTTGAGAGTGACTCTATATTTGCTATAATTTTTGATACTGGTCTTGCTTTTTCTGATTTACTCATTTATTCAGTATTAATTCTTCAAGTAGGACTTTGTAATAGGGACATGATTTATACTCTACTGCACTTCTGGATGGGGTGATTTACCTTGCTTGGTCTAGGTTTGAGTTTCTGTTATTCCTATGCTAACCTTTATTTCCTATAGTTACATCTTCAGCAACTCTGAGATTCATAAGTGATATCTTAAGTGTCCTCTGGGGCATCTAAGAACAGAATGTTAGTCATCCTAAAGTTCTGTTCACCTGGGTTATCCTGATCTGAGTTGTATCATACTATATATTGGTCATTGCCATGCCTATACTGGTAGTTATTAATTACCTGAAGGCCATTATTAATGGTTTATAAGTAACTTGGAGCTTTCTTGGGGGACCTAAACTCTTTTGGACTTTAGAGAGAGATCCCTATAGATTATAAGTAGCAAGAGCTTTTTTCTGGGCATTTTGTATCTATGGTTTCTTTACTTGAGCTGGTATTGGCTTTTATAACCGGATTATGTTTCAACCATTGTAAATGAAAACTGAACAGAACCCAGAGGGCAAAATGAAGAGAAGAAAATGCATCCATAACCTCCTGAAAGCATTCTCAAAAGGAAAAGTCTCCAAAATGTTGGAAAAAAATCTGGAGTCCCCACATCAAAAGGGAAAAAATTCCATCCATAAATGAAGAAGCAGTCCTTTTTGACATTATCTATGGGGCAGCTGGCTGACAGTTTTGTGCAATTTTAGAATGAAAGAAATCATTTATTTAATTTCTTGTTAGATTTATTGTTCATTATTTGTTCTTTTGTAAATTTCAGATTTTTGTTGAGAATAAATGTGAAAAAAACGATTAATCTGCTTCCTTTCAAAGGCCACATTGGCTAGAGGTGATATTACTACTTTATAACACAGTTTGGACTTCATAATTTCAGTTCTCCTTTATTCCTCTTTTTCAAATTATTTTCCTTTAAATTTTTGAACATGCTACTCTTTATCTGTTACAGCACAACTCTTTTGGAACCACAGTGTCTCTTTTTCAAATTGTTTTTCTCTTTAAATTTTTGAACATGGTACTCTTTATGTATCTGTTACAACTCAACTCCTTTGGAACCATATTGGATCATGGCTAGTAAGATTGTATCCTACCAACTTGCACAACACCTCAGTAAATAATTATTGGTGATATTTTTTTTTATTATAGAATCAGTGACTTGACTGGTAAGAACTGATCTTATACAGCCCTGAGCCTTGACTTGAGCCTTAGTTTAAAAATTCCCCTTTTCTAATCTCAAACATACATATCACTTTCTGTATCATCTAGAACTCTTTTAAATTCTGAAATGCAAGACTTAATTAGAGAGTAATGTGAGAAGAATAGGAAGGGGAAACATAGAAAGATTAGGAAGGAGAAAAATGGAAGAAATAACAACAACAAAAACCCTAATGGAAACATCAATGTGGGTCATGTACCCATGACTTCTGAAGACTGAGAAACTATCCCTAAAGAGAATTTCTTCTCACAGGTATCCTTTTCCCCAACTAATAGCTAAGTCAATCCTAGTCATGATAGGGAAAGAAGCTGGGAACCAGTATACACTACCATAATAGGTCACAGAATAAGAAGGCTTTAGTGATCATATGGATTTTGTTACCTAGTTGTAACTGAGAGGCCAAAACCTAAATAATATATAAGATAAAACTATGTATGATTTGCTACAATAGGAGCTCCCTTGGAATGGAGCTAGAACAGGAGGCAATATGATACAGAAAAAAAGAATTTGGGGTTGGTAGCCAGAGAATCCAAATCTTGCTACTTGCCACCTATATGACCTCAAACAAGTTAATTTAACCCTTTGGCCTTAGTTTCATCATCTGTAAATTGAAAATGTTGATATAAGTGACCCTTGAGGTTCCTTAAAACCATAAATCTATGATGCTATATGGGAGGTGATAAAAGAGATAATAAATCAGTTTTATTGTTGGTTGGGACTATAAGAGAGTGAAGCAGAGTTCAGAGGAAAGTAGCTATATAAACCTCACTTATTTTGTATAATCATCATATTAACCCAGTGCCCTTCGGCTTATGAATACATTTTTGCATTTCAAAGACAACATATTTGTACAGCTCTCCTCCTCCTATCTCCTATCTCCATTACCCTCTATTTAGACCCATATGGAAATAATAGTCTGTTTCCCTCTTTATTGCTAAGATTATGGATCAGGATTAGATGGTTGATTGGACCTGTGACTTAATTCTTATAGAGAACTCCTTGAAAGGGAAGCTCCTTTCTGATTTAAGCCAGTAACTTCTCCGAAACTTATAGTTTTAGACAATTACCAAGGGCATTGGGGGAACTGAAGTGACTTGTACACTTCTAAGTTAGTATCTGTCAGAGATGAGACTTGAACCCCGGGTCTTCCTAACTCTGAAGCTAGCTCACTCTCCACTATGCTATAATCCTTCTTTTACTGCCGGCTCGTCGAAATGTGTATGTGTATGTGTGTGCATGTATTTGCACATATGTGTGTGACTTCCTTTGTTCTTCTGACAGTATTCTCAGAAAAGGCTCTCAAAGGTTCTGGGGATGCTTTATTTATAGACCACCAGGGGTCACCATTGAGCAGTTAAAGCCTCCCTTCACAAGGGAGTACAGTAGAACTGGTTGCTGAGCATCAAATTGATATCTCCTGTATATATCAGCACAATGCATTAATTACAGAGGCAGCCTCTGCAGTGTAGCATGAGGCCTGAAAGGAGTGGAAGTGTTAGCCATCTCAGCTTTCCTGGCCCTCATAATTATGTCAGCCGATAGAGTGTCCATGGACTCAGGCTGGGGCTCCTATTTGGGATTCTTAAGGAGTAAAGTGTTTGTTTTCACACAAGATACTCTTGCACATGGGGCATTGGATACCATGAGGGAATCGAAAAAGTGGTCAGGAGGAAAAAAGGATTATTGCACGTGTGATGTGTCTGGTTCAAGCTAAAGTGATCTTGGACTGCATGAAAAAAGACAGTGTTCAGAAGGAAAAGGTGTTAATTCAGCTGATTTCTGTCTTGGGTAAATTGTACCTGGGGTAATGTTTTCAGCAACAATGAGAAAACAATTTTTAAAAGGTTATTGACAAGCAGGAGACTTCTGAAGGAGACAGACAAGATGATAAAGGAACTAGCAACTGTGCCATATGAACTAAATAAGTGGGGCCTGGAAAAGAGAAGAAGAATTGGGGGAAGGAGAAACATAAGAGCTGTCTTTAAGTACATGAAAAACTGTTGTATAAAAGAGGGATTAGACTTATTTTGATTGATTCCAGAGGACAGAATAAAAAACAGTGGATATAATTTGACTCAATGTAAGGAAAAAATTTCTCCACAAGGAACAAAATCATTAATTTAGATGTGTTTTTTAGTTCTATTTTGAAGGATAATTTTTAACATAGGAAAAATTCTATTCTGCAAAACAAAAAACAAATAAACTGAAAACTCCGATGCTAAGCCTTTTCCAGAAATGCCAGTGTGTTGAGAAATTCAAGTATATTTTTATTGACAAATACACTAAGCAAATGCAGTTTGAGAAACTAATTACTATTTTGGCCAAAATTATAAATATAAACCTAACTAATGAATATATTAATTATTGTTTGTAGGCATTCGCCTAATTTTGACTTCTAATGCATTCATTCAATCAATAAATATTTATTAAGTACTCGATGGAAAAGATTCTATGTTATTCCTAAATATAGGCCACCAATTCTAAATTTAGATGGTTTTTAGAAGAAATCTATACAAGATGCATAGATTGATATGTTCAGGTTAACAATTCCTAGTTTCAAATGATATGTTTGGGATTCAGCACCAAATGTTAATGATGTTCATGTATCAAATGTTGAGATTTGGTCATGTAAAGAATTCCCGATGGCCATTCTCTTTGGAAAAAGGTAGGTTTATTTAGAAGAGGTTACAGACAAAATGAAGAAATACAATTAACACCAGAAGTGGGAAATATGAAATAGCTTTGGGAGAGCATATAGTTAAAAAGGAAAGGAATTTAGCAATTAACAATGGAAAAGATAGCTTCCCCGGTGGAACTCACAATTAACCAGGAGAAAGGAATGAAGTGGGAGCATGCCTTTAAATGGCAGACTAAATCTATAGAGGCATTTAGCACCTTAAAAGAGTTATCTATAAGAAGGAAAAGACACCATGAGGAAGAACACTATGATGGGCTTAATCCCAAAGGGGTTCAGCAAAGATGACATGAGCCATGGACAGATTTATAGGGGAAATTTAACCTCAGGAATTTGAAATAACGGGGATTTCTTACTGGACACAGCAAGGTGACCTCCTCAGAGAGTAGGACTATAAGGTTGAACTGGTTCCTATCAGTGTTCTTTCCTGCTTGTTTCAGGGAGTAATTTTATGAGTAAATCAGGTTTTCTCTGCCAAACTTAGTGACCCAGGACCTCATCATGTACATATACATCTATATTTATATATCTCTGTGTGTATACACAATACATATACATACACTAAAAACTAATATCAAGTATATGCTGCACTCAGATTTTATACAAAGCAAATTTTGGTGGAAATTGTAGCCCATATCCAGGCAAGTACAGCATGTGCAAGACAGTATGTTAACCTCTGGAGAAGATAGAGATAAATAAGACAGGATCTTTGCCTTCCAGGTAGCAGTAGATAAGATATATATACAAATGCATTATAAATTAGATGTTGTTAGCATATAACAAGATCATAAAATATCCTTAGGTCAGTTAGAAAGAAATCATTTCCAGTTTAGGAGTAAGGTGGGAAATCATATAAGACTTCAAAGAGGAGGTGACATTTCAGATAGAACTTGAAGTAACAGGAAAAGTGTAAGAATAAACACAGATGAATGGATGAGTAAATATATGAATAAATAAATAAATACTTTTAACATTAGGAGTTGAAACATAAGACTAAAATACTTATTGTGCATCTAATTTATATTTTAATACATTTAACAGCTACTGGTCATCTTGCCATCTGGGGGAGGGGGTGGGGGAAAGAGGGGAAAAATTGGAACAAGAGGTTTGGCAATTGTCAATGCTATAAAGTTACCCATACATATAACCTGTAAATAAAAAGCTATTTAATTAAAAAAATAAAATAAAATAAAAAGAAACATAAAACTAAAGATGTAAGAATACTGTAAAAGAGTACAAAAGACTTGGAGAATTGTGAAATAATATATTGTAACATAAAACCAAGTAAGGTCATCTAGTAAGTTCTCATTTAATTATCTGAACAATTTGTTTATTCAAATATTCTTCCATGTTCTAAAGTGGAAATAGAACTTCTGAAATGTATCAGTGCATTTCTTCTCCTACTATCTTAGTAGACCTGAAGCTGAGATATAGTTTCACTTTTCTCATTCATAGTTTTGATCCAGAACCTGTCCTTCAAATAAGACATTCTATGGGTCTGGCTGTCCTGATGTATGGAATACTCTGGCTTCATGGCTTCCTTAGCTTCTCAATCCTCACTTAAAATCCTGCCTTTTACAGGAAATATCTCTTGATTCCTCTTAAGTATAATACCTTCCCTCTTGGATGATTTCCTGTACATAGTTTATTTTACATAGTTGCTATCTCTATTAGAATGTAAGCTACTAAAAGACAGTGACTGTCTTTCAATTTTCTTTGTATCCTCAGTATTTAGCACAATTCCTGGCACATAATAAATGCTCAACAAGAATTTATTAATTTATTTTGATTTCTTTCTAATAGGAGCAAAGCCTCTTTTCAAATTCCTACCTGCTACCATTATTAATTATATCAGATAAATATTTGGCAGCAACCAGATTTTATTTAACTATAATTAAACACAGGACTAACCTTCTCTTCCCTCCAATTTTGCCTTCCCTCCTGGTTGCTGGAAAATCTATTTCTTGTTCTAGCTTTGCCATTTAACAGCTGTGTAATCCCACGCCAGCTAAAACCTGTGCCATCTGTACCTCATGGGGTTGAAACAATAGGCAGGAAAATATCTTCTAAATTAGTTATCAGTATACAAAATAAAGACATTATTACTACTACTTAAGAGATGACCTATTTTTTAGCTGACTAGAAAGGTGTGGTAGCCCTGATCACTGTGTTAATTTTTTCCCATATAGCAGACAAGTATTAGCAACAGAATTATTGAGAAAACATTTCAGTAAAGATTTGTCACTTTTGGCACGATTTCCATTGCTGAAAGCTAGAACTAAAGCTATACTTGTGTGTGTATATGTGTGTGTGTGTTGTGTGTACACTGCCCAGTAGCTGTTATGCAGCTAATATTATTGTTCTGTTTCATTTTTTTAACTTCTGTATCTCTGTGTTCAAGCCTTCATGTAACAGCTGCTATCTTAGTACCCTGGCATTTCACATTTCATTTTTCTAATTGAATTATTCTTCACAACACCTTGGAAGGGTGAAGAATCCCTTGACTTAAAAAAGAAAACTGAGCCCAGAGGTTTTACTAACTTACTCAAAACCATTAGAAGGAGTAGCCAGTAGAATTGAAGGAAGATACAAGTACTTCTGGCTCCAAGGGAGATCTCTAATTATAGTATTTTTCAATGTATTGATTAGGTTTTTTGAATTTCCCCCCTTATCTCCATTTTCCTTTGTTATTATAAGGAATTGTCCCTGTGGCTTTTTTTTTTTTTTATCTTGGAAGAGCCCTAGACTCCTTCCTCTTCCCATTGATGAGTTCCTGCTGGAACTTCTATTTTGAGGAAATACCCAAATCAGCCAAGCTTACTCCTTTACTTTTCTTCCAGTTCTGCTCCTGACATTGGGTTTCTCCACCATGCTCCTCCTACCCATTTCCCCATTCATGAATCTAATATTTTTGAGTTAACTTTAATGTGTTATCTTTATCTATTAAAAGAGAAGTTACTTGAAGGCAAGATCTGTCTGGCTTTTTGTTTATATTTATGTCTCCTGTTCTTAACTTAGTGCCTGGCCCTTGATATGAGTAGGGTTCCTAATAATGCTCATTGACTTCACTTTCTGAAAGGGATGGTAGAGGGAATGTCACATAAAGTCAGCAAATAATTATTAAGTACCTAATATGTGTTAGTTATTTAAAAAAAGCAAAAATCAGTCCCAACTCTTGAAGAACTCAGTTTAAGAAGGAACATGGCATGCAAGTAACTACAATGAAAAAAAAAAAGTCAGGCTATCCTTTGTAACTACTTTTCTTCAAATTTTGCTCTCCTAGCCTCTCAATATTATTTTCTTTCTCTTCACCTTTGCTCTTATCTCCTGGAGTCTTTTAAATTATTCCTCATATGTCATGGTTTCAGATTTCTTCACCACCTTGTTCTGTCATGTCTGGCATTCATGTTAGCTCATCTAGGTTTTAAGTTATACCACAGCAACCCTTCTCAAAACAGCATGTTGCTAGAGAGGACCTGTCTCTCACCAAGGACTAAAAATGGCTTTAACACCAACTTTATTGATTTTTTCAAAAATAGGTGATTTGGCAAACATTTTAATTTCCACAACCACTTTATTTAGATACTTTGATTACTGCTCTTCTGTCTATATCAACTGCTATCTTGGCTATAGTTTAATGATCATTAATGTGTGGTTTAAACCACAAAGCCAGTTCTATTTTTGAAAAGCAGTCTACCAGGTTCTTGAATTCCTTGCACTATGATATATGCACAGATCAAGACTACCAGCTATTTTAAATATGTATCCTAGGGATACATCTATTTTGAAAAGTATTTTCTTCTGTACACAGGTCAGATAAAGAATATCTATGTCAGAACCACCATAAGAATGATGTGCTGATAAATGTTTAACAACCAGATCTCCAGGAGAAAATATACATAAACTTTTAAAGTTTAAATTGCATTAGTAATATTCTCTCCATTAAGATAAGCAATCCAAAAAGCCCATTTATTTTTTTTTAATTTCAATTTTATTTTTTTCTCTGGATCCAAATAGAGTCTTCTTTCATATATCTTTTACAGTTAATTTGGGTATTTGTAATAGTCAAAAGGACTTAGTCATTCAAAGTTGTTCTTAAAACAATATTGCTGTTAATGAATATAACATTCTCTTGGTTCTACTCATTTTGCTCTTCATTATTTCATGTAAGTCTATCCGTGTTTTTCTAAGATTATTGGATTCATCATTTCTTATTAGCACAGTAGCATTCCATCATAACCATATATTATAACTCGTTTAGCCATTCCCCAGGTGACAAACATTTTCACCAGTTCTTTGACACCACAAAGAAAGCTGCTATAAATATTTTAGACACTAAGGTTCATTTCCTTTTTCATTAATAATTTTTGGAAATATGGCAAGTATCGGTATTTCTGGGTCAAAGGATATAAGCAGTTTAATAACACTTTGGGCATAATTCCAGATTGCTTTCCAAAATGGTTGGATCAATTCACAATTTTACCAACAATGAATTACATTTTTTTTTACATTTCCCCTTCCCAATTTTTACATGTCCCCTTCAACATTTGTTGCTTTCACCTTCAATCATTTTAGCTAATATGATGAGTATAAAATGATATCTCAGGATTGTTTTAATTTGCATTTCTATAATCAATAATGATTTAGAGCATTTTTTCATATGTATTCCACAGCATTTTTCTAAATTGTTTTAATTTCTTCATCAGAAAACTTCTTTATATACTTTGACTATTTATCAATTGGATAATAACTCATACTATTATAGATTTTACAAAATTCTTTATATATTTGAGACTTTTATCTGAGAAGTTGTCAGTAAAATTCCTCCTCACTCCAAGCTCAATTTGGCTTTGGGTGATTAGGGTGGGACAGAGCTGCCCTATCACAGTGTTAATTTATTCAATAAAACCTCTGTGTGTATGTGTGTGTGTGTGTGTGTGTGTGTGTGTGGCATGACCAGCTCTCTAGCTTTGTTTTCCCCTTTCTGTACTTGTGCCATGTAGTTTATTTTGTTTCTACCCCAAAAGTAAACTTTGTATGTGGCCCTATTACATTTAATCACGCTAGCTTTGATTTATCATTCTAGTCTATTGAGAAATAATTGAGAATGTTTGAATGCTAAACCAAACATCTCTCTCAGCTTTAAGTCATCTGTAAATGTGACAAACATGGCACCCCTGACTTCATCCATATCTGATAACAAAACAGAAAAGAATAGGATCATCTATTTCAACTCTCCTTTCCACAAATGAGCCAAGTGAATCAGAAAGAGCAGTAGCAGTCTCAAGGTCACTTACCCAGCTAGTATCAGAAAGGAGATGAGTTCAGAGCAACTCACTCTTGTCAAACTTCCTAACTTTATCACACTACCTGCTTAGGTTGATGTATATACACATACATGAATATACATGCACATGTAAAATATGTATATATACATACATACACACACATATGGATAGCTAGGCATACCAGTATTATGATTACATATTGCCTGGTCTAATGATTTCATTGAAAAAAAGTTTCTGATGAGAAAACTTTATCATAGAGATTTATAACTTTTCTGTAAATTATAGTCTTAGAAGTTTCCTGTCAGTGAGAAGTTAAGTAACTTACTGAGGGTCACACAAACTGCATGCTTTAGAAACCGGATCTTTATGACTGTGACATCAGCTCTTTATTCACTAACCCAAATCACTTCTCTGTTTTACTTTTTTTCTCATCTTTCTGCTCTCTTTTCATGAGTGTTATACATATATATATGTGCTTTTGTGATAATTTTATTAATTTCTCTATTTTATTTGTATATCTCATGTACATGTATATATTTATACATTATATACTTCTATATATTGAACAATATAAAATTCTCTATATTGAAAAATATATTGAAAAATTTCTATATATTGAAAATATTTGAGGAGGAAATAAGATAACAATGAGGAACTGAGAAAAGTGGGAAGAGGAAAAGATAAGAATAATCAAAGGAAGAAGAGAAGAAAAGAAGGGGTGTTACTAGAATTGGGTCAGAGATACAAGCATGAAAGACTTGATGTTGAGATAAAGGGAAGCTGAGGATGACTTTTCTGTGGGGAGGCTGTATTTAGCTATGCAGGGTAATTCTCTTATACTGTGAGAGTTTGCCTATCTTCCAGGGGTAGGAAGAAAAAGTGGAAAGACGCACACACAAAAAAAGACTAAGGAATAAAACAAAACAAAACAAAACAAAACTATGAACTCTGTAGGATTTGGTCCATCCAAGCATAAGAGAAGCCATGAACAAAACCCAATCCCCATTCATGGTGTACATGCTTATTATAGAATTGTTGTATTACAGAGTATGCATAGTTTAATAATTCTCATATAAATCTGAATTGTTTTTTGGAAGAGTTAATAACTTAGTGACCAATATGTTAATTCATCAATACTAGCTTATATTCAGGGTTAAACACTGAAATCAATGATATTTTGAAATAAAAAATGATAGTTGAAGATAAATCAGAGCTGGGCAGTGATAGGTGAATAAAAGAAGTATGTGCTGAATGGTTAGACCAGAAGGGTATTTTCTTTAAGCTGGTCAAGAAAATAATAAAAAAGGGTGATTGCAAAGGTATAATTTTAAAATTTATACCAAAAGGAAAGAGTGATACTACTATAGAATCATAAAATAAATCTCAAAGTTGGTTTTTAATGTGTAATTTTCTTCAGTTAATTTTTGTATCTCTATTCCCATTTAGTTAATTCTACTTTTTTAAGGAGTTGTTTTCTTCTGACAATTTTTTCCTTCCTTTTCCAACTTGTTGACTCTCATGCACACCTCTCATTTCCTTTCTCACTTTTTCTTCTACTTCTCTTACTTGTTTTTTAAAGACTTTTATGAGCACTTCCAAGAAACCTTTTTGAGCAAGCTTGAGACCAAATCATATCACTCTTTGAGATTTCTCTGTGGACATTTTCTTCTCCTCTAAGTTGTTGTTTTGGTCTGCTCTGTCACCATAGTAGCTTTCTATCTCCAAGGTTCTTTTCTGGTTTTTGCTCATTTTCTTTTTTTTTTTTTCTTTTGGGTGTTTCCTATTTTTTTTTTTTTTTTTTTTTACTTTTAAGGTTGAGCTCTGCTCCTGGGATAAAGGGAGCACTATCCCAAGCTTCCTTGCAGCTCTAAGCCTTGATTTTGAGCACCAGGGCCCCTTGTGCTTATAGGGAGTAACTTTGCCTGCTCTTTTCAAGAAACAGCCTGGTTTCTTAGAGTTTAGCTTCTGAGCTGGGACTAGAATTGCCCCCCTGACTTGCTTCTCTACTGGGCCATGACTGAGGGTCTTAATTGCTGCTTAACTGTGGTTAAGACCCTCTTGCCAGCTTTACCAGAGCTCCATCAGCTTCCTAGCTTAAATCCACCATCTTGACACCAAATCTCAGTTGGAAGGAATCTCAGAGGTCATCTGGTACAATCCATATACAAATGAAAGATTTTCCTTGACAGCATACCTGGAAAGGGATGATCCAACTTTTTTTTTTTTTAAGATCTTCAATCACGGCAAGTCCACTCTCTTCAGGCTAACCATTCTACTTTTGGGTAATTTGAGGGATCTTTTTCTTTATACAAATGCTAAATCTGCAATTTTTTACACCTTCATCTTCTATTGTACCAGTGGCATAAGTGAATGCAATGCTGGATCCATATCAGGGAGACTTGAATTTAAATCCAGTCTCAGATACTTGTGTGACCTTGGGCTACTCATTTAACCTCTGTTTGTATTAGTTGCTTCAACTGTGTGTGTGTGTGTGTGTGTGTGTGTGTGTGTGTACCTATTTATGTGTAATGGCTGCCATTTTTAGGGCAGGGGGGAGAAAAGAAAAAAATGACAACTTTATTATGTATTTCAAAGAAACAACAAATTGTATATAATAGATTTGTAGTTTTATGTGCAATCATTTTATTATACAATAATGTAGAAATACTTGTTTTATTTTATAAATAAAAATTATATATACAATATGTATATACATACATATAAAAGTCACACACACACACACATATATATATATATATATATATTTATATGTGAGTGGATATATGAGTGGATATATAATGATATATATCTCTTATCTCTATATCTCTATCTAGTGGCTTTGAAAGGGATGCACTAAAGGGAAACCAAGCTAAACTCCCCAGATCCCCACTGCTGCAGAAGTTGTAGCCTATGTTAAACTTGTAACAGGACAGGCTTGTTAGAGAAATATAATTTCTAGTTATATGTCAACTTTAAATACTAAGCTGCAATTTTTTATCCCAACAAGAGCAGTGATTTCATCAGGCTAGAAAACTTTGTTTGCAGAACTTCTTTAAATAATGTAGAGCAGTACCTTCTCTGGAACTTAGAGCCTTTGAGAGTTGTTTGTAGGCCCTACAAAGTCAAGCATTTTTCCTAGGGTTCCATAATCCAGGATGTTTCAGAGGCAGTACCTGACCATATCTTCCTAGTTCTGTAGGCATCTCTCCAACCACTAAACAGCACAATATCTTTCTTACTTCCCTAAGGTTCTCTTCCTTTTTGTGTGATGCTTTGACAGTTAAAATCATAATTAGGAGTGTTTAAAAAATCCATACTTTATGTTCAAATACACAAAGTTATAAGACTGAATCTGTGGCCCAGAGTGAAGAGGAAATGGAAGGATGGACATAGATACATAGACTTAATATTATAATAATTATAATAATATAATTATGTTAGAATAATAATGTTATATAATAATGTTATGTTATAATATATAGTAATATAAGACTATAATGCTTCAATAATACATACACATTAATTTAAAGGCTTGCTATGAGATCTGTAATGTGTATGTTTAATTAATTTTAAATATAGTTTTTAATGTCCTTTCTTTGTGACTAGCATTATATCAGTCTTCTTCCTCTGAGTCACACTTGAACAATCACACACTTTTGGCAGTGACTGTGTCAATTTTTCTCATGCCTGAGCAGTCAACTCTATATCATCTCTGTCTTGAATTTCAACTATGGTTCCACTAGCCTCTGTTTGTTTGTTAGGTCAAGAAGGATTTTTAAAGTTTGTAGACTGACATATCATAGATTTAGAATAATAAAAAGATTAAGAGATATATGTGTGTGATTTACAATTAGATCTTCATTTTTTTCTAAAGTTTTGAGTTCTAAATCCTCTCTTCCCTTTCTGAGATGGTAAGCAATCAGACCATGTGCAATTATGTAAAATATTTCCATACTAGTCATTTTGTATATGAAAACTCGAATAAAAATGAAAATATTGAAAAACAGCATGTTTCAGTCTATATTAAATATTTTTTTTTTCTGTAGGTGGATAGTATACTTCATCATTTGGGATGGTCTTGGGTTAGTGTATTGCCAAGAATAGCTAAGTCATTCACAGCTCTTCACTGAACAATATTGCTGTTGCTGTGTACAATATTATTCTGGTTCTATTTAATTCATTATGTATTAGTTCATCTAAGACTTTCCAGATTTTTCTGAAATCATCCTGCTTGTAATTTTTTGTAGCACAATAATATTCCATTACAATCATATACCACCACTTATTTAGGTATTTACTAATTGATGAACAGAGTTTTAATTTCTGGTTCTTAGCCACTTAAAAAGACTGATATAAATATTTTTGTATAAGTAGATCCTTTTGTAATGCCAGAGCAACTGAGGCAAGATAGAGATTAGAGAGTTTTTAATATTTTATTTATTGGAGAGCTTAATTGATGGACTGGATTGGACTCTCATCTCAAAGTAGCCAGTACTGAACTTTAGACTCCAAGGATTTTTTATAGGACCTCATTGGGAAGAGAAACAAAAACAAGACAGCAGGAATTTTCAGGGATGAACCATAAATTTGGTTCTGACAGATTGGGGGTGAGAACTATAAATTCTTACAAATTGGGATTTAAGGAGGTAGTCAAACTAGAGACAGAAAGTCTGGAGAAATAAAGGATGCCAATTGGGTATCTGAGATAGGATATCTGGAATCTTATCTTTTGGAATGCCAGTGATCAGATCTCTACAGCCCTAATTATCTCAGCCCTAATCAACAGAAAAAGGGGAGGGCATAGCATACTAATTCAGGGAAATTGAGATATTATAATTCAGGGAAACTAACACAGGGAGATGAATGCAGGGAAACTGAGGTAGAACAGTTCAAAGAGACTATGGTATAACACTTTTTCCCTTTTTTGAGATTGTCTTTGGGCATATAGATTTAGGAGTGATATTGTTGGCTCAAAGAGTATGCAATTTTATAGCCTTTAAGCATAGTAAGGATATATGTTTTAAACAGAAAATTTGGAGAGGCTTGGCAATTGCTTTAATTACAGCATGGTAATTTCAATTATAGTTATAATTGTAATATTTAAATATTTATTTAAAATGTATTTAGTTTGATAGGCATATATATTTAATATTCTCTCTTCATTTTTCCTTAAGTACCTTGGAAACTAGTCTGTGTAGCTTGCATTTTGGAGTTTCTGATATATTGGGTTAGATTTCGGTGTATTACTTAGTACTTCTTAAGGTAACTTGTCTATACAATAACCCTTTTTATATATTATTACTTTTTCCACAGCTTAATCAAATAACCATTATATTTAGTAACTTTATTGTCCTTTACTTACCCATCTTGACCTCAGGACTTCAAGGAAGTGAAAAATAACTTAGTCTCTTTGAAGATAGTTGAAGATCACTTTCTTTCTTTTAAAACAATATTTCCTCTCTCTCTTCTCTCCTTCCCCTCCCTTTCCTTCTTTTTCTTTCTTTTCATCTTTGCCAATCTTTATAGACATGAGTAGAATTTCAAAGTTGCTTTAGTTTTCATTTCTGTAATTAATAGATTTAAAGATTATATATATATATATATATGTATATGTATGTATACCTGCCTGTACGTGTATATAATAGCTTGCATTTCTTTTTTTGAACAATGCCTGTTTAATTTTACTTATTTTATTATAATTTATTTTTAATTTATTAATTAATAGATAAATGATACATTTATCTATTGGATAATTATGCTTCTTTAATTATTTGTTTGGTCAAAAACTCCCCAATCTATAGTTATGGTAAGTACCTTTTCTAATTTGTTTATGACATAGTCTTTTATGTTTAGATTATATATATATATATATATATATATATATATATAATTTGTTATTTATTGTGTGGTATAAGATAGTTATGTAAATAAATTTTTGCCAGACTGTCTTTCAGTTTTCCCAAAACTTTTTGTTAAATATCTCAATAATTGGTTTCTTTGGATTTTTCAAGCATTATGTTCCTATATTCAATTGCTTCTGCTCATGTAGCTCATTTTTAAACTAATACCAAATAGTTCTGACTTGTAACAAAATAATTATTACTTTGTAATATTTCCTGATATCTCAAAATTTCAAGCCTAATGCAAATAGTACTAGTAGTATATGCATGGAATTGCAATGGAATGAGCTACATATAGATCATATAACATTATTATTGTTATTAATGAATAACATTTATATAGTTGCACTTTAAGAGTTCCAAGCTGTTTTATAATAAATCATTTGATCCTCACCTAACCCTATGAAACGTTTTACAGATGAAGAAGCTAAAATTTTTAGAAGTTAAGTGATTTTCAAACTGTCACTTATCTATTAAGTATCTGAGACAATATTCACATTTAGTAATTCCTGATTCCATGACAAGTAGTACTATTTTAAATTAGGTAGTCATTTTAAAATTATACTAACTTGGTATACTGGTGAACAGTTAATCTCTTTCCAATTATTTATCTTAATTTATTTCTACAAAGAGTGTTTGTTTCTTGATAGGTAGCTTTCCAGATATTTTGCATATTTTGAAGTTTTTTTTTTTTAAAGAAGTTTCTTTTTTGTCTTCTTTTGATGATTTTTGTTGATAATATACAGAAAAGCTTGTGTTTGGGGACTTTATTTTATTTTCTGCTACTTTACTGGAGTTATTAATTGCTTCAGTTATTTTTTCATTACAGACTGAGCTTTATATCATCTGAAAGAAAAACACATCGAAAATGTTTCTTTGTGGTTCTTCTGCCAAGTCTTTTATTATGATTTATTGTAATAGCTAGTTTCAAAAATGATATAAAATATTTATTTTAATGAGCATCCTTACTTTTTGTTGATTTTATTTGATAGCCCTTTATATGGATTAAAGATAATGTTAGCTCTTGGTTTTAGATAGATATTATTTAGCTTATTCAGGAAAGGTGAATTTATTCCTATGCTTTAAAATATTTTAACATAAATGGGTATTGCATTTTGTCAAAAGTTTCTTTTATGGCTAATCTAATCATGTGATAATAGTTGTTTTATTATTGAAAAGCCTATTGTGTTTTCAATTTTCCTGTTATTGAGCCAATCTTGCATTCTTGGCATCCAACCTGGTCATGGTATACAATATTTTAATATATTACTAAAGCCTCTTTGCTAATATTTTATAATGATATTCATTAAAGATTTTGGTATACAGCTTTCTTTCTCTACTTTTTCTCTTCATGATTTTTGATTTAGTGCCATATTTATTTCAAATAAATAATTTGGTAAGATTTCCATTTTCTCTATTTTTGCAAATAATTCATCTAATATTAATTATTTCTTCTTTGAAGTTTTCCCCAAAATTCACTTAGAGATTCATCTAGTTCAAGGAAATTTTGGGGGAGGGATGTTCTTTTATTGTTTATTAAATTTCTTTTTTTTCTGAGGAGTTATTTAAATTGTTTCCTGACTATTAATATGCGTATTGTACATAATATAGGACATGAAGTCTTTTATTCTAGTGCTGATAGATCTTATGTGACTTGAATTGTAGCTCCAGCATATTTAAATTGTTGTTGTTATTGCTTACAAATCCTCTCTTTGATTTAGAGATTTTGAAATTTAGCAATGCTCCTCCTGTGTTTTCCTTATAGGATCTTTTTCATGTAGCTATTGGTGGATTTTTTTATTTCTACTTATTTCCCCCTCTTGCTCTATCACTTTAGGACAATTTTCTTTTATTATTTCTTATATTATTATATAAAGATCCTTTTTTTTTTTTAGTCATAGTTTTCAGTAATCCAATTCTTGGTTTTCTTTCTTTTTGATCTGTGCTAACGATCTTTTGTTTTTCTTATGAGGTGTCCCACATTCTCATTTATTTTTTCATTTTTTATATTTTGTTTTATTATTTCTTTGTCTCATAACTTCATTAGCTTCTTGAATTTCCAGAGTCATTTTCTTCCTTAAAACTATATTTCCTTTTCTAGTTGGTTGACTTCCTTTCATAAACTTGTTTTTGTTTTAGGTTTTTCTTAAGCACTCTCATTTGATTTTTAAAACGTTTTTTGAGTTCTATCAATATTTTGGGGGGCAGGCAACAATTTCACATTACTCTTTGGGGTAGAAGAAGCTTTTTTTTTTTAAACTTCAGTATCCTCTTCTGAAGATGAATCCCAGTCTCTCCTATTCCCATAGTAACTTTCTGTAATTGGGCTATTTCTCCTCTGCCTGCTAATTTATTAGTTTGGTTTGTTTTAGTAAGAGCATATTAGTGTAACCACTTTTCATCTTAGAGTGGGGAGATGGTGCCTTTGACTTCAGGTCTTCCTTCAGCTCTTTCTTTTACCCTGGCACCCAGAATTCTGTCCCACAGCCAGAAAGTTTCTTGACTCTTCACTCACCAGGCATGTGCTGGTTCCTTATTTCCATAGGTATTTCAGTAGCACAACTGAGCCTGGCATTTCTCATCAAATGCTCTTTGAATCTTACTAGACTCACCCCCCTGACTTCCCATGCTTCCTGGGAAGTGAAAGTTACTGTGGTTGGAGCTGAGGCTCTCTCCTAAAACAGCTAGCTTCAGGGCTCCCTTCTTGCTATTTCAGTGGATCTAACTTGAAGGTATTTGCACTTCTCACTGGCCAAACCTCCATCCTGAGGTCTTTATATGAATATTCTACAGTTGTCCTAAGGCGACCCCTGTATTTCCCAAGGTCTTATTTGTTTTTCATAGCTCTACATTCTCCCCAAGGTACAATTTTGTTTTGTTTGTGGGGGAAATCTGAAGAGCTTGGAATTTTCTGACTTATTTAAACATCTTCTCAGAATCTTCTTTGATTTTTTTTTCAGTTATGATTGCTAACTGTATTTCCCTTCATCTGATTCCCTTTCTATTTATTCCATTCTCTATCTCCTTTTACCCTGTCCCTTCTTAAAAGTATTTTTCTTCTAATGACTGCCTCCCCCAATCATCTGCCCTCCTTTCAGTCTATCTCACCCACTTCTTTTATTACCTGTCCCTTCTACTTTCCTCTAGGGTAAGATAGATTTCTATCCCCAAATAAGCAGGTATGTTATTCTCTCTTTGAACAAATTCTAATGAGAAAAAAGTTCAAGTACTCCCCATTACCTCCCCCATCTTCCTCTCCACTGTGATAGCTCAATCTTTCCTCTTTTATGTAAGATAATTTAACCCATTCTACCTCTCCCTTTCCTTTTTTCCCAGTGTATTCCTTTTTCTTACCACTTAATTTTATTTTTTGAGATATCATTTTATCATATTCAACTCATATCTGTGCTCTCAGTCTCTCTCTCTCTCTCTGACTTCTAATTGACCTAATAATGAATGAGAAAGTTCCTATCATCTTCCCATGTAGGAATATAAACAAACAGTTTAACCTTATTAATTCCCTAATGATTTCTCTTTCCTGTTTACCTCTTTGTATTATTATTTTTTTTGAGTCTGGTATTTCAAAATCCAAGGTTCTGTTTAGCTCTGGTCTTTTCATTAGATACTTTTGAAAATACATTGTTTCACTGGATTTCCATTCCCACCCTGAAGAATTATAACCACTTTTGATTGATAGGTGATTTTGGGTTGTAATCCTTGCTCTTTTGCTCTCTAGAATGTTATATTACAAGTTCTTCACCTCTTTAAGGTCAAAGCTGTAAAATCTTGTACTATCCTGACTGTAGCTGCATGATACTTTTTTTTTTTTTCCTGAATGCTTGCAAAATTTTCTCCTTTACCTCGAAGCTCTGGAATTTGACTATAATATTCCTGGGAGTATTGATTTGGGGATCTCTTTCAGGAGGTGATGTGTGGATTCTTTCAATTTATATTTTATTCTGTGTTCTAGACTATCAGAATAGTTTTTCTTCATAATTTCTTGAAAGATGGTATTTTCTTTTATCATAGCTTTCAGTTAGTTCAGTAATTTTTAACTTATCTCTCCTGAATCTATTTTTCAAGTCAGTTGTTTTTCCAATGAGATATTTCACATTTTTCTATAATTTTTTATTCTTTTGGTTTTGTTTTATTATTTCTTGATGTCTTACAAAGTCATTAGTTTCCACTTGCCCAATTCTAATTCTTAAGAAATTATTTTCTTTATTGAGATTTCATACCTTCTTTTCTATCAGGTCAATTTCATTTTTAAGATGTTCTTTTTGGTCAATTTTTGTTTATTTTTTCCATTTGACGCATTCTGCCTTTCAGTGAATTCTTCTCTTCATTGGATTTTTGTACTTCTTTTATCATTTGGCCTACTGTTTTTTAAAGTCTTATTTTCTTCAGTATACCAAGCTGTTGATTCTTTTTTCGTGATTTTTCTTGCATCATGTTCATTTTTCCTCCCAGTTTTCTAGTATTTCTCTTGATTTTAAAATTCCTTTTTAGGACTCTTCCATGGCCTGATAACCAATTCATATCTTTCTTTGAGACTTTGGATACAAGACTTATGACTTTATTGTTTTCTTCTGAGTTTGTGTTGTGATCTTCCCTGTCAGTATAATAATTTTCTATAGTTAGATTTTTTTTCCTTTTTCTTTTTTTATCATTTGCCCAGTCTATTTCTTGACATTTAACTCTTTGCTAAAGTTGGGCTCCATTTCCAGGATGGAGGATGCACTGTCTCAACCTTTAGTTGTATGTTTTATAGCTGTTTTCAGAAATACTTCTAGGGACTACTAATTTTTCAGTTCTTTCAAACTGGTAAGGTCAAAGAAAAAGTGTGTCTACTACTCACCTGACCTGTGCTCTTACCTTTGAGTAACCAGAAGCATTCTTTTTTGCACTGGAAGTATAACCAGGGTTTCACCTCCATCATAGTTGCAATCTCTGGTACGCAACTGCTCCTCCTCACCTGGAACTGATCTGAATAGATAAAACAAGAGTTCTGCCCTTGGTGCAAGCCAAAAGACCCTTGTAATCTTTCTCTGACCAATTGTTTGACCACCTTACCATCTATGGACTGAGAGCTATGGAAATAGCTGCTGAAGCTGCTGATTCAGTGACTCCCAAGTTTTGGTTCTGATTTGTTGAGTCCTAGTTTACACTGAACTATGGTGCAATAGATCTTTCCTGCTAAATTGTCTTGAGCTACAAAATTATTTTACCTTGTCCTGTTGTGGGTTTTAACATGTCAAAATTTATTTTACTGCTATGTTTAAAGATGTTCAGAGGAATTTTGGGGAGAACTCAGGGAAGTTCCTGTCTTTTCTTCATCATTTTGGTTCCAACCACACTCTTTCTAGTCTTCTTATTCCTATCTCCACACTCAGTTCCCACAGTCCTCTCTCTAGGTGTAGATGGTTCTCTTCATCACAAGATCATTGGAACTGGTCCGAATCATCTCATTGTTGGAAAGAGGAATGTTCCTCAGAATTGATTGTCGTATAATATTGATGTTGCTGTGTACAATGATCTCCTGGTTCTGCTCATTTCACTCAGCATCAGTTCATGTAAGTCTCTCCAGGCCTCTCTAAAATCATCCTGTTGATCGTTTCTTATAGAATAATATTATTCCATAACATTCATATGCCATAACTTATTCAGCCATTATCCAACTGATGGGCATCCATTCAGTTTCCAGTTTCTTGTGGCACTGCTTTATCAAAGAATGTGCAGTTTTATAATCCTTTGAGCGTAGTTCTAGATTGCTCTCCCGAATAGTTGGATCAGTTCCACCAACAAAGTTGGATCAAAGTTGGACAAAGTTGGAGTTGGATCAAACTCCACCAACAAAGCATTACTGTTCCAGTTTTCCCATATCCCTGCCATCATTTATCATTATTTTTTCCTGTCATTTTAGCCAGTCAGAAAGGTATAAGGTATTACCTCAGAGTTCTTTTAATTTGCATTTATCTAATCAACAGTGATTTAGATCACCTTTTTACATGACTAGAAATGGCTTTAATTTCTTCATCTGAAAATTGTCTTCATATCCCTTGACCATTTGTCAATTGAAGAATGTTTTGTATTCTTATAAATTTGACACACTTATTTATATAATTTAGAAATTAGGCCTTTGTTAGAAACACTGGCTGTAAAAAATTTTTCTCAGCTTTGTGCTTCCCTTCAATTCTTGGCTGTGTTTGTTTTGTTTGTGTAAAACTTTTTAAATTTAATATGATCAAAGTTGTCAATTTGCATTTTATGATATTCTTTACTTCTTCTTTGGCCATAAATTCCTCTCTTCTCCAAAGATCTTGTTCTCCCTAGCTCTCCAAATCTGCATATAATATCTCCCTTTATGTTTAAATCATGTACTCATTTTGAGCTTATTTTGTTATGGGTATGAGATGTAGATTTATATCAAGTGTCTGACATTATTTTCCAGTTTCCCAGCAATGTTTGTGAAATAGTGATTTATTATCACAGAATCTAGAGGTTTGGGGGTTATCAAATATTAGGTTCCTATAGTCATTAATCATTGTGTCATGTATATTCCCAAGATATCAGAATTTAGTGGCTAAATTTCTTTCTTAACATCCCTTGTTTCATCCTTAATCTTATTGGGAATGCATAGCTTCTCCCCATTACAAATATTGCCTGATGATAGTGTTAGGTAAATACTGCTTATTGTTTTAAGGAAAACTCCATTTATTCCTGCACTCAAGTATTTTTAGTAGGAATGGGGGCTATATTTTGTCAAAAGCTTTTTTCTGCAATTATTGAGATTATCATATGATTTCTGTTACTTTTGTTATTGATACGGTCATTTATGACAATAGTTTTTTTGATATTGAACTAGGCCTGCATTCTTGGTATAAATCCTACTTGGTCAGAGTGTGTTATGTTGCTGATAAATTCTAACATTTTATTTAAATTTCTGTGCATCAATATTCATTAGAGAGATTGGTCTGTAATTTTCTTTCTGTTTTGTTCTTCCTGGTTTAGATAGCAATACCATATTATCACTCTTTGCAGATGATATAATGGTATTTTTAAATAACCCTAGAGAATCAACTAAAAAACTACTAGAAACAATTCACAATCAGGAGCTCAGACAAGTGAAAAGACTTTTTCTCATTTCCTAAGGTAAACACCTGTTGTTAGATTATTAATCAGGTTGCTAAACCCCAGTTGCTTATGCCTCTCTTAAAGTGGATATTGTGGATAAACTAGGCAAATGGAGTTCCTTGGGAGTCCAATCCTTATTTGTGGAAATCCAGAAGATTAGTAGAAAATTCAGTGTAAGGAGATGAACTGAAGGCCTTAAGCTCCGGCATAGTTGCCACCTGTTTATGTTCACCTCTCTATCTTGCTACAGGGACTATATAACACATTACTCCTAAAAGGTAAATGTGGGCAAAAGAAAATTGATGGTATAATCTTGTATCATCTGTTCAGCAGCAACTAGAATTCAGTAACTGGTGAGTAACTACTTTTTATTTTTAATGGTACAGTGGTCACTTTGGAGAGCAGGTAGCTCCAGCAGTCCAACAGTCTTTTATGCTGATCATTCCTTGGTACTTGCTAAAGGTTTCACTTGACCTGGTCCTTATGGACAGAGACCTACAGAAGTATGGTATTTTCAGAGTCATAAGAGCCTAAGGAGATAGATGTTGGACAGGCTGCTTTATATCTTCTTTAGCCATAAGTAGTCTATTATGGAGACCTGAAGGAAGCAGACTTGTGGGTGACTCAGTAAATGGAGGC
This sequence comes from Sarcophilus harrisii, assembly GCF_902635505.1. Taxonomy (NCBI): domain Eukaryota; kingdom Metazoa; phylum Chordata; class Mammalia; order Dasyuromorphia; family Dasyuridae; genus Sarcophilus; species Sarcophilus harrisii. The sequence goes on from NC_045430.1 coordinate 104,515,741, forward strand.
CAAAAAGATAACCAAGTGAGATTCTAGGTTCTCTAAAACTTGAAGAGTACAGTAAGTGTCTGTGCTTCCTTCTTAATATTGTGGGAAAGCAAATGGAAATAGCTTATTCTGGATATTGCACAGAATCCCCTGGGATTCTTACCAAAATATTACCCAAATTTGACTGCAGCCTAGATTTTCTTAGTATGTGATTTCCCACCTCTTATTCCTATTATGAACCATCATTTGATCTAGGGCTTCTGCCACATTGGCCTCATCTGAACTGGTTAATTATGGGGATAGGATTCTAGTAGATATTGGTCCTATCACAAAGCTAAAAAGGATGCAATTCCTGAAGTTAAAAAAGATACTAGCTCAAATTAAACAGTATTCTGCCTTTTCAGTCACCATGGCAATCTCCAATCTAGGTCAGAAAGAGCCTACAGAGCAATGGAAATATTGGAATTTCACTAAAACCTTCAAGAAAAATTCCTCATAGTCTGAGTCTTTAGTTTCACACGATCTTCCCCCTTAAAGGACCAACTTAGCCTTCATAAAATAGATGCTACTCTTACCATTCAATTCCATGGTGTCAAGGTCCAAAAATTTTCTAGAGACTTTCTTCCCAATAATACAGTCTTAAAACAATTCTGACATCATAAACAATACTAGGGGAAGAATATTAATACAAACAATGAAAAGATAAAAAAATGCAAAAATCCATTAAAATTTCAATATACACAGTAGGGGCAGTACTAGGAGCAATTCAAAGTAAAATCCCCTCATGAAAAAAACAGCCATGATGTAGTCATAGGAGCAGCATAATAAACTACATCAATAGAAATGTCTCCACAGGGAAGTGGGAATTCTGTTAAAACCTCCAACACCAAGTCTTCATATTCTGGGTCTTAGTCTTCTCACCCACTTAAACGATTTACCTAGCCTATCAAAAATAGAGAGTGCTTCTATTACCTTTTGTAGCTAGCCTCTTACATTCTTTTTCCCTCCCTTCCTTTCCTTCTCTTTTTTCCTTCCTTCTTTTCTTCCTTCCTTCCTTCCTTCCTTCCTTCCTTCCTTCTTTTCTATCTTCTTTCTTCTTTTCTATCTTCTTTCTTCTTTTCTTCCTTCCTTCTTTTCTTTTTTTCCTCAGAGAGAGGGGTACTAAGCTATAATTATGTATTTTATCTCTTAAATATTAGTAGTGTAGGAGAGGAAGTATTCAGATTCAAGCCAAATTCTTGTTCTCTATTCAGTAAAAGGGAAAGAAAAGACTCCTGTTAAGTGTCCAATCTTTCCCATTAAATACCAGTACCACAAGGAAAATATATACCAAGTCATAAAGAAATTCATTTATCTAATTCGTGAACAACACAGCACTCAGAAAAAGTATACACCGGAAAACATATTCCAGACAACATGGAGCGAGGAAGCTCTCCCATTGGGAGTGAGGTTACTCATCTCAATGAAGAGAAAGAAACTCACCGAATGGGAAATTCCCTGAAGTCTTCAGTGCAGCAAATTGAGAATAGGAACATGTTGGAGATTGCTAGCTTCTCTCATGTCAACTTCTTTCCAATATTATTTTTCTTTCATCAAACTGAAGGGGTGGGGGGTGGGGTGGGATTGTCTAACTCTTCTCTAGAAGCTGTAAGCCAGAAGAGCCCAAAAGTAATGTAGAACCCAAAGAGACTAAAGACTGAGGAGACTGTAGCTCTCCTCTATCTCTCACCAACTGCAATCTACCACCCTTACCCATGTAGGCACAGAGCAGTATCCACAAATGAGGGGGGCATTCCATGCTAATGGGCTTTGGGACTCACATTATATTCCTACTTTGGGCTGACAGTCATTGCATTGCTTTGAAAAGATCATCTGAGTCAGGTCTAAAATGTGTAACTACACAGTATAAACACTAGCATGAGTGATTTGAAACAAGAGTGATTTTTCTAGTATCCCAAGTAACCAGCCTTCTGTATTATTAAAACTGAAATTAAACAAATATAGATTAACAATAGATTCATGGCACTATATGAAACATTGTCTGGTAAGATACCATAATGACAATGTGTCCAATTGCATACAAGATACAACACATATATACACATTTCAAAAGTATGTGCATATCTGTAATATATACTAATAAATCAAAGCAATAAACATGATTAATCAAGGAAAGCTGGCTAGTTGGAACAGTACCACTATTAGAATGCTTATGTATCAATTGAGTTTTGAGGGCATGTATAAAAGCTAATTAAATCTGTTAACTATTAATGGGAAGTACACCAATGGGAGCTCATAACCAACAGTACTTGAAACATAGATTATCCCTACTATCATAGTTGCACAGAATATCTGGCCTGTCAAAATGGGTGGAGTTAGTAATTCAGCCCTATATGGAAATGTATGCTTTGGATTAAGTGTCATCATGTTTACTAGAGTCTCCTCAGTGACATTTCCACATTTTGTATGTCGTTCCATTGTTCATTGATCTCATAGATATCGTGGCACAATGTATTGTACTAATTGTAGTTTGAACAGTTTTTAATTTGGTCCTGGAAGTTCTTGACATTCAGCTATCAATATTTTCTCTCTCTCCAGCCAGTTCCTCCATATTCCATGAAGTTGTTTGACCCAGAAGTATCATATTCTTTCTTCATGTATCATATTATTTCTTCTGTCCTAAAATGAGAGAGAAATGGAAAGATGCTTGAATTCTTCTGGAATGGGTCTTCATGTTGCAAGTACACTAAAACAAGACACAAGATTTTGAAAAATAAATTAAGTATTAATGTCAGTGTCATTGATGTTATGGTACTAAAGTGCCTAGGGATTGACTGAATTTATAATTGGCTCTAATTCTTTTGCTTCATTCCAAAATGCTGAGAATGATGAATGTTCAGAATATACCTTACACTAAGGTGTGACTCAGCTCTGGTCCTGAGTAGGCTCCTAGCTTTAAGAAGCCTGTTGTCTGCATTCTCATCAACTATAGAGGGTTGAAACATTTCTATTTGTCACCTTATGTGGCATTCAGGTCCCATGGGTGAGAAGAACTTTGAATCTAGTCACTGAGAAGGGCTGGAGTTAATGATCCAGTATCCAATTGCTGGGAAAATAAGAGTCAGTGATGGAGTAAAGGACAAAGTATAAGCAGCAGAGCCCCTTCCCAGAGCAATGAGAGACTGCCTATCTGGAAACCTGTGTTTATGGAGAAATGAAGTGGTATTGTGCTCATAAACTATCATAATAGGCATAAGAAACAATACCTTCAGCCTCCATGCATGATATTCTACTGCTATCCATCTGATCTCCACCCACCAGGGAAGTGGGAGGATGACTGAGGTCTAATATGTTTATATTTTTTAAAAGAGATTTGGCCCTGTAGGTAGCACTTTTATATGTGGATTCTCAATCCACTTCCAAAAGTGGAACTAAGTAGGATCTCACCCTCCTGAGTGAAGATGCTCTGAAGAAAGCAGTGAATGCTAAGGTGAGCATTTTGATATCATTGTTGGTTTCCACCTACCTGGGCTGTTAGGTATGTTTTCTCAAATGGAGTCAGTGACAGAGGGAGCAATAGATAGGTAAGATAAAGATCTATTTGCACATTATGTTTCGACATTGAAGGTGCCTACCCTTACTCAAATCTTTTCCATCAGCCTGCTATGGAAGAACTTCCTTCCATAATTCAGTAGCAAAACATAAACAAACACACAAACCACATCAAATTTGAAATTGGATGAGTTAGAATCCTGGATTTGCCACCTGCCTTAGCTTCAGTTTCATCATCTGTTAAATGGAGCTAATAATACTTATTCTAAGCACCTGGTGTGGTGAGGCATAAATAAGAAATGTAAAGTCATTTTGAAAGAACTTTATAAATGTAAATGTCAGTCATTTAATACCCTGATACTTTTGGTGTCCTTAATACTGCTGGTGTGGGAGCTCCTACAACTTATGAAGATTACAATCTTTTTCCATCCTAATAGATTATTTTGTTAAATTATTGTAGTAAAATATATAAAAATCTTTAAAATTACATGACAACTTTATTATATATTTTAAAAGAATAGCAAATTCTATATGATAGGTTTGCAATTTCATTGAAATTTTTTTTCTTCTCTATGTAATGGAAATGCTTTTACATTTTAAAAAACTTATTTCTTTAATTTCATATTTCTTTCATCTTATTTCTTCCTCTAATTTTATTTCTTGAGTTCAGAATAAAATATGAAAAATTTTAAAAAATGAATCATTACTTTGCATCCAACTTGGTGGATTAAGCAAGTTTGATCCTCAGGTGAGAGATATATGTGGTCAGATTTGTAATCAGTCACTTATATGTGTGACTGAGCAAGTCATTTAACCTTTCTGTCATAGTTTTCTCATCTGTAAAACGAGAATAATAATAGCACATACTTCCTAGGGTTGCTATGAGGATAAAATTAGATGGTATTTGTAAAGCACTTTGCATACCTTAAAACACCATGAAAATGCTACCTATTATTATTATCTTAAGTTGCTATGCAATATGCTGCATCCAACTTAGATTGCTTGGTTCTCAGATGACAGATATACAATCCATCAGAGGACATCTTCAGTTTTGTAACATTAAACAAAGCCTGTACTCGACTGGTGTGGCCCTGGAGAACTCAGGCTCACTTCCACACTACCATTTGTTGAGGGCTGTATTGGAAACTAAAATTTTATTAGGTCATTTTGGGAAAAAGCAAAGAAAATTGTGACAAGGAGGGTAACATGAAGGCTCCAGGCCAGGCAGGGAAGGAAGATCATTATGTTGAAACATGATTACTTCAGAACCTTGCTTAGAACTGTCTTTAATGAGAACCCTGTGGCTGCTACCTTTATGAAGTCACTGCATTTTACATTCTGATCCTTCCTTTATACAGTGACTTTTAGATCTTTTCTAGTGTAGCCCCCTTTAATGTCACAAAAGACTTTCTATAGACTTGTTGTTTTTCTATTTAAAATCCAGCGCAATTGGTCTCATGGGTTTGTTTTTATCCCTCCCTTATATTTTGGGGGAGTAAATTGTGCTAAATATTCATGGAATTCAGTAATCTTGAAGTCCCAAACAAGGGAAGAAAGAGTTTCCATCAGGGATTGGCCCCTCTTTTTTTAGATACCCTGCCCTCCAAATCCAGTCCTAGCCATTTCATTTCCCCCTACTTTTCCATAGCAGGCCCTCACTTAGATGCAATATAACCCAATTTATCATTATCTAAAGAATAAACTCTGGGCAGCTAAGTGGCACAGTGGATAGAGCACTACTCCTGAAGTTAGGAAGACTGGAGTTCAGATCTGACCTCAGACACTTAACATGTCCTAGCTGTGTGACCCTGGGCAAGTCACTTAACCCTTAACCCCAATTGCCTCAGCAAAAAAAAAAAAAAAGAATAAACTCATCATAAAGGTACAAAATAGCAAATTAAAAAAAAGGCTTAAAAAAAGCAGGAAACTCAAAAGATGCATGTTTAGTAGGGGTGAAAAAAGAAGTGGATAGTGGATAAGTACAGTAGGTCTTAGCAGCACCCCAAGGTGGGCACAGTCAGACAAGCAGTAAATTCTATCTAAGCAGATCATTTTTTAAGTGGAAGAATGAGACAGGTAAAACTCTAACTCCTCACAAAGATTGTCAATCTCAGATGATGGTATCCTTCATATGCAATCAGCTCCTACCACTGGTGCACATTTGAATTTCCTTGCCTCTCTTTGTAGACTTCCAAAACTGCCAGAATTTCCTTCTCCGTCATGGCTTCTTACTCATCCTTCTGGTCTCTTTTACCTGAGAAAATTATATTTTCTAGTAAATCCCATGGCAGTTAAAAGGCTACACTAGCAGGAGAGACATATTAATCTTTCCATTCTGAAAACATTTCATTTTGGACCCTTAATTCCTCTTTATTTCTCTGCCTTACAGCTAAAAAATTTATAGGTTCCTCCAGGAAAGACAACAACCTCTATCTGCTGTATCTTTAATGAAAGTGTACATTATCAGGGGAATGACTGACCAGTTTTATGAGTAACCCAATCAACTTGATGAGATTAGAGGGGAATATCCCCAGAAAGAGTGGAGGTATGCCCATTACTTCCTTGCTGAAAAGCAACAGAGAATTATCAGTGACTGGAAAGATAATTGTGTGACTGGGAATCAATAAGGAATATTGTCAAAGAAACTGTCCCTTTCCATGGTCTCTAAACTACCTTAAACTCTATTATGAAGCAGCAGTCACCAAAACCATTTGATACTGGTTTAAAAAACAAAAACAAAGGAGATAAATGAAACAAACTAAATAGGGAAGAATCAGAAATATCTGGATTCTAGTCCATAATTTGATAGACTTTGAAACACAAATTACATAGAAAAAAACTCCCTAATTGATAAAGATTGTTCAAAAAACTGGAATATAGCTTAGTAATACCAATATTTTACAATAAATGAAAAATTGACATGTGGTGGTTCTGAATATTAATACTACATAACTATAATATATATACTCTATATATATATGCTATATAACCATATAATACTATGTAAGAGCCAAATCTCTTACTTATTTTATTGGTGGAATATTATTTCCAAGATATATTAAAAAAAGTACTTCAAATCTATAAGAATCAGAACCATTTTCCAATTGGCAAAAGATCAAATGATATGAAAAGGCATTTTATAAGGAAGAATTCCAAGTTATCAATGGCCATATGAAAATATTTTCCAAATCACTAGTAATCAGAGAAATGTAAATTAAAATAATTTTGAGATTCCATCTCATATCCATAAAATTGGCAATAAAGGAAGATAAAATATTGAAGAGGTTGGGAGGAAGAAACACAAATTAATACACAGTTGGTAGAACTATAAATTGGTATAACTATTTTGGAAAGCAATTCATAGCTATTTCCCCCAAATTGTCAATGTATGTATACCCTTTGACCCTGTAATAGCATGACTAAACTTATACCACAAATAGATGAAAAAAATAGGAAAAGAAGCCATATACATATATATATATATATGTATTGCATAAACAAGATATTTTTCAACTTTATTTAATAGTTATTGTATTTGGATCCCATGCTAATTATTTGCAATTAATATTATGGAGATATAGATCATGGCAGCTAAATGGCTCACTGGATTGAGTACTAGACATTGAGTCAGGAAGATCTGAGTTCTTTTCCAGCCTCAGATACTCATGGCAAACCACTCCAGTATCTTTTTTTTAATAGCTTTTTATTTACAAGACATATGCATGGGTAATTTTTCAGCATTGATCCTTGCAAAATCTTCAGTTCCAACTTTTCCCCTCTTTCCCCCCACCCCCTCCCCTAGAAGGCAAGTAGACAAATACATGTTAAAGATGTTAAAGTATATGTTAAATGCAATATATGTGTACACATTTATATAGTTATCTTGCTGCACAAGAAAAATTGGATTTAGAATTAAGATAAAAATAACCTGAGAAGGAAAACAAAAATGCAAGCGGACAAAAACAGAAGTGGAAATACTATGTTGTGGTTCATGCTCATTTCCATAGTTCTTTCGCTAGGTATAGCTGATTCTCTTCATTATTGAACAATTGGAACTGATTTGGTTCATCTCATTGTTGAAGAGAGCCACACCCATCAGGATTGATCATCATATAATATTGATATTGAAATATATAATGATGTCCTGGTTTTGCTCATTTCACTCAGCATCAGTTCATGTAAGTCTCTCCAAGCTTTTCTGAAATCATCCTGCTGGTCATTTCTTACACAACAATAATATTCCATAACATTCATATACCACAACTTAGTCAGCCACTCTCCAATTGATAGGAATCCATCCAATTTCCAAGTTCTAGCCATTATGAAAAGGGTTGCCACAAACATTTTTGCACATACGGGTCCCTTTCCCTTCTTTAAGATCTCTTTGGGATATAAGCCCAGTAGAAACACTGCTGGATCAAAGAGTATGTACAATTTGATAACTTTTTGAGCATAGTTCCAAATTGCTCTCCAGAATGGTTGGATGCATTCACAATTCCATCAACAATGTATCAGTGTCCCAGTTTTCCCATATCTCTTCCAACATTCATCATTATCTTTTCCTGTCATCCTATTCAATCTGAGAGGTATGTAGTGGTATCTCAGAGTTGTCTTAATTTTCATTTCTTTGATCAATAATGAACATCTTTTCATATGGCTATAAAGTTTCCATTTTGTAATCTGAAAATTGTCTGTTCATATCCTTTGACATTTAGCAATTGGAGAATGGCTTGATTTCTTATAAATTAGAGTCAATTCTCTATATATTTTGAAAATGACGTATTTATCAGAACCTTTGACTATAAAAATGTTTTCCTTGTTTATTGCTTCCCTTCTAATCTTGTCTGCATTAGTTTTGTTTGTACAAAACCTTTTTAACTTGATATAATCAAAATTTTCTATTTTGTAATCAATAATGATCTCTAGTTTTCTTTGATCACAAATTCCTAACTTCTGCATAGTTCTGAGAGGTACACTGTCCTATGTTCTAATTTATTTATAATATCATTCTTTATGATCATGAACCCATTTTGACGTTATCTTGGTGTATGGTGTTAAGTGTGAGTCAATGCTTAGTTTCTGCCATATTAATTTCCAGTTTTTGTCAAACAGTGAATTCTTATCCCAAAAGCTAAGGTCTTTGGGTTTGTTGAAGACCAGATTATTATAGTTATTGACTATTTTGTCCTGTGAATCTAATCTATTCCACTAATCAGCTAGTCTATTTCTTAGCCAATACCAAATGGTTTTGGTGACCATTGCTTTATAATATAGTTTTAGATCTGGTACAACTAGGCCACCTTCATTTGATTTTTTTTCATTAGTTCCCTTGAACGTCTTGACCTTTTGTTCTTCCAGATAAATTTTGTTCTTATTTTTTTTAGATCATTAAAATAGTTTTTTGGAGTCTGATTGTTGTAGCACTAAATAAATAGATTAGTTTAGGTAGTATTGTCATCTTTATTATACTCAACCTATCCAAGAGCACTTAATATTTTTCTGATTAATTAGATCTGACTTTATTTGTCTGGAAAGTGTTTTATAGTTTTGCTCATATAGTTCCTGACTTGCCCTTGGCAGATAGATTCCCACATATTTTATGCTATCAACAGTTATTTTAAATAAAATTTCTCTTTGTTATCTCTTGCTGTTGGATTTTGTTAGTGATATATAAGAATTCTGATGATTTATATGGATTTATTTTGTATCCTGCAACTTTGCTAAAATTGTGGATTATTTCTAATAGCTTTTTAGTAGAATCTCTGGGGTTCTGTAAGTATACCATCATATCATCAGCAAAGAGTGATAATTTGGTTTCTTCATTACTTACTCTAATTTCTTTAATCTCTTTTTTATCCATTGCTGAAGCTAACATTTCTAATGCAATATTGATTAGTAATGGTGGGCAATCTTGTTTCACTCCTGATATTATTGGAAATGGTTCCAGTTTATCCCCATTACATCTGATACTTACTGATGGTTTTAAATAGATGCTACCAACTATTTTAAGGAAAAGTCCATTTATTCCTATACTGTCAATTTTTTTAATAGTAATGGATGTTGGATTTTATCAAATGCTTTTTCTGCATCTATGAGATGATCATATGGTTTTTGTTAATTTGGTTGTTGATAGTCAATTATGCTAATAGTTTTTCCTAATATTGAAACAGCCAAGAAACCATATATTTTAAAAATTATAGCACCTCTTTTTGAGGTTGAAAAGACTTGGAAAATTAAGAGTGTGGTGCCCCTCAATTGGGGAATGTGGCATGAATGTAATGGAACTATCTTGCCATAAGGAATAATAATAAAAAAGATGATTTTAGTGAGACTTGGAAGGTTTTGATGCCTGATGTAGAGTGAAATGAGGATACACAAAAGAATTTATACAATAATCACACTGTAAAAACAAACTTTGAAAGCCATAACAACTCTGATCAATATGATGACATACTCCAAAGTGATGGAGTATCACAACTCCAAAAGACTCAGATGAAGCATGCTACTTACTTCCTGAAAGAGAAGTGACGGACTCAGAGTGTAAAATTAGACACATTTTTTTTTGAACAGGATCAATTTGTGAATGTTTCTCCCCTTTTATTCTTTCCCTTTTATAATGCTAGAAGAGAAGTTTGGAATGAAGAAAAAAACTTTAATTTAAAAAAGAAAACAAGATTGTTTCTTTGTAGAAAAAAATAAAAACAAAAGTAGGGGGAAAGTAATTCATATACCTTTCATAGCTATATGTAAGGGATGAATTTTAAACTAAAAATGGATGGAGATATAAGATAAAAGGAATAATTTTGATCACATGAAATTGAAAAGTTTACCCAAACAAATTTGTGTATGAAAGGTAAGAAAAAAATCACCTTTAAGATGCTATTATATAAAAGCTATTTTAAATTATCACTAGTATTACTATCATTTATTTTTATTATTATTTTTATTGTCATTATTTATTAAATACTATTATGTGAAATTCACTATGCCAGATATATAAAGTATTACCAAAAAAAAAGAACATAAAAAGCTGGGAGGGGGGGAGAGAGAGAGAGAGAGAGAGAGAGAGAGAGAGAGAGAGAAGGAGAAGAAGGAGAAGGAGGAAAAGAAGAAGAAGAAGAAGAAGAAGAAGAAGAAGAAGAAGAAGAAGAAGAAGAAGAAGAAGAAGAAGAAGAAGAAGAAGAAGAAGAAGAAGAAAAGAGAGAAGAGGAGAAGAAGAGAGGAAAAGGAGGGAAGGAGGGAGAGGGAGAAAGGAAGGAAGAGAATTCTTGCCCTCAATGGCGACCCAGTAAAGATAATATACCTTGCACATCTATCAATAGAATGTAAATTAGAATATGAAATATGTATGTGAGGGAAGTATTATTAAAGGAGTGACAAAATCAGGGAAAACTTTGGATGGAAGGGTTATTTTTATTACCTGAGCTTTGTGAGAAGAATAGTGAATATGACTCTATCCATAATGTGCATACACTTCAGAGAGTGTACTTTTTGACAACACATTCATGGTTTTGGTATTTCCTTTTTTCTTCTTCCTCTTCTTCTTCTTTCTTTTTCTTCTTCTTTCTTTCTTTTTTTCTTTTTCTTTCTTTCTTTCTTTCTTTTTTTCTTTCTTTCTTTCTTTTTTCTTCTTCTTCAAACGAGACTTGTGTCCTCTTAAGAACATCTCCAAAATTTTCTCGATTTTCTCTGCAATATTTGATTGTTTTAAAAGTCAGTCTCTGAGCTTAAAATATATCTAAGTCACTTGTGAACAGCTATTTTCAAAGTGGTGCCATTGATCTTAAAATATTCAGAGACAAATAAGCAGTCAGTATTGTTTTGACCCCATTCAGTGATTGTTTTTGTATTACATCTTTTTGTTTGGTATCAAAACAGAAATCTTTTGTATGGAAAAGCATTCTAGACTAAAACTTTCTATTATTGTCAGAGAAAATGAATAAGACAGCTCTAATACACCCAAATACATTTCTCAAAGCTATTGCTTTACAAAACTGCCTTATTTCTCTGAAGAGAATGTACAGGAGCATTCACTCCAAATGGCTATTCATATAAGTGACTTGCAAGCACACTTTGATAGGTTGATGGATTTGTGATCTCACCATCATCAATGTATATATTCCTTCCCTCGGTGCATATGATGACCCATATAAGCTTACTTATTCTGTGCAACTAAAGTCCATATGTTCCTGTCATTCTTCCACAAGGGATTTGGGTATGAATCTGATATATGCATGGAACACACCTTCTTAGAGGAGAGGAGGAGAGTCTTTAAGTTAGCATTTTGCTCTACTGAATCAAATGGTTTTTTTATGATCAACAAACCCAAAGCCCATTATTCTCTTCACATTTCAGATAATTATATGAGAGTGAAGATGTGACATTCTATGGAATATCTTTTTTTTCTTTTTTTTATTTAATAGCCTTTTATTTACAGGTTATATATATGGGTAACTTTACAGCATTGACAACTGCCAAACCTCTTGTTCTATGGAATATCTTTGATTAAAGTTTATATTGATAAAATACCTTCATCAAAGAATGTCTTTGAAATATGTATGCCAAGTGTTTTATGATGGCTTGATTTTTAAAATTTACATTTTATTTTAAAGATTCATGTGCTGATAGTTATTGAGGTTTTCTTGATTGCCTTTTAGTAGTAGTACTTGTATTAGTATCAGTAACAGCAATAGTAATACAACTAGTAGCAACAGCAGCACCAGTAGTACTAGTAGTAGCAGCAGCAGCAGCAGTAACACTAGCAGCAGCAGCAGTAATATCACCAATAGTAGCAACATCAGCAGCAGTAGCATCAGTAGTAGCATAGTTCTAGTAATAGTAGCAGCAACAACAATAACAGTACTACTGCTAGTAGTAGCTGCAGCAGTAATAATGCTAGCATCAACAGCAGCAGCAGTAACAGTAGCAGCAGCAGCAAAAGTAGCAGCAGCAGCAGTACTAATAATAGTAACAGCAGCAACAACAGTAACAGTAGTATTACTAGTTGCAGCATCTGACTATTGTCTGGACTGTGATATGCATGGAGCAGTGGTGATTTGCTAATAGGATGTGCAGGTAAATAAGTTTGTCAGGGGTGTCACTCATACTCATCCCCACCCATATGAAGGCTCAGTTATTCTTCCCCAACCCTTTGTTTCACTTCTTTCTGGAGTAGTGATCATTAAAGTGCAGGTTCCTGGGGAAAGGCTGTGACTTGACATTAAAGGAAGATGCAATCCACTAATCAGAAGGCATGAACATGAAATACATCCAGGAGTGTATTGGTAAATGTTTAATAACTGACTTTCTGGGGGGAAATGTATCTATGACCTACTTTTATGTTTTCTCCATTACTTTCTTAAGACTAGGTAACCAATAAAACGTTGTCAAGCATTGATTTGCAGCATTTGTTATCTCCTGAAATGCAAATGTTCATACCAGGCTCTCTGGACCCTGTGGGAACTAGCTCTAGCACATCACTGCAACCCACAAGAGTGGGACTTATCTCTAATATATAAACATTCCTATTCATCCCTTAAAACTTAACCTCTCTGATTGCTCTCCTATTATAAGACACCAATTCTCCTTTTCCTTTCTGTGCCTAAGAGTTGGTCCTTTATGGTAGTTGTAACATAGTGATTGCCTGGAAACCAAAGCAAAAGCTAAGTTAGTAGCTTTTGGGAATAAAGGTATTCTAGAAATATCTCCTCCCATATCAACCACAGAATATCCAGCCTTTGCTTCTCAGATCATCTCACTCCTCACTTAAGGCAAGAGCTACTTTCTGGGGCAGGAACTAATGGGAAAAAAAGTCCCACCTTTCTCCTTTTAGGTGTGACAGAGTGAGTCAAATAAGCTAGGCAGAGATTGATGGATTGTAATTGGTTGTGATGATTCTATTAATCTCTCTTTCCTCTCCCTGACCTCCCACCAATAGCCTCTCCTAACCTTCCCTAATTCTACTGAGAGCAACAGCATCCATTTAGTTACTCAGGTTAACAACCTTGACATCATTTTCAATTCCTTTCTCTCAATTCCTAACATATCTAACAAGCTGCAGAATCTTGCTTCTAGGTCCCTTTTGCTTCTTCAGCATTTGCTCAATGATACACACAAACTAACAAAGCAATTAGCTTTGTCTGTCATAACAGGTTTAAAAGATAAGCTAACAAAAAGATTAGTAAACTCTTAAGAAAAGGAGATTTAAAAAAAAAATAACAGTATAGGCTTTCAGGTGGGAGAAGGAAAAAAGGGAAAGAAAATTGAGAAGTAATCCTTTATAGGCCTGCAGTTTAGGTGGGTTTTTATGGTATAGCTAATATGCACAAACAGCTACAGTCTTGGAGTCTAATCCTGGGGGTGTCACACTGTTGCAGTGTTCTCCTATAATTTCCAGTTACAGCAGCAAACAGGGGTTTCTCTCTTCCTTGTCCTACTGCCTTCCCAAGGCACCTGCTCTTGTGCCAATCTTGTACCCTAAATAATTACTTTAGTTTGTCAGGCAAAAATCCAACCCCTATCATCCACCAAGTCAAGAAATCTTCCCAAATATCAGGAATAGAAAAAACTACACTCCTTCATTAATGTTTTATGTGGAAACTCTTTCCTCTTATGTCTTTTTATGTCATATTCCTTTACTTCAAGCTCTGATGAAGAGATTGAGTATTTTTCTTCAACAAAGCTAACTCTAAATGTACTCTTGATCTCATGTTCTTCTATTTTCTCCAACAGATTACCTCCACAATCATCCTCCTAATCCTTCTTATCTCAAATCTCTTAATCTACTGGGTCTTTCTTTGCCTACAAAATTGTCCAACTCTCCCCAATATATTGTTGTTCAGTCATTCCTATTGTGCCTAACTCTTTATGACTCCATTTGGAGTTTTCTTGGTGAAGACACTAGACATGTTTTCCATTTCCTTCTCCAGCTCATTTTATAGATAAGAAAACTGAAGCAAACAGGGTCAAGTGATTTGCCCAGGGTCACACAGATAGGGTCTGAGTCTGGACTTGAAAACAAGTCTTCCTGACTCCAGGCCTGGTACTCTATCCGTTTTCCCAACTAGATTCCCCAAAGACTGTCATTAGATGCTACTAATCCTGATTCCTCATAGCTAGCTCACTAAAAAACTACTGGGTAAAAGATAAATGACTGAGGAAAACAAAGATTTGATCTTCCAAGCAAATTGATTTATTAAGCAATGCATGCAATACACCAGGTCCAGACCAGACCTCCTTAGCTTGGACCCCAAATACTCACCAAAGTGTGAGAAAGACTTCTATATATTAAAAGCAACAAAAAAACAGCAATTAATTAAAAAGAAACATTAGGTAATCTAATTTCTAATTGTAGGAAAAATAGGGACTTTATGAGTTCATATGGGGAGAATGAACAGTTGTAATTCCCTGAATTCAGAAAAAGAGGTGTCCCACTCCCCCAAGTGTTTGTAAACAATCAAAGGAACAGTTCAATAGTTGACTAATGTATAGAGGGTCAATTTTCAGAAAACATATGGATTGCTTAGGATGTATGATTGCGAGAAAATTCCTTACATTAATCTTTGTCTGGTCAGCATAACACAGGCCCTTATTTCAGAATCTCTAAACAGCAGGGAGAAATGGTCCATTTTTCCAGCCATACACCATTAGGTTCAATGAAATAAGTCTTTTCCTAGTTTCCCCAACTGAACAAAATTGTCTTTCAAGACAGAAACTGGACTAAATCCATAACTGAAGAGAAAGTTAGCTTCAGAATTGAGTCACAAGATGGAGTCAGTATGGTTCACTCAATTTCACAATTAACCACTTGCTGTTCTAATTCCCTCCATTTTCTCAGAGGTCTAGATCTCAAAGCATCCTAACATCCTCCCACATCAGGTTTACTCATAGTTCACCAATTTAGGTTTAGGCCCAACTGACTTTAGGGTGGTCAGAACTGGCCCCCATTGGAAGGTTATTTCCCACATGCAAAGAGTACTGTCTTGGAGACCTGTTTTGCTCTTCTAGTCCCTTAGTTCTCTGGCCTTGCAATAACAATTCAGAACTTTGCAGTAATGGTGTTTTCAGATATACTCTGGAAGTCTTTTTTTTTTTTCCTGAAGTTGCTGTGGTCAATTGTTTATCAAGGCTCAAATAAACTTCCATATCTTAGAGTCAAGATCTCTATGACACTGGAAAGAAGGGAAGAAAAATTGCCTGACTGGGTTTTGATGTAAGTAATGCCCTTGGATCTGCTAATGTGACCTTGATTCTAGTTATGTAGCAGGCATGAGAGGGGTGTTCAGAGATCTCAGGATCAGCAGCCCCCTCCGTTATTGGAGTTTTTTTAAATACCTTCTTTTGGATTTGCATTGCATTGGAGCAATGGAAAGAGTTGACTGAAGTCTTTCATATTTGGTGCATAATTCCTATTCTAGAAAGGTTGAAGAGGTTGTAAAAAAATCACAGAAAATATCCAGTCTGCCATCTTGTTGCTCTCATGACCTACAAATTCATGTTTAACTTTTAAGGTTCTTTACAACCTGGCTCAACTTACCCTTCAAACACTATCAGACATTCTTCCTGCAACACTATTATTCAGCTGAACTGATCTTCTTGCTGTTCTTCCAGTATGATATTCTGTCTTCTGTCTTCCCACCTTTTTCCTTTGCTGATCCTATGCCTGTAAGGTTCATCTACCTGACCTTTACTTTGTAGGTATTCTTGTTTCTTTCAAAATCTGTCTAAATGATATCCTTTATATCAAAACTTCTTACATTGTGGGTTGTGACCCTATATGGGATTGCATATTTGGATTGGGGAGTTGAAAAATTACGATTTATAATTAGTAAAAGTTTGATTTGTATACCTATTTTATGTGCCTTTATACCCAGATTCATGTAAAAAATTTTCAGGAGAATATGAAAATATGTTTAAAAGAATTACACATATTTAATCTATATCAAATAACTTTCTGTTTTGGGGTGGGGGGAGAGAAGGGAGAGAAGGAAAAATTTGGATCACAAAGTCTTCTAAAAATGAATGTTGACCTTTACATGCATTTAGAAAAATAAAATATTATTGAAAATTAAAAAAACAAACAAGAATTTTTCAGGAGAAAAGGGGTCTCATGAAGAAAAAGTTTTAAAGCCCTCTAAATGTTGCATTTCCTGAATCCACTAACTACTAGTTACCTCCCTCCCCCAAATCTTTTATTTCTTTTTGTATAATTTTATACATACTTACTTTTTTTTTTTTTAACACAATGACCCATTTTCCCCAGAATAAATGTTTCTTGGGGTCAGGGACTATTTAAATTATGTCTTTGTATCCCTGGCCTGACACAATATTTTATAATTGCTTTTGATTGATGAGTATATATCAACATCCCCTCTCATTTTTTTAAAACATAATTTAGAGTTTCTTGGGAACCAGGCATTAAGTGATTTGTCAGTGGTGTCATATAGCTGGTTTGTTATCAAATGTAGACTATAAGACAACATTGGCAATAAATTGAAAAAAATAATATTATATGAAAACATCATAATAGAGATTCAGCTCGTGATATGGAAGAACTGTAAGTCATCCATCACAGATTACAAAGTTATGCTACTTATTATGTGAATTAACAAGGGGAAAGATGAGTTCCCTAGTGGAACTCATGATTAAGCAGGAGGAGGGAGCAATTAGAGGTTAGAAGAAAGATGCTATGAGATGGAGAGTAGTTTATTGCAGGTTTAGTCTTGGAAAGGATTGAGGAAAAATCTTCATCATAAGCATATCTTTAATAGAGGAAATATAACCTTGAAGGTTTCTCAGGGGAGGAGGGGAAATAAAGCTGGCAATAGGGATGCATATTGAGATGTTGAGCCTGCCTTGAAGATATTAACAAAAACAGTCTGGGAAAGCCTGGGTTCCCATTATGGGTATCTTAAAGATGCTATTCAAGGCAGTCTGGCACATTATGGTTACGTTAACTATGGTAATAAGACAGTCTTGGAAACTAAGTTCTCAGATGAGCATTTTAGCATTCCTGACAAGGGGAAAGAATAAGCTGCTTTCAGAATTCACATCAGTTTCAGTCACATCCAACTCTTTGTGACTTCTTTTTGAGGTTTTCCTGGCAAAAATGCTGGAGTGGTTTGCCATTTCCTTCTCCAAAAGGAGAATGTAAAATATCATTTTACAGATGAGAAAATTAAGGTTAACAGGGTTAAGTGACTTTAGTGCTCAGGGTCTCACAGCTAGTATCTGAGGCTAGATTTGAGTTTTCCTGATTACAGGTCTAGTTCTTTATGGTACTACTTAGTTATTCCATATATGGCATGGATTCAAAATGTCATCCATACTATCCTGAATGTCTTCCTCTCCATACTTTAGATTATTCATCTTACTCCTAGATTATTATGCCCAGCACTGAACATTGTACTCCAGATAGGATCTGATTTTTGAGAAGACAATGACCTCCTTAGTCATAGAAACTAAGCTTCTTTTATTTCAGCCCCCAAATCACATAAGTTCTTCTTTTCTTTTTCTTTTTTTTCTTTTTGGCTACCATATCACGTTGCTGACTCATATTGAATTTGAAGTTTATTAAAACCTCAGGTCTTTCCTGACAAGCTACTCTCTAACCATGTCTCCCCATCCTATACTTATGAAGTTGTTTTTTTCTTTTTTACTTAACCATAAAGTTTTACTTTTATCCCTGCTGAATTCCATCTTATTAAATTCAGCCCAGTATTGCACCCTGGGCTAGATGTTTTTTAAAAAGAAAAGTTCTGACTAGCATTCAGTTTTATGTCATCTGCAAATTTGATAGATATGCTATTTATTCCTTTAACTAAAGCATTAAAAATGTTTTTAAAAATCATATTTAAAATATGACTGTGCAATTGGTGAACTAGTCCATTAGAGTACAGCCCATAGATTATGTTCAGACTTGCTCTTCCTGGTGGGTTCCACAAAGCATGTGCAGGTATTTCTTGCCTAGTTCCAATCCAATAAAGGAAGTCTTGGTAAACCTGTTTCTGGCCACAGATGACTGAGTGCTTGGCATTTGATGATTAAGTGTTTTCTGGTTGGATAAGAAGACAGAAGGATTGGTGACTTAGGAGTTGCTGAGCCAGGGCTGAGTGTCTCTTCAAAAGGTATCATTCAGTCCTTTTAATTCTTTTCCTTCTTGGCGGTAGCAGAATCACTTTCAGTTGCCAAGTCAGGGAAAGGACAACTACTCTGCCTTCTACCCAGTTGTTAGAGGCAGCTAAATGCACAGTAGACAAGAGTCAGGAAGATTTGACTTCAAATTTGACCTGGACAGTTTACTAGCTGTATGACTGGACAAATCATTTGATTTCTGCCTATCTCAGTTTCATCAATTGTAGAATAGGGATATTGTAGCACTTACTTTGCTGGGTTGTTAAAGCATTTAGCATAGTGCACAACAGGTACTTAATATTTGTTTCCTTTCTTCCTGTTGTCATGTATCTGTGAGCAATGAAAACTATTTCTTTTCTGTTTATTCTTTTCTGATGTTTGGTGATGAGTTTTCCAAGAGAAGAGTCCTCAGGTGATATCCTTCACAGCAACCAGAGATTCTATCAGCAATCATATCAGCAATCTTCTTCCAAATTAGCATGGCCAAAGAAATATATGGACAGACAATCCCCCAAGGATGATAGCAACTTCAGGGACTATGAATTCTCATAACAGAGAAATAGATGCTAGGGACTCCCGAAAATTAGAAAGCACTCAGAAAGAGTCCATCATATGGCTACATCAAAAGAGAACCTCATATAAAGTACATAAATAGAGAAGAGGACTTCTTGGGTCAAGACTCAGGAAGTGATTCTTAATTATTACCTTTGTATATTGAGATTGGACTTGCTCTCTCAAGGGGTTTGGTGTGTATAGGGAAAGTGTTCCCCTGTTGCAGGAAATGTTTTTATAATTATGGTTCTTGCTATATCTTTTAAAACCCTTTCCTAAAAATTAATAATTCTATTGGTTGATAAGAGGAAGTACATAGGATAAGATCTCCTAAGCAATAGGACTTGAAATTTTAGCACCTCAGAGAACTACTCATATAACCCATGTCAGTCAGTCCCAAGCTGCCAGTTGGAGTGAGAGTTGGGAGACTGTGATGAGTTTGAAGTTTAGCACCAAGTGATGAGATAGGAATCACACACCAAATGATAAATCCACAGTGGCCATTCTCTTTGGCAAAAGGTAGGTTTATTTAGGAGAAAAGGATTCAGTCAAAATGAAAAGGTACAATAGACACCAGAAGTGGTAAATATGAAATAGAATTGGAAAAATATATAATTAGACATCATGAGGCATGGGGGAGATGGAGTAAAGAGAAAACTATCATGAGTCATGGTGGGGAGCATGAACAGAAAAACACTATGAAGCAGAATGCTGTGGTGGACTAAATCCCAAAGGGATGCTGCAAAAATGGTGTGAGCCCTAGGCAGATTTATAGAGGAAATTTAACCTCAGAGCTTTGTATTTCTGACTGAACACAGCAAGGTGGGGTTACCCAAGACCGCCACAGAGAGTAGGACTATAAGGTTGAACTGATCTCTATCATTGCCCTTTCCTGCTTGCCTCAGGGAGTAATTTTATCAGTATTCCAGGCTCTTTCTGCCAACCCCACCTAGTAATCCAGGATCTCATCAATTGAATCAAAGGAGGTGCTACAACTAGAAAAGGCAAGCTAATTGTGTGATAGCAATATGATAGCATATTCATCTAACATCAAGAGACCTTGAAGAAGGCTCCCAGCACATTGTATGGGCTCATTGTGGCTGATTAATTGGAAAAGCGTAACCAAATGTTGCACAGGATGAAAAGCAAGAAAAGTGTGCTATCTGTATTGCTGGAGGGAATACCTAATAACTAATCCAAGAAGAGAGTTGGGGGGAGGGGGAGCAGGAGATCCATCCAAGCCATCAGAAGTCCAATCAGCAATCAGGTTCTGTAACAGTCTGCCAGATGGATAGTGGCCAATGGCAGAGAAAGTTCCTACAGACTGCCATGGAGAGACAAGGAACTGAAATTCAACCATTTTCTCCTCACATAAATGTTAATGATCCTTTCTTCTTTCAGATATCTTGGAAATGGATTTCTCAACACCTTCAAAATGGTGTGCCTCCAGCACAGACCTCCTTTGTGTTCACTTAATCTTGTCCTTATATTTGTTTTGTTTAATGTTGTTTCTATTTCCTTAAATAACATCTGGAAGACTAAGATGTTAACATCCCAATGTGGTTGCTGCACTGACATAAGCTTAGTATAGCAATCTTAACAAATTTTCTCCTCAGTTTTTGATTCTTAGTTGTCTTCCTTCCAGATCCATCTTTTAATGTTCTCTGATGATCTGCTTTAATTGGGTCTCTCCCCAAGCTTTCTATAAACTCATTTTTCCCTTCACTGCTTCTTGCTGTTTTATGAAGTAATACTGTTAATAATCTTCCACAGTTTCCCTCCATATAATTCTGCAAATTATTTTATGTTCTAAACTGATGTTGCTCCCGATGGCTTTAGCTGTTTATTTGGCCAGGAATTTTAATATTTGCTGACGTAAGCAGCTTCTAGGCTCTTTTGGTCTTTTTATGGTAGAGGTTGATCTATATTGCTTAAACTTCTTTAGAAAATGGTGACAATCCGTTTCAAAGACTTTTTTTCCCCTTAAACCTATTCTGCATTTTTCAACATCAGTAGCTTGTTTAAATAGGTCAGGTTGGAGTTTTAATTACATGCCGTTTCTTCTCATTTTTATTCTTCTAATTTAGTATTGATTTTGATCTTTGCTCTAACAAGTTTACAATTCTATTGTAGGCAGACAGCTGATTCGGAAATGACTCCTATGCAGGTAACCAAATGTTTCATTTTTGTGATATACAGCCATGATTTTTAAGAAACTAACCTTTCCCTAAGCCCTCAATACTCCCCCCCCCCCATTTTTTTTTTTTTTTTTTTGCGTCAGGCTTAGAGCTTTTAAAAGTACTTTTAAATTAGGTAGAATTATTTTTAAAGCATTTATCACTTCCATTTTTGCTGTGAAGAAATGAAAGTTGAGAAAAATGACTTTTATAAAAACCATACAGTGAATTAGTGACAAAATTAGGATTAGAATTGAATTTCCCTGTCTCCCAGTCTATCATTTTTTCCCATTAAGCTGTAGTTTTGATCTTTGTTAACAACAGCTGTTTGGATCACTTCATTCTACTCTCATGATTATTTCTCTGAGTTAATTTCTATGATGAGAAGCAGTACAGGGCTAGCCCTCTGATTCATCACGCCTGTGGACAGCACCTTGTCTTTGGACCACATTCTCCAATTCATGTTGTAACCCTGGGCGCAAGGGAGAGATCTTCTTGGTCTGTTTTAAGTTATATTTTTCTAATGATTCTCTGTCTTTGTAGATAACTGTGTGGAATAACTTCTCCCCTCCTTATTCTTGCATCACTGTTCTCCAAAATTAGGACACACAAATAATCTGAAATGATAGGTTTGCAATTAACAAGAGGTATATAGTGGAGAGAAAACTGGTTTTGGAATCAGTTCAAAACTGAGATCTTCAGTTTACCTCTATTACCTTAGACAAATCATTTAATTTCTCTGAGAATCTTTTTTCTCATCTATAAAACAAATTGGTAAGACTTTAGAATCTTTTAAGATCCTTCTAGCTCTAGATTTTCTGTTGATCTGAGCTATAATGCCCTTCCTTTCCTGTTAATGTGGATTGTCATTGTTGGAGGGCTCTTCTCTTCTCTAGTCATTATGCAAAAAACATTAAGGAACATTATGTACAAATGTTCTCATATCCCATCACCTGTTATGTTTAGTTCAGAAATTAACAAGGGTTCCTGTGAAGAAAAATGGTTTTTCTAGGTCACAGAACCATAGGCCATTTGGTTAAGAAGTTTAGCATTTTAAAGTTTTTTTAAAAGAAGAGAGTCCAAGGGAAAGGAGAATTTTCTGGCTACAGTTTAGGAAGTTTGAAGACCTCTCTGCTCATTTATTACCCAACAGGACCAAGTTTCTGCCAATTAAGAAGCTTTCAGATGTCCAGTGGGTTTTTAGGTGTTCCCACCACAAGGTGTTTGCTAAATTTTTTCTCAATAACTGGAGGAAGGAAAAAGAGAAGTTTCAATCAAATTCTACTAAAAATCTGTCAACTGGAAAGAAGAAAATTTTATTCTGAACACTCGTTTAACCCTGAAGTTTGTAAAAACAACCTAAAAAACAAACTAAAAGCTAACCAAACTACATAAAAAAATTAAATAAATGAAGTTGGGAGAAGGAGTTGAGATACTTTTAGAGAGAAACCATGAAGTTACTTCTCTCATATATATCAATTGCCATTACCAACAATAATTCCAAGAGTTCACATTTATATAATGCCTATAATCTAAAAAGGCAACTTTTTTCATGACAACCCTGAGAGGTAGAGAATATAAACAGTATTACTTTCATTTTACAGATGTTGAAACCGAGGCTCATTGCTTTCCAATTCATCTACATTGGGCCCAAGTCCAACCTGATGTCTTGTTCTGTCCTGCTTTTTACTTACCTCAGCCTTTAACTTTTCATGTGTTCATCTATGGCATCCCCACATGCTTAAGTATTGTCGCATTTCACTATCTTACCACAACACCATGTAAATCCTTCAGTGTTCTTTCTATTCAGAGGAATAGAAAGGGGCAGGAAAAAGTTGATGTGCCATTAAGAGGAGCCATGGGTGAGTTAATACCAAAGGAATACAGCATGGGGGTGGAGAGGGGAGAATGACAAAGTTTTAACAAAGAACAGTCACTAATGATTATTGCTACCATTTCTCTTTTAGATTTCATCTACAAATGAGAGATCCAAACATTGGTGCCTAAATGACCTTCCAAGAAAAGACTCAATAAATGGCTGTGAAGGATTGTAGGAAAAAACATCTAATTCAACCATTTGGCTTTATAGATAGGGGAACTGATGCCAAGAAGTTAATTTCCTCCAGTTCTCACAGCTATTTAGTGGCAAATCCAGGGCTAGAACCCAGGGCTCCTAATTTACAATCTGGTTCTCCTTCTAAAATAGCATGCTGCCTCCCTTGGTTTGACTCCAGACATCAATAAAAAGTGATTTTATAAATCATTTTTCTATTGCATACCAAGGTAGAATGGCACATTTAGGAAACTAAGAAAAATCTAAAGCAAGTCCAGGGAGTTAAAGTGATGCCATTATGTTTTAGGCCATTTCTAGAGAAGAGCTTGGTGAATTTGGGGACTAAAAAAATTCATCATCTGATACTGCAGAAGATTAAAATAACCAAAAAGGGAGGAGGAAGCAAGTATACTTTCAGAATTTGGTAACAGTCTTAGGAAGACTTTAGGAGTCATTTTGAAAGTACCTAATACTATTGTAATAATTTCCAAAGTGGTCATGAGTTTAGCTTATCTTTTCTCCAATTTACTCTATATCCCGCTGCTCAAATGATCTTCCTAATGCATCATTCTGATCACATAACTTTTTTACTCAAAAGTCTTTTTGAGGGCTTAATTTTCCTCTCTGTAAAATGATGTACAAGGTTGAATAAAAGGATTTTAAAAGGACCATCCAGACTAAATGATAGGCCTGACCTGGATTATTCTCTACCTTTCATTCTCATCCTGAAATCTTCAATTTTTTGTTTTTGCATACTATCTCCCTTGCTTGGAATAGAATCTTCTCCCCCCTCTCCTTAACTTTTTACTTTAATGTTCAACTTGGTTACTTTCTTCATGAAGTCTTATCTGATCTTCTTTCTGCAGATTAAAATAATTTCTCCAACCTTAATTTTTTTATAGGACTGTACCTGATTCTTTTCTTTGCTAAGTTATACATCATTGAATCATGATTTCACACACAACCCTCCCCCCCCACACACACACTTGTCTTCCATTATGCTAATGTGATTATAAGCTCTTTCAGGGTAGGATCTATAGTGACTTACTTCCAAATTACCTTTATTTTCCAAGTACCTATTTTAGGGCTTTATGCATAGTAGCTGCTTTAAAAAGTCATCAATCTAATGAGCAAGTCATCATTGATTTTTCTTTAGAATAGATACAGGGAATGGCCAACAGAATTAATTCTAAAGCATCTTCTAAGTATCTGTACAATTCTTCCAGCTGTGCAAGATGCAGCCTTGTAGCCTGAGCTTCAGAAGGGAGAAGACTCTGTCTCAAACTATACCTTGGGGAGCATATGTTCTCTTAATCCAATATTATCCCATCACAGACCATTAAAATAATTTGAGTTCTAACTCTTAAAACAGAAATATGATGAAGTTAGTGTTTATCTGAAGAGGCAAAGTCAATTTATTACTCACTATACTTTTTTTCTAATTTTGTCTCATGATGACTATGACAGAATTGGACAGTACTGAAAGATTCAGTTGGCCTGATTCACCTCAGTTGCTAGGACCAATTCAGTATTTCTGAGTATATGGAGTTCTGCAGCTAATTGGACTAATCATATCTTATAATACATTTACTTCATCTGGCATTATGAAAATGGGATGTGTCTGTTCATAGATGAAAAAAAGAGCTTGTCATTATTTTTCATAAAAGTATTAATTATTGCATATAGAATATGGAAAGACTTTCTTCATACTTCAAATTCCCTATCTTTTCATATTCTCTTTGTCCTTCCATTTCAATTGAGATTCTTTCCTGCTTTTTATGTCCCTTATTCCTTGCTTTCTTTTTTCTCCTCTTTTCTCATATTCTAAAGGTACTGTATACTCTCCAAGGTTTAATCTCTCCTACTGAACTTTAAAGCAAATTGGGAAGCTATGAATTTTGAGTTCCTTTTCCAGAACTCTAAGGCTATGGTGGATCAAATTTTCCTCTAAGTTTTCAATATTCTAATTATTATCTTCAATAAATGAATTGGTAGAATCAGTTATTATGATAGAGATCAAATCAAGACACCAAAGCACAAAATTCAAAGAGGAGCTAAGGGAAAGGATTTTGACATAGTCTCACCTATATGACTCTCAAAGTCACAAACCAATTTAAATCCTAGTTCTATTTTTATATTTTCAAACTAAAGATAATTTCAATCATGTAGGCAGGTTGTAAGACTTAGAGAGAGCAAAAACTTTTTCTAGAGCAATGTTCTAAAGAAACCTAAAAGGTTTCTTTATATATTATTATGTAATAATGTTACATATTATAAAATATAGTATGTATTAAAGGTCTTTATAGTCCTATACAAATATGATGAAAAAGAAGGAAGAGAAAGTTTAGGGTATATTTGGCAGCTAGATACTCTATAAAAATACAATTAAAATGTTTTGTTGATTTTTTAAAAACCTAATTCCCCTCCTCCCTACTTCAAAATAACTTGGTTTGAATATCAATTCCATATTAGCCATATTTTTGTTCTGTTTTTTTTTCTTGGCAGAAAAATCAAATGCAAAATAAAAAGTGGGCAGTTCTAACTTTTCTTCATCATTAGTTGTGACCATTGATACAGACCCATTATCCAGATCTATGTTTTGCCAATGGATTCCAATGATTCTGGGAAGAGAGGCTACTGATTTTGCACAGAATTGACTCAATAAAATTCAATTCACTTACAAGTCAAGACTTGACTCTCTTGATGTCATCAGTTCTCTTTGAGAATGAAGGATGAACAACAGTTATGAGTATTAATTTACTTTGAACAACAGTCCCATTTCTTCTTTGATACTTCCATTTTGTCATTATATTCTAAAGAAACTATTATTTTTGTTGTTGCTGCTGCTGCTGTTGTTGACCACCTTAGCTTTCTTTGCCCTTTTCAATTCCTTTTGAGCTTTGGTATTTTCCCAGTGTTTTCTACTTCTACTTCACTAGCTACTGCTCTCCTTTTTGTAAGAATCAGACCCACTTTTTGGGAAAGAGATGCCTCCAGAAAATGTTTGGGTAATGAGTTGATATCTTTTCATGTTTTACTGGTGATCTGTTTCCTTTTTCTGTTCAGGTGATTTAAACTCTATAATATTGATAATGTTGCTTCTATTTCTGTCAACTCAGATGCTTTCTATCATATTCTCACACTCTTGGTTTTTGGATTTTTTCACATGAACATATCTTCTTAATTTACTATGCTATTCTGTTCTAATGTCTATTCCCTCCACTTCTAGAATCTCTTGATTTTGCAGCTTTTCCTACTAAGTCTAGGTCA
This sequence comes from Sarcophilus harrisii, assembly GCF_902635505.1. Classification (NCBI taxonomy): domain Eukaryota; kingdom Metazoa; phylum Chordata; class Mammalia; order Dasyuromorphia; family Dasyuridae; genus Sarcophilus; species Sarcophilus harrisii. Next base: position 104,542,456 of record NC_045430.1, read on the forward strand.
TAATTATAAGGTTAAATTGACCTGATTTTTTTAATTCTTCATTTCACCTTTACCCATAACTTTATGAATTTGTGTATATAGTGAAAACCACCCAATCTTAGAGAAAATTTTGGACAACCTGCATGCTCCTCTCTGTCGATATCTCATTACTCCTTAATTCTGCCTTATATGGAGGTGATGGAAATGATATGTTCTCTCATTCATCTAGGATTTACTCATTACATTTAGGATCTTACTCAGTACATTTGCTTTCTTCTATTACTTAGCCCTAATTTTATTACCTCTGTCACTATCATCATTTGATAAAATCATTTAATGTCATAATATAAACATATTAATATAAAATCCCAATTCATTGTATATGTACCATACCTCAAATTGTGCCCTAAGCACCTCATTTAGTCTTTCTCTAACTTCTCCAAGCACATGAAAGGGGAAAAAACCAATAGTTGACTTTTTAGTTCTTCTCCCAGCTGAGTTTTTACTTACAGACTAGGTAAACTCAGGGATTATGCTGATGAATGCAAAAACTTCAGGATATTCTTTCTCTCTCTTCTGAACATTGCTTTGCTGATGTGAGCTTTCTTCCCATTCCCTTTGGGTTCATTTGTTGTATTCCTGGTATAAAATGTGTGCAGGAATAAATTTCTATCTTCCTTCCCAGCTCAATTCACTCTCTGGGCTGTCCTACTTCCATGTAAGCTGCATGAACTTTCCTTTATAGTTTGTTTTTCCTTATTAGAAGATAAACTCCTTGAGGGTGGGACAATGTGTTTGCCTACAGTTGTTCCCACTCCTTGTATCCCTAATGCTTAGCATAGTCTTTGGTACGTAGAAAAACTTCAAAAATACTTTATCTATTTTCTCTTACTGTCTTGTTTCCATATTTCTTTGTTTCTTTCTTTCTCTTTCTCTGTGTTTACCTTTCTCTCTCTACATCTCTCTCAGCCTTCAGTACTTTCTCCACAGGAAGTTAGTAATGTTGCCTCATTCTCAGAATCTCTGAAGGCAAGAGAATGGGCTCCCATCTAACCAGGATTATTCCTTCCTAATTTTCTTGAAAAGCCTGTGTAGCAGGTTTGTGTTCATCATACCTCTATCACTCTTCATGTCAGCTAGTTGAGGAAACAGCCATACTCTCTGCTCCATGCATAGACATCTGATGCATTGAGTTTAACTGACACTGGCTCTTTTCATGGATTTTGGTCTCACTTGGATCTCTGGGATCTTTTATTGCCTTTGAAGAATGTCTGCCAAATAGGCTCATGAAACTATTTGAGAGACTTAATTGGCTCAAGTAACTAAGCCTTCCTCCCATCTATTGATAAGAGTTTTCCTGGTGGCCTAAGAACAAAAGTCATCCCACAAGCAGTCAGGGATTGCTCTTCTCCCAGGATTCTGAGGTGGACCAGCAGCTGACTAGCAGCTGTATTCTTACTAAATATTTTTTTTCCACTTAGGTCAAGTTAACTTCCATTTTAAAAACATCTACAAGTGACTCATGTCATTGCAGTTACAAATCTGAAGTGACAAAATGGTCTGAATTACTGCAGGTGTCAGGATTGGAGCAGAAGGACCTCCTTGAAGAGGAAAAAGGGAAATGCAGAAAAAGATACAGCTCAAGTGACCTTCATTCTTCCAGGGGTGCTTCCAGAAGTGCATGCAGAATACCATGAACCAATGTCTGTCCTCTTAATTGCCACAGAGATTGGAGAACAACCTGTCTGTGAGCATTATAATAATTTAATATATAATATATATATTATATGTATATAATATAATATAATAATAATTTGCAAAGAAAATCCTAAATGGGGTCATGAAGAACCGAAGATGACTGAAAATGAATTGAACTGAGACTTGAAGTAAAACCCAAAGATATTCTGCAAAAAGATATCTTAGAGTACTCATTTTGATGTGGGAGGAATGGGTTTGGGCAGGTAACTTTCAGGTTTCATGATGGGTATTGCTCAGATTCTAGAAAAGAGAAACAATTCTTAGCCTGGTATAAGTGATTCAACAGCCATACCTTCCTGCATCCTGCCTGTAGTTCAGGTCAATTATGTACTAAAAACTCAATTTCCACCCTGAAGTCAAGAGGACCTGAGTTCAAATCTTACCTCAGACACTTAACACTTTCTAGCTGTGTGACCCTGGGCAAGTCACTTAACCCCAATTGCCTCAGCAAAAAACCAAAAACCAAAAAAACAAAACCTTGGTTTCCTAAGACTTGATTGGGCCATACTGTATATAATTGTTGACATAGTTTCCTGGTAAACACAGGCCATATTGATATGTCTTCATTTTCACCCAAGGTTCTCAAAATGTGGTCTGGAGAATCCTTGGCCTTTAGCTGTCTTAGATGGAGTGATGGGCCAGAAGTTGAAACACTTTTAATTCATATCCCACCTTTGGAGAAGTCACTTAATTGTTGATTATCTCATTATCTCAATTGTAAGATGAAGATTATAGCACTTATCTCACAAGATTGTTATGAGGATCAAATAAGAATAAATTTATGAAGTACACAGTACCTGGCACATAGTAAACATTTAATAAATATTTGTTTCCTTTCTTTCCTTTCCTGGATCCTTTCAGGAGTCTATATAATCAAAATTTTTTCATAATACTGCTAAAATATTTTAATTTTTAACATGGTAAATATTTAGAGATATAACTAAAGTAAACAAAACCTCTTTATTAGTTTTTCCTTTTTTTTTTTTTCTCTTGGAATGGGTCCTAAGCCACTGAAAACATTTGAGATCATGTTGAATTAGGGATCTTTAGAATCAGCATGGAGACAGCTAAGCAGTGCAGTAAATAGTATCAGACCTGGAGTCAAGAAGACTTCATTTTCTGTGTTCAAATCTGGCCTCAAACATTTATTAGCTGTGTGGTCCTGAGCAAGTCACTTAACCCTATTTGACTCAATTTCCTCATCTATAAAATTAGCTGGGTGAGGAAATGGCAAGCCACTCTGGTGTCTTTGCAAAGAAAATCCTAAATGGGGTCATGAAGAACTGAACATGACTGAAAATGAATTGAAATGAGACTTGAAGTAAAACCCAAAGTATTGTAGACAAGTCACGTTTCTGTATGGAAGTTGTGAGTCCAAGTCTATTGAAACTGAAAGTTTTATCTTTTCTAAGTGTCCATTCTACACTATAGATAGAGAAATCAATATTTTGTAAGTAGTTGTGTCTCATCTTGTTCTGTTATCAGATCTAAACTACAATCTCCCCCACATCTAAGGGTGAGAAGGTGACGATTGGATCTTGGAGAATTCTTTCTCCAAGAGGAAGAAAAATGGGAGGTGTTTCCAGGAGGCAGCTTTCTTTTTGGCCACAACAGGAAAACAAAACTATTCAGTAAAACTATTCAAACTAGTAAAATTCAAACTAAAAAATTCAAAACTAGTAAAACTATTCAAAAACTATTGTGCTGTATAGCTCAGCAGAATATTCTAAATGGGCAAAATGTATAGGGTGTTCACACTTCTGGTGTGAGGATTTGCTGTACTCTTTTCAAATTTGCTCATCCACTTTTGTTGTCCATTTGACACACAACTCTCACCTGTAGCTCCAAAAAGCTGTAGCAGGCTCAGTGGCCATACCCTGGCAATTGGGTTAAACCTGGTAAATTGGCAGTTGAAGTAAATCAGGTTGAAAATAACTGACAGGTCTCAAACCCATCAGTGACTTAGAGTACCATCTACTCTAAGCATGTAAGTGTTTCCTCTGGTAGAATAAGCCAATGAGAACAATTGGTTCCAATGGCCCTGAAGGCAGCTGAGGGTTGCGTCAGACATATTTGATACCTGACCAAGAACAAAGATGCCAAAGTAATCCACTGCATCCTGGGCGCTAGTCACCTTGACTTATATCTTGCCCCTGGACTTGGATGACTCTAGAAGAGAGAGTGGGCTAACAACTTTGCCCAACTCTGCCATACTTAAATGCAATTTTCACTCATTAAAGACAATATCACTTGATGTCATTGGTGCTCTTCAAGAGTACAGGGCAATCAACATCAAATGGGCAAAGATTTTATTTCTTCTAATGATCAGTGCTCAGGTAAGGGGAAATCAGTCAGGGAAACACTGATTAGGTGATAGTACAGGATGATTCTCAGTATTGACTGGCACTATGACAAGCTGCATGCAAAATGGTAATAATAATGTCTTAGCTATATTATTATAAGTTAGCTTGTACCATGGTGATCAGTGATTGTGCTGTATTATCATTTAATATTATGTTCTGGTGCAATTTCTGCTATTCCACATCACATATCTTTAGAGGTCACAATAGGAACTGCGAAGATTAGGCATCACTCAAAATATAAAACAGATAATTAAGACTTGGGATTTGCTCCTTTCAATAGGAGAGAGGTAAAGTTTGGGATTTTTGGTCTTCATTTTCCTGTACATTTTGTTACTTTTTTGGAAGTTCATTATAATACTTACTGTTTGTTTATTTTATTTTATTTTTAAAATTTTTTCTTTTCCTTTTCCAATGCCTCTTATCTTAGTTTTCTTACTACCCAACATTGGGGTTGTCCAAAAACAGCTTTAAAGTCACTTAAGTTATAGAAAGTCTTATGCAAGATTTTTAGGACCTTGCCTCTGAAGCATAAGATAGAGACAATATCTGCCTGTAGGTTAAGTATTTTTTCTTTACATAGCACTCTCTCTGGGATTACAACTCTCATTAACGTTGGTAAACTGTATCCCAAGGACCGTCTCACAAATCTAGGGGTAACCCTAAGAATTACTGAGATTTCTAGTGCTATTGTTCATACCCCCATGGGTGTGCTTCCCATTTATTATCATTCAAATAATTAGCTTTTAGAAAAGATATTTACTAAGTATAGCAAAGTGCATGGTTATAGAAACAATTTCCAAAAACTTGCTATTTACTCATCCCCTATATAAATGATACCCTAGGAGAGAGTTTGTACGTACATATATATCCAAGAGTGGCTCAGAGTCCCAAGTTATTAGAAATTCTTCTTAAGTGCAGCTTTCTTCTGGGCTCTGAAGATTGGCACCCTTATAGAATCCTGAAACAAGCTTCCTCAGTCTGCCTCTGGACTTCTGATGTAGATATTGCTGTTCCAGGGACAATTTTTTAGCTTCCTATGAACACTAGTATTAATGCTAATGGAGACATTTTGTCTTCTGATTTTTTTTAAGTTCACAAGATCATAACCAGTTCAATTTTATCTCTACACTGTATATTCAGCTTTTTTTTTTTTCCTCTAAAGGCTTTCTGTATATCATTGCCTCCCTTTCTTTTTCTTTCTCTTTCCTTTTTCAGTCTTTCTACAACATGGCAGAGGAAATAAAGGAAGAACTGGAACCTCAGATTTGGAGTAATCTTCCACATGACTAAAGTGTCTCTGAACCAACTACCCAAGTGATGTGATTTGGTCTTTTTCAGCCAATCCCAAGATTTTTTTTCTCTATAACATCATATGTCTTTAATGTCCTGAAATCTCTATGATCCTTTTAAATGATTAAAAGTTTATTCAGACATCTTATTTTTGAATAATCTATCAACTCCATTGATAAGTCTGGGCTTTCTCTGATTAATTTGAATGGGCCTACAACCCCACCATTATGGTACTTAAATAGTTCTAGAAAATTAATTGGGTTGGATAACTGAGGCTTGGGAGACTGACCAAGTTTCCTGGTGACTTAAATACAAAAGCCAGCCCACAAGGAGGCAAGAGTTGCTCTAACACTTTTATTCAGTGGTTCAGTATGGCAAACAGCAAAGCAAAAAAGCTATGGCCAACCAAATCAATGCTTTATTCTTGCTGAATATTCTTTCTCTTGTTATGGCTCAATAAACATTTTGATAACTGTTACATGGTCTACAATTTTCTCATATCATTCCATTTTCAAAATAAAGGCAACACACTGGCCCAAATCAGACCCATCCTATACTACAGTTTTTCCTAAACAGTAGAGATTCTCTATGTTATCTATCATGGTAAATACATGTCGGCTTTTCTCATGGGCAAAAACATTTAAACAACAGCTGTCCTTTCATTTCTGATCTTGGCAGGCTCATATGACTCTGAAATTTTGTCTCATGCCAGATCAAGAGTGCTTGCAGCTGGTAAACATTAGCCTTTCCCCCCACATAATATCACTCTTTTTTTTTTAACACTGATGAGCCATTTGTTGCTTTCATATGTTAAGATAGGTTTCCATATTTCCCTCTTCAGTATCAAGCACATATACTACCCTTATATGTATCTTCCTGGAAACCTAAGGGAACAGAGAAACCTTTAGAGATTAACAAACAAACAAATGGCAGAAAAACCCTGAAAAGAATAGCACTAAGGCACAAACACACAAATGCATATACATATATATTTATGTGTATGCACATTAAAATCTATTTTCATTTAGGAATAGAAAATGCATTAATTTTAATTAATTAAATACAACAATTAAGTTGTATGACTTAAAGAATAAGAATGTAAGGTAGACCATTTCTAAGGCCCATTCTAGCTATATCATTCTTTTTTTATTGTTTCCTCCTTAAAATGTATGCTCTTAGATTGAGACATAGAAAGGGAGATAGGAATTCTGAGGGAAACAGAGTCCCACAGGAAAGATTGGGAGTGAAATGTCTCTTCAGATTTCACTGGCTTTTACCTTCTTTTTCATATACTAATCTAACTTTTTTGCCTGACCACTTGGATCCAGAGTTACTGATAGGAAGTTTTGATTACATCCCTGAGCTCCAGGCAGGCAGCAGATGTCATCACTGTGGAGCTGAGGCAGGCTGAAAATTCTAGGATTTCCATAAACAGTCAAATCTCCAAAATGAAGGGAAATGGCTCTCATTAAACAAACTTTAATTTCTACATGTTCTTTTCACTGTACCTTAAAATAAATGTATTCCTTATGATCTAGAGTACAGACTTTTCTTCTAATTGGGATGAAATAAAAAATGTCGATCAGTACCTTCTCTGGGGAGTATACTACCTTCTGCCATTAAGGGATAAGGTAATGAGAGAGTACAAGATTAACTGTTCAGTTGGGGAATCTAGGAAGAACCGAATCGGCACCTTAAGACAATCTTGAAAATTCTCTGGCACAGACTGTCATCAGTAGGCTTGGAAAAAGGGAGGGGTAGGATGAAGAATACCAAAACAGTACTGCTAGAATAACTAATCAAATTGTTGGAAAGAATATATAATGTGATACAATTTTAAAAACAATAACAACATTTTCTGTGAATCTCTTATTTAGAGATTATATTTATTAAAGATGAATTCAATGTTCAGAATCTCTGGAATACATAGGCAAGAATATATAAATCCCTAGTTAAACTATGGTCTTCTCAAAGAGTTGTGACTTAAGAATGAGAGTATCTGTTCATCTCACTGTTGAGGATACAAACACACATAAACACATACACACCCCACTTATAGCATCTTAAGTGTCAATCTTATTGGGCTTCAGTTTCCTTACTTGTATAATGAAGAGGCTAAAGATGACCTCAGAAGCTCCTTCTACTTCTAAATCTAAGACCTAATGAATTCAAGCCCAGCTAGATTTCTCCCCCAAAATCTTAGCTATATTATTATAAGTTTGTAGCAGCCTGTGAGATGGTAATCTTGATGACAGCCATAATGGCATCTCCAGATTGTAAGTGTCATTTGGTTCAGGGGTTTATCTCCCCCTGACCACTTTATGTGTCTCCTACTTAATTAAATGTCAGTTTTCTATAGCCAGTTAACAAATAATTGTTCAGAACGGACCCAAATATCAAGGGTGAAAGTTGTACACATGGAAACATGAGTAAATGATGATCCTTAAATCTTGTCCTGAAGTAACCAAAGGATAAATATTCTGTAAGATGCCATCTTTCATCATGCCTTGATTAACCAACTTTATTGAACTGCTATTTATTGATTAAAAACACACTCATATGGGCAGTTTATCATTTACAGAACACTTTCTTCTCACTTAGTTTGGTAGAGAGTGCAGTATAACTATAACTATTGTGAGGACAAGGAAAGTAAGGCTTTAAACAGCTAATTCATAGTTGTACAAATAGTATCAGACATAGAATTAAGACACAAGTTTTTGTTCTGCGATTCAGTATTCTTTCTACTCCACCACGCTCCCTTTTATTTATACAAAACTCACTTATAAAAGGCTTACTAAGCACCTTCCTCACAAAAATGCAGTTAATATTAGCCCCATTTTGTAAAAGGAGATGAATTTAATTGATATTAGTATCATGCCTGCTAAGTCATCCTAGGCAATCTAGTAATTATCAATTAGCAGTTGACATCCTATTGCCTTTGAGATATGTATAATTGAGAGCATAATGATGCATTTGTCAACTACTTGAATCCCATTGGAACAATAGTTATCTGAGGATCAGGGAGAAGAGTAATAATAGGTCTTGTGATTGGGCTGAAGCATAAACCTTCTGTTGTTGTTTTCTTAAATTTATTAATATTATAAGGTCTGTATTATTTATGTAGATTAAGTGTAGTCACATGGTTTATCTAAATGCTTCTTTCAAGCAGATATGAATAGTTATCACTGGAATTTTGACAATTCACCTCCAAGGGAGACTGATTTCTGCCTTAAGGAGAGCAAGAGAAGGATCCATGAAGGGCCACGTTGTTACTCTGTATTAAATTAGAATTATATCTATATGTCCATTTAACTATGTCTGGTATAAGAACACAAAATCTAGGTTTCAAAAGCTGCTTTTCTGAACTTTATGCTCTGGGAGTGAGAAGAGGTACATATCTGAAGTTTATACCTCTAGGCTACACTCCTTCCCACCAAAAGTTAATTACACAAAAGATATCATAGTGATATAGTGAATAGCATGGGTGAATATTCATGGATAAACTCCCTGAAGTCTAGAAATCAAAGATATGTTAAGGCACTACAGCTTCCTATGTTGTTTCTTTTCTTTCTTTTCCCTATAATCAGTTGCAAAGAAATTCTGAAAACATGTATGTCCTCTCTTGAAGGAGTAGAGGAGAATGTCAGAGTCCTCTACAGCTTTCATATCTATTATGTCTCTCATTCAGGAATACAGAGTCGTCAACATTTCTTCTTACCAAATAAGAGAGCCTTGTACTAAATGCTTCAGACTTGAAACCTGGGTTGCATTTTTTTGTTTTGTTTTTATCTCCTTCATTTCTAAATGTATTCCTCCCCCTTTCTTATTCATAGGGTCATCTCATATTAAAATATTATTTTTAGAAAAGAAATGAACCATAACAAACCAAGATTTCAGCTAAGTGTAACAGTAGAGGCAATGTTTCGTTCTCATAGATCCCCACTACTGCAAAGAAGGGGGGTAGGTGCATTTTTTCATCTCTTCTTTGGTGCCCATTGTCATTAAAGAGTTAATTGTTCTTCATTAGGATTTTAGATTTAGAACTTTAAGGGATTTAAATAGCCTTTTAGTTTACCTCCCTCATATTACAGATGAGGAAATGGACATCCATAGAGATAAAATTATTTGATCAAATTTATATAAGGTGGCAAGCATCTGAGACAGAATTTGAAATGGGATAAGACATCTCTAGACATTATTCTTTCCACTGTACCATACAATTTCTCTAATTTATTTCTGTTATTTCCATTTACATTGTTATATTTCTTATGTTTATTATTTTCCTGGTTTTGATTACTTCACTTTGAATAAGTTCATATTTAAATCTTTATATATCAAGTCAAGTCTTACTACGTACCAAACAAGGTGGTAAAGTGGAAAACGTTGCATGCCTGGAATCAGGAAGACTCATCTTCCTGAGTTCGAGTCTGGACATAGATACTTAATAGCTGTGTGACCATGAGCAAGTCACTTAATTGTTTGTCTCTGTTTCCTAATCTGTAAAATAGGCTGGAGAAGGATGTTAAAAAAAACACTCCAGTGTATGTGCCAAAAAAACTCAAATGAGGTCATGAACAGCTGGGAATGGCTAAAATAATTAAATGACCAATAATCAAAAATTGTTCAGGCATTATCCAATTGATGGTTATCTAATGTGGTTCCACTTCTTAGTTACATCATAAAAAAATGTTGCCTTTTGTTTTCAACAGGGTTGAACCCGCTGATTCAAAACATGTGTCTCTTAAAGTGCAGCAGCCCCAGTGGTGCTTGAATATGTTAGAAACCTTGAAATGCAGAATATAGGATTTTACTTCTAATTCTTGAGAGTAGGAGGAAAATTCATTCATAGAAAGTCTATAGAGAAAGATCATAGATTCTAATATAGAGATTCTAGTAGTTTATTGACTAACAATTGTAGGGAAGATTTCAAAACTCGCAAGATTTCTACTCTCCATTTCAGATCTTCTTTGGTGATTCTATTTAAGGACTGGTTTTTCTCTCAGATAGGTGGATTGAAATACAAGGTGGCTTTGCAAGGTGTCTTAGTGTAAGTGCTGTTTTTTTTTTTTTTTAATTCTATCCAATTTACCTGTATGCATATTCTTGTACTGTTAAAATTCTTAAGAGCTGTTGTTTGGTAGTGTTCAATTCTTTCTGATTCTATCTGGAGTTTCTTTGCCAAAGACACAGGAGTGGATTGCCATTTTTCTCCAGCCATTTTACAGGTGAGAAAATTGAGTCAGACAGGATTAAATGACATGCTCAGTGTTACCCAGCTAATAAGTGTCTGAGGCCAGATTTAGATTCATGAGGATTAGTCTTCTGGACTCTAGGCCTAGCTTTCTATCATTGAGGTACCTAGCTAGCTGTATTGTTAAGAATTGTATTTTTAAAAGTTATTTGTGTATTGAATAGAATCATTCTATGATAATATTCAGATTGATAACTGCTAAAAAAAATCTCAAGAATTATCAGCTAGGAAGGGGTTTAACTGGAGTAAGGTAGACACTACTCATTACGCATATGGCTTTACTTGTGCATAAAAAGTATTTAATAAAGATGAGCAGTAGAAAGTCTTTATGAAAGATTAACAAAATTCTACTGAACATGATTTCATTTCACTTTGTTGATTTAGGAAGCACATTAGCATATTAAGGCCCGTCACCCTGAAAAGAAATTAACACTACAGTGCTAGCACTTGAGCCCTCTAATAGTTTAAATACTGTTTTAATGAGAGTTTACAAAATATGCAAAAATCACTTTGCTGACCACAGATACATGATAAATGTTTGCTGGATACATTGGAAAATTATGAAACAATTCAAGGAAGAAAGAAAATATTGCAATTGAACAGACCAGAGAAATTTTAAATGACAGGATGTTAAAATCTAATTAAAACTATAGGGTCTATTAGCAATATACTTCATTTCTATGAAGAAAAATATTCTGTAAATCATAGAATGTCAGACATATGACTGAGATTCATTTACCTCCGTCACCATTTTAAGTTTCTTTTGCTTAATTAAATGTCAACGTTTTATAGCCAGGAAGGATATCATCTCTAAGAGTAGCATGGTCATCAATTCAGGTCTTAAGCAGAATCAAGATGAGCTACTTTAAGGCATCCGAGGTATGGCTTAGAGCCAGTTTGCTTTCCTGTGAAGTCTCTCACTAAAAGGCTGACAGACTGATAAAGTATTAGATATCATCCTTTCATTGCCAAATCATGATACTTTTCCTCAGAACTCCTTGACCAGAATTTCTGTAGCTTCTGACTTCTATCATCCCATCCTCCTATATGCTCTATTTTTGTTTGTATTCAGTGACATTCTTAACTCCTGGTTCTCTTCCTACTTATTTGACCATCCTTTCTTGGTCTCTTTCACTAGTTCTAAAATCTTTTCCTTTTTCCTAAAAATTTCTTCTCCAGACTTTCCCTTCCTCCTACTTTTCTTCCCTTGAAGATCTCATTTGATCCTATGGTATTAATTCTTACTCTAGAGAGCCATATGAATCCAGAAAGAGGACTCGGAACTGAATGTGGATCACAAATCATATTTCTATCTTTTTTTATTGTTGTTTGCTTGTTTTCTTTTCTTTTCTCATTTTTCCACTTTTTGATCTGATTTTTCTTGTGTAGCATGAAAAATGTGGAAATATGTTTAGAAGAATTGCACATGTTAAACCTATATTGGATTGCTTGCTGCCTAGGGGAAGGTGGTAGGAGGGAGGGAAGGAGAAAAATTTGGAACACAAGATTTTTCATGGGTGAACATTGACAACTATCTTTTCATATATCTTGAAAATAAAAAGCTATTATTAATTTTTTAAATAAAAAAGGAAAAAGATTTGAAAAAAAAATTCTTACCTCTATGCAAATCACTCCTAACTCTGTTCACTTAGCCCTATTTTCAACCTCAAACCCCAGGTTCATTTTTAACATCTACACTGCTACACATCTAATTGAAAGACCAACCAGCACCTCAAATTCAACATGTTTAAACTAGTACTCATCATCTTCATTCCCTTTCTTCAAAATTTTCAGATCTGCTAATTCCAAACCTCACACACTTTCCACAACCATCTATACTCATTGTATACTACTACACATTGCATAGTATAGTGATTATTGAATTCCAGTTAATAGAATTCTGCGTAATGGAAAATGTGCTGCATGTGGTCATTGGAAGTAAGCCAGGAAACTCTGTTTTTTTAATTCACAAGTATATCTTACTGTCTGGGCCAACCTGTACCTTCAGCAGAATCCATGAATCCCTTGAAAATTTGGGAGAGACACCCTGAGGCAAAGTATATTACTTAATTAATTCCAGGGCTTTCTCTTTGAACACACCTAATGAATAAGAGCCTAAAAAGGAAAGGAGAAAAAGGAAAAAAATACAATAAAATGAACTATATGAGATAATTCTTAGCCATCAGAGTCCATACTTCTAATCTATATCTTTCATGGTCCATGGAAGAATGAGAAAAAAAAAGACATATGTTGGGAAAGAATTACAGATCTATCTATCTATACATCTTGAAAAGTATAACACTCTCCAAAATCTATCAAGAAGCAAAAAGCAAGAGAATAGGAAAAGGTGGGATATAGAAGGGTGTGTAGATTAATAGAAGGGTAAAGGAGAGAAAGGGAAAGGTAGAAGACAAGGGAGGGACCCAATATAGAGAAATTTTTCAGACACTAAAGGACAGAGTCCAACCAGTAAGGAATTGCGAGAAATCTAGCACCAATGCTGGGTTGGGGCCTGAGGTTGTGCCATAAGATTAGAAGAGGTCCAAGGTCCAGAAGTCTTGAGCCAGAATCTGAATCCTGGATGAATAAGAGGAACAGAAATAAACTTCAGCTGTGTGGCGCTGATCTCTGGATTAATAAATTTTAAGATCCAGCCCCTAGCCATACCTTAAGTGTAGGGCAGAATAACAGACAAAAGGAAAGCCTATACATTTGTTACTTTGAACCTGAGGGACCCTCCAGGTAGTTAAAGGTAAGATTTGGTACACTAGTCTAGTCTACTGATCTAGAGTTTCAATCAGGAGCAAGCCTACAGTGATGTTGCTTGTTCCTAACCCAGGTTAGGAGCTTGCAAAGTAGTAATGAAACTTTGCTCTGGGATAAGGCAGCTTTGAATGTAGTGAAAGCTTATAGGTTATCAGACTGTGCCACTTCTGAGATCCTTGAAGAACACAGCAATCAGTTCCCAGGAGGTAGGTGTGTGGGAACAGATCTAGATTCAAGATAATTCAAAATAGGATTAAGCAAAAATCAAGCATTTCCTACAGAAGTGTGCAGAGTCTAAATTAGGGCCTAGATTAGAAAAATAAGAATGGAAGAATGAATAAACAATAACAAAACAAAAATATCGAAAAGAGGCTTGTTTGTTTAATTTTTAAGACACAAATCTCAAAGAAGAGAATGACTCCAAATAATATTCAAGCAAGACTTCAAAGAAAAACACAGCTTGAGCATGAGTTCAATTGGACTTCTTAGAAGAAACGAGGCAAAAGTATTTTAAATGGTTAAAAAAAAATTTTTAAATGAAATGAGAGTGCTAATGGAAAGAATTAGAAAAGAATTGAGTTAGGGAGGAAAGTCTCAAAAAGAGAATTAACAAGAACACAATTTTACACAAAAAGTAGAATTCTTTAGAATTAAAATGAACCAAAAAAAAAAAAATCTAATAAGCTTATGTGAACAACTAGAAATTTGAAAACAAACTCAGAAGACTTAAAAAATATATAAAGAATCAGATATCTAAGAATAAGAAATAAGAAATTATTTAAAATAAGAAAACAAACAAAAGTTCTAGACATCAATTTCCACAAATCATTAAAGAAAACTGCCCAGATCTCTTAGAAACAAAAAGCAAAATGAAAATAGAAAGGTTCTCTTGGTCACTTCCTGAAAGAAACTCCCAAACAAGAATGACAAAACAGCATAGATGAAATGCAGAGTTTCCAGGTCAAAGCAAAATAAATACTACAAGCATCCAGAAAGAAAGACTTCAATAGGAGTCACAATCAGGATCACATAAAATTTAGTAACTAACACCATAAAGAAATGGAGAACATAGAGTATAATATTCCTTGAAGTAAAGTAGACAGATTTAAAACTAAGAATAACTGATCCAGAAAATGAGCATAAGACTATAGGGAAAAATGATTGTTATCAAAATAGAGAACTTCCAAAGATCTCTCCTGAAGACATCAGTAATGATTAGAAACATTAACATACAGTCACAGGAGTCAAGAGCTATATAAAAAAGGACAAAGAAAAATGTGCATAAGAAATGCCAATGCAATAAAAAACTACATTGTAATAAGAATGATGATACAATTATCCCCTATGAACCCTAATTTCTTTGGGATATATAAATAATGAGGAAAGGATGAGAGAAATGGATGACATAAACTTAATTTTCATTTTAATTGAAAGGATGGAAGAATACAAAGATAGACACAGTTGGGTGTAGAAATATATTTCACTTAATGGGGAAACAGTAGGCTAAAGAGAGAAAAGAAGGTAGCATCAGACAAAAGATAGATTCATGGAATGATGAGTCATAAACACAGAAAATTCTAACCATGAAATGAGGTTTAAAAGCAAAAAAAGAAAGAAAAAAACCCTGTTATTGGTCTCTGAAAAATAAAAGAGAAGAGGTAGTTGATAATAACAAATTAAAATAGATTTTACACAAACAAAACCAATGTAGTTAAACTTAGAAGGTAATTAGGGGAAATCTTTGTATTATGTTCCTCTGATAATGGCCTCATTATTCATCATACATTCATTTTTATGTGTATTTATAGTTATATATCACATGTATCCATATAAATAAATATATTAATATTATCTATTATGTATTCCAGTATATACATGTATGCCCAATATATAAACATATACACACAAAATAATATAAACTCATAAGTCCTGACAAACCTATAAATTTTTATTTACAAATGAACAAAAATATATAGGTCTTATATCTGAGTCTATAGAAAATATCTATACCGGCAATAAGAATTCCTCCCTCCTGAGATCTATACAATCTCTCTGGCTTTAGTACTTTTGTGATTGGGATCCCAACTAGAAATGATTAAGATTCACTGGTGTGGGGGAAAGAAGAAGGTAGAGAGGTCATTGCTTTTTTATCTATACTAGGTTTTTGCTTTTCCCAGCAGGATGTATTCATGCTCTAGTTCATACTACATTTAATTCTTGCCTCTGTGCTCCTGAAAGTTAGGTTTTCTTTTAGTAAATGTAGGTCACTTTTTCCTGTGATATAACTGATATAGCTCCTCTTAGAGATATTTTCCCCAAATTATACTTGGTAAAACTCAAAATATAATAATTTTTCTTGTCTTCTTTTGTACACATTTCCAACAGCCCAAAAGTTTAATAAAACAGGCTTACAGGTGGGATATGGGTACTCTTTTTTTCCTTGAACAGTTCAAATCAGTCTTCTACTTCAATTCTTTATAGTCTTATAATGATTCAATATTCTTCCTTTTTCTTTTCCTCAGCACCAAAGTATTTGTTTTCACCATCTAACAGCAATAGCAATAACAGCAATAACAATAACAGCAGTACTACCATCATCACACAATTCCCCAGATTCTCTTTGTTCTATGTTCCTTAATCATTGCTGGGTGAGACTCCAAGGCTTTCATGAAAAATACGTGGAGTTGACTTGTCTCATATCCCTGATGTACCTCTGCTATAGACATTTGTACCATTGTTATTCAATTGTGCCCAGCTCTTCTTGACCCCTTTTGGGGGTTTTGGGGCAAAGATATTGGAGTGGTTTGCCATTTCCTTTTCCAGTTAATTTTACAGAAGAGGAAACTGTGGCAAACAGTAACATATAAAAAGGGAACACATAATAGAAACTGTACTGAGACTGATTGACTCACTAAACAGTGCCTTACAGTAACGACCAGGTCATCAAGGAGTTACTACTGGTAATTTTCCTCTTTTTACACAAAGAAATTTTTGGTTGCTCATTAATTAGTATACAAGACAAAGTGTATCTCTTTTATGTAAATTTTATTTAAATTCCAATCAACTCTTTTGTTGCAGTGATGAGTTATTTATATCACAGTTTGAATACTCTACTGGTCATGGAACTACCCTGGGGACACAGGACTAATGTACTTATTCTGGAAAAAATACTAGTAAAATGTATTTTACCCTTTTTCTAATACTCAGCAGCCTGTGTCCAAGATAATTCACATACTGGGGGAGAGTAGGAATTCATCTGAGGAGTACTCAAAAGTTGTTTTTTCCCCAAATTTCTCCCACTAGCTCTGCCTGGTGCCTGAAATACGAATATGTCTTATTTTTTTGGACTACAACAGGAAAGGTCTCTCTAAATGTGTAATCTAAATATAATTACATGTTAAGCTTTTATTAATTTTAAATCCTAAAAAATACAAAATATTGTAATGATTAGTTATTAACATCTAGAAAAGACCAGAATATAGAATATTTCTTATCCTGAGTGCCAATGGGAGGAAGCCTAGGTAGTCAACAGTGATTTAAAAGTATTAAGTTCCCCTCATGTAGCAGCAGGATCAGGTTAGATGAAAATGTGAAGAAAATAACATGTATCTTTAGTAACAAGACTCCTCTTTCTTTAAAAGTATCCTTCCTGGTCCAATCTCCAAACCTATCCTAGTTGTCCCAACCTTGTATTCCAGTCTCCTAAGTCCATATTACTTATGAAACATCTGAAAGAAACAGAGGTATTTTTCTTCCCAGTCTCCTCAAGTGGTCACTAACAATGGCTTTCAGTTATCACATCTCGTTGGTTTTTATTTACATTTTAATAAGGGACTTTTAAAGATTAAAAATACCCTAAGTAATATTCTAAGTAATAATTTTTAATGGTGGGATATATGAAAGAATAAGAGTGGCTTGGGGGATATATTTGAGCAGTAGTCTTGTCATAGAAATTTTCAGAAAACTTAAGGAAGGTAGTATCTACTTACTGTCTTATTCATAAAGTAGGTCCGAGTAGTGAGATGATCATAAAAAGAACAGTTGTGCAGAAAGGAGAGAATAAATGAAAGGCACTGAAGGCAAATTTTGCCTTCATAGTTATAGGATGTTCTGTCTACTGTATTACACTGCTACTTTGCAAGCAGTCCAGTGTTCCCCTGACTTCTCCATCTTCTCCCTATGAAAGGAAAACAGTTACATAAGGTAGGGAAATGTGTCAGAGGACTAGGGTTCAGGAGACACAGACATTGAATTAATTCTGCTATTTACTCTCTGATTTTGAACAAGTAATTTAATATCTCTGGGACTCAGTTTCCTCATCTTTTTAAATAAGATGGATTATATGATATCTAAGGTCCCTGACAGTGCTAAATTTATGGCCCTATGACTATGTAGTCAAACATTGAATATTCTGTAATTGTATGATTTTAAGTTGCGGTTGAAAAACTGATTTTAGCTTGTATTTAAAAAAATAGTTCATTGTCTGACCTTCAAAGTAGGGATAGTAAGAGTCAAATCTTGTACAGGGTGGATGTAAAGGACATAAATGATAGTATAATGGACACTTAGGAACTCCATGTATATTAGCTGAGTAGAAGGAAGGAAAGGAAGGCATGAATGAGCAAGACAGAATTAGACAACAGATCCCTCTCTAGGGAATATTTTGGGTAAGTTATTCTAGTTTTGGGCAATTCCTAAATATTGATCTCTTGAATTATAAGAATAGTAAGAGAAAGAATAGTAAGAGAAAGTATCCAGAGCAAGGTTCCTGGGGAACAAAAAAAACTCCAACAGATCATATATTCCTTCAGCCAATAATATAATCAGAAAAAACCTCAACATTCTAAATGAGAGATAATTGCAGCACAGCTAAAATATATAATAAAAAATTCCCACAAAATATGCCCTACACTGCCCTGCATCCTGAGCTTTGCACTAATTAGATAAGATATAACAGAGAGTAGGGAGTATATAGTAGCAATTCATTCATTCAATAAATATTAAGTATGTATTGTTTTACAGACTATGCTAAACAAATGTTCTGAATTATGGTATACTATGAAAACAGTTCTTAATCTTTTTGTTTGTTTGTTTTATGTACCCCTTTGGGAATTTGGCAAAGTTAAAAGCCCTCTTCTCAGAATAATGTTCTTAAGTGTATAAAATAAGATACACAGGATAATTAAGTAAATCATTTATTCTGAAATGCTGTTATTAATATTTTTTCAATTTTTAAAAAACTTTCATAGACCTGAATTGAACTCCTCTATTATATGACAATCAAATACTTTGAAGGAAATGCTGAAATAGCTGTAGGATTAGAGATCGGGGATAAGGTATCTGTGTCTCCTGGAAAAATTCTAGAAATTTCACTTTCTTGTGTTCATATCTATCACAATATTTAAGCTCTCATTTGAACCTATATAATGGATTTCATATGGAATAAATATCTTCAGGTCATAAAGATATGTGCATTTATAATAAGAATATTTTCTCTCTGTGGATCATCCTAGCTAATTATATATAATGAAAAATCATTGTTGGAAATTAACTGCTGTCCCAAAGAGATCTTAAAGAAAGAAAAGGGACCCACATGTGCAAAAATGTTTGTGGCAGCCCTTTTTATAGTGGCAAGAAACTGGAAACTGAGTGGATGCCCATCAGTTAGAGAATGGCTGTATAAGTTATGGTATATGAATGTTATGGAATATTATTATTCTGTCACAAATGGTCAGGAGGATGATTTTAGAGAGGCCTGGAGAGACTTACATGAACTGATGCTGAGTGAAATGGGCAGAACCAGGAGATCATTGTACACAACAACATCAATATTATACAATGATCAATTCTGATGGACATGGCTCTTTCCAACAATGAGATGATTGAGGCCAGTTTCAATGATCTCATGATGAAGAGAACCATCTACTCCCAAAGAGAGGACTGCAGGAACTGAGTGTGGAGCATAATGGAACATTCTCACTCTTTTTGTTGTTGTTCATTTGCATTTTGCTTTCTTATTCATTTTCTTTCCTTTTTGATTAGATCTTTCTTGTGCAGCAAAAGAATTATATAAATATGTTTACACATATTGAATTTAACATATTTTAACATGCATAACATATATTGGATTACTTGCTATTTAAGGGAAGGGGTGGAAAGAAGGAGGGGAAAATCTGGAACACAAGGCTATGCAAAGGTCAGTGTTGACAAATTATTTGTGCATATGTTTTGAAAATAAAAAGCTTTAATAATTACAAAAAAGAAATTAACTGCTGCATGACCAGGTAATTCTTTGAGTCTGGAGACCCATAAATTTGATAAAAATAGAAATAAAACCTCAATCCTGTGTGGACTGCTTCTGTTTTCACACAGATGGCTGTGGAATGGCAGAAAATAGAGCAGAGGATAATGCTAGGAGGCACACAGTTTTTAGACTGCCTACAAATGAGAATTAAATGGTGAGTTAGATCAAAAGTGAAATTTTTGTACAATGACCAATGAATTAACATACTGCTAGAAGACCTGGATCATATCCATGTTGACATTATTGCTAGGAATAAAACCAGAAGGTATAAAGAATTTGCAGCTGAATGGAAGAAAGTCTTGCTTCTTATTCCTCTCAAAGATCAAAAATGAAATCAGTTGAAGTGATATCATTCTATTCCCAAGAGCAACAAAAAAAATTTCATTTCATGAAATATTTGGTTATCTAACCTACTAGTGCTCATAAAACAGTATAAAGGGATATATATATATATGTGTGTGTGTGTGTGTGTGTGTGTGTGTGTATATATATATATTTACCACTATGAAGATACTAGCAGCATATGTGCTAATATTTACAGCAGGGAATGAAGAAGTAGAGAATTTCTACAAAGAACTTGACAAGATGATATCAAAGAAGTGTACATATATCTTGATTGATGGTGATGTCAGAGAAGAGGTGGGAAAAGAGGAATAGTGTATAATATATGTTAGAAAGTATGAGTTAGGGTTAAGAAACTAAATTGGACAAAAGCTTGTAGATTTCACAAAAGAGTCTCATCCATATATCTTTATTTACTTCAAGGAGACTAGACAGAATGCCAAATAATGTCACAAAAACCTTGACTATTGACAGGAAACAACATGTTACTGAAATGAGAATTATTTCAGGATCAGCTACTCCTGTGCAGCCAATTACTGTTAGGGCAAAGCCTAACTATATTATCATTAGAATTGAAAAAATTTGAGAAAACTGCAATTATAACAACTCAAACAATCTTCTTACTTTGGATAGTGAGAATGGATAAAAGTAAAGACCATTCATGATTAGTACTATTTTTAATAGAAGACCAAATACTACAAATTAATTGTCATAAAGAAAAGTCCAAAAATTCCAGAAACTACCTCAGCCAACAAATGCTAAGCAGAAAAGCAAATCACAGAAAAGCAAAGTTAGTTTAGAATACAAGTTCACTGGCAAGTTTACTAAGTTCACCAAGGAAGAGAAGGAAGGGTAAGTGTGAGGAAAAAACTAATAAAACAATGAAAAGTATTTTGAAGAAAAAAGTTTTATGTGAAAAAGTTTTATGTGAGAAAGTTTTATGTGAGATTTAAGCCAGATTATTCCAAAAGCAATGGTAGAAGAAGCTGGAAGAGGAACAAACAGATATGAAATAAAACAGATCTGTCTGTGTTTCTATAATTCTCATCAATGATGACAGTAGAACTACCATATTTGAACTATAAAACCTCAGTGCCCCATGTGCCATATGAGAAAATTGAAATATATTCATAATAATAAAGTTGGCAAAGCCTTCTGCATTTCTACAAATATAAATGGAGTAAATCCATGATGCAAGTGATAGTTTTAAATGCATTCAGAGATTAATTTTCAAGATATCTTAGAGAAGGAAAATTCCAGAGTGGAAAAGATTATAGACAACACTATGAAAGAAGGAAGAAAGAAAGAAAGAAAGCAAGAAAGGAGGAAGGGAGGGAGGGAAGGAGGGAAGGAAGGAAGGAAAGAAGGAAGGAAGGAAGGAAGGAAGGAAGGAAGGAAGGAAGGAAGGAAGGAAGGAGGGAAGGAGAAGGGAAGGAAGGAAGGAAGGAGAGAGGGATGGAGGGAGGGAGAGAGGGAAGGAGGAAGGAAGGATGAAGGAAGGAAAGAAGGAAGAAAGGAGGGAGGGAGGGAGAGAATGAAGGAAAGAAGGGAAGGAAGGATGAAAGGAAGGAGGGAGGGAGGAGGGAAGGAGGGAGAGGGAAGGGAAGAAAGGAAGGAAAGAGGGAGGGAGAGAGAGAGGGAAGGAGGAAGGGAAGAGGAAGGAAGGAAGGAAGGAAGGAAAGAAAGAAAGAAGGAAGGAAGGAAGGAAGGAAGGAAGGAAGGAAGGAAGGAAAGAAGGAAGGAAGGAAGGAAGGAAGGTGTAAAGGGCTGAAACTCTTGAGTTCATGCACTGAGATTGGACAACCGAGCACTTAAGGCTAATTACCGATTGGACAATACTTTATGGGCATGTGTTTGGAGAATGGCCCTTCCCATTATTCTGTGCTGGCTCCATAATTGGTGTATACAGAGAATTGTAGGAGGGACTAGGGGGTGGAGTAAGACTAGCCAGAGATGAGGAAGGAAGGTCGTGGAGATTCTGCTTC
Organism: Sarcophilus harrisii; assembly: GCF_902635505.1. Lineage (NCBI taxonomy): Eukaryota > Metazoa > Chordata > Mammalia > Dasyuromorphia > Dasyuridae > Sarcophilus > Sarcophilus harrisii. The sequence continues at coordinate 104,564,494 of NC_045430.1, forward strand.
CATCCAATTCACTCCTACTTCTAAAGACCAAGAATAAAGACCATGGACTTTTGCTTATCCTGACTTCAGCTGTTTCTAAGGTATCTAACATGGTCATCATAGGAAGGGAAGAAAGGAAGGAAAGAGGGAGAGAGGAGGGAGGGAAGGAAAGAAAGAGGGGAGGAGAGAGGGAGGGAAGGAAAGAGGGAGGGAGGAAGGAGAGAGGAAGGGAAGAGAAAGGAAGGAAGGGAAGAAGGAAGAAGGAAGAAAGGAAAGAGGGAAGGAAGGAAAGAAAATATCATAATTACTAGCCTGTATTCCTACTTTCTCATGTTTCTAAAATCTTTATGAAAATGGTGGATATATATCATATATTTTATATATATGTATATATATATATATATATATATATATATATATACATAGAAAATATCCTTTATGACAATATAAGAGAACAGGTAGCATTACATATAATTCCTATAGAAGCCCACATCTCTCAAGATAAGAAATAGTCAATATGCATTTATTAAATACTTATTATATGTAAGGCATTATACTAAGTACTGGGAATAAAAAGAAAGGAATAAATATGGATCCTGCTCTCATGAGCTCCCATTTAAATGGGGAAACAATATTTATAAAGCTATGTACATATAAGATGTATGGAAATGGAAGATATTATTAGAATAAAAAAACTTGTGGGAAGGAGAGAAGGCTTCAAAAAGAAAGACATTGAGCAAAGAAAGTAAAATAATCAGGTTCTTAGAAAATAATGACATTTCCTAATAATCAAACCTCTTATAGATATGGGCTTGAAGTCTCAGCCACTCAAGATCAGGTCTGGTTTGGAACTGATGCATGGAGTCCCTATGAAAAGTTGAATCCCCCACAGTGGTATGTCCCACAGATCTATGCAGCTCCCAGAAGTCAGCATCAGGAATTGCTCTCATGCACAACCAAGTTCTCTGCTAGAACTTGCACTTTTATTGTTCTCTATTATTGCACATGATTCCTACCCACTACAGAGATGGAGAGCTTTTGAGATGTTCCTTATTTGACAAGAAACACAGTTCTTCCTGCATTGTATTATAGCTCAAATGATGCAGAAGCACAATGGGGATATGAGACCCATCTTCCTGAATTCAAATCTGGCCTCAGACACTTAATATCTGTGTGATTTTGGAAAAGTCACTTAGAGCTATTTGCCTCCGTTTCTTATCCATAAAATGAGCTAAAGAAGGACATCATAAATCACTTCAGTATCCAAGAAAATCCCCAACAAAGTCATGAAAAGTCAGATTTGACTGAAAATGTAACATAATGGGGGTCTCTGCTCACTGAGACTACTCTCCTTTCTTCTTATGACAGGGTCACATAGCTAGTAAGTGTCCAAAGGTGGATTTGAACTCAGGTCTTTCTGATTCCAAGCCTGGCACTCTGTTCTCTGCTACATCTAGCTCACCTCATTTTGCTTTATAATCTTACCTTATTGACCTTGATCACACAAGAGATTTTTTCCTGTGATTCAGCCTCCACCAGCTCTCAAGGAGATTTCCAGGTAACAATGCCAGGTTCAGACACAGTGAATAAAAATTATGGTGACTATAGTGTTTTGTACATAGAAAGAGCTTAACAAATATTTTTTTAAAATTCTTCTCAATGTCCTTTCTGTCTTATTCACTCTATCCGTTTGCCTCCCACCCAGATAAGTACTTCTATATTCAGAAGCTGGCCAAGTGCCTCAATATTCTACTAATCATATCTCTTAAATTCCAAGGAATTTAAGGCAATTGAGTGATTAATCATTCAAAACTTACTGGCTTTTACCAGCCACACTAGAACATGGCTACTTGGAAAGAGATTGGAAATGGTGGTAGAGTAATTACACTTTAATAGCTACAAGTTATTCAACGATTTCCTACTTATCAATATTAAGCAAGACATAAAAACATAGACAAACATGTTCATCAACAATCCAAGGAACTATCAAGGAAGATATCATGGGAAAAGTAAAAGTGGAAGACCAATTTCTTATATATTTGAAGATTCTTTTTGTTTTTCTGGATCTTGATGCCATTGTGCTGATTCTTCTGAGCCTTAGAACATCATGGATTTCCTTTATAAGATTCATGAATGCTTGAAAGAGATGTATTAAACAACCCATAAAGGAAAAATAAAGTAGATGAAGAATGACAATTGTCTATCTTAGGTGTCTTGCAGGTGGATAGAGAGCTCATTGAATTAAGTCAGCAAACATTTATTTAGTACCTGCTATGTACCAGGCACTGTCTTCCAAATCCAATCTTCCAAACCCAGGCCTAGCCCTCAGTATTTTCCTCTCAGGCTAAACAGAATCAGTGAATTAAGGAATCAGAATTTTGAAGCAGAAGTATATTCTAAGAATAATCTCCTGGAAACCTTCATTTACATATGATGTTATTGAGGCTCACGCAGTAAGCTTATGGCAGAGCCATGACTGAACTCTCCTTTCCTTTTCCCAGTCCACTATTCTTTCCACTACAGGAACTGAGTACCAGGTAGGGTACTTAACTCCATTTAGAATATGCATTTATTTGGCAAAAAGCTCAGATGTTTTTGCCTTTTTTTTTTTTTAAGGGAAACCCCTCCTACAGTAAAGAGCATACCTTATTAAACAGGAAACCTGAGTTATGCAACATTTTTCTACATTATAAAACCAAAATCCAAATACAATATCTCCCCCTTCTCTTTCTTTTTCTCATAGTTCTATTAGATAATCCTCTATTTTGAGAGGGGGAGAAGGAGGAAAAAGCAGAACTAACCGTATTTTGAGCTCTGCTGGTGACTTTTGAGTATTTAAACTTTATTCTTTAATACTATATGTCAGAAATTTTAGGAAAGAGGACTTTTGCATTTTAGGAAAGCAGCCCCATACTCAATGTCACACATTATCAAAGAAATAGCACTGGTTTGGACATCAAAAGACATTGGTTATCCTTTCTCAACAGCGGTGTTGACCCACAGTAGTGAAATATAAGAGACCAGAGCTTTGGCTTCATTTGAATAGACACACTTTGATAGGTCCTTCAGAAAGAAAAGATCCCATTTTTTTCAAAGGACAAATGCTTATTTTAAGTTTCAATGCCTGAAGCAAATGCTAGCAATTCAAATAATTCGGTTGCATTTATGAGACAGCTAAATAATTTTATGACTGCTAGAGTATTTATACAGTTACTGAGGAAGACCAGGCAGAAAAAAAAACAGGTAGCAAACACCAGAATCTGTTCAAGTGTATGCAGATCATTGTCATTCAGAGGAAAAAGGATCATTAAATGAATAAATTACCCATATCCTATTAATTACCAACTCCATTACTGAACATAGAGACAAAGGTTGCTGTATATAGATATGTTCATAAGATACTTTTTTATTAAAGCTTTTTATTTTCAAAACATATACAAGGATAATTTTTCAACATTGACACTTGAAAACTTTGTGTTGCAATTTTTCCTCCCTTTTGCTCCCCCCATATGACAAGTAATCTAATATGTCTTAAACCTGGTAAAAATATGTGTAAATCCAATATAGACATACATATTTATACAATTATCTTGCTGCACAAGAAAAATCAGGTCAAAAAGGAAAAAAAATAAAATTCAAGCAAACAACAACAAAAGAAGTGAAAATGCTATGTTATGATCCATACTTAGTCCCCACAGTCCTCTCTCTGGATGTAGATAGCTCTCAAAATCACAAGATCATTGGAATTGGCCTGAATCATCTCATTGTTAAGAAGAGCCATGTCCATCAGAATTGATCATCATATAATCTTCTTTTTTTCTGCTCATTTCACTTAGCATCATTTCATGTAAGTCTCTCCAGGTCTCTCTGAAATCATCCTGCTGGTCATTTCTTTTTTTTTTTTAATTTAATAGCCTTTTATTTACAGGTTATATGTATGGGTAACTTTACAGCATTAACAATTGCCAAACCTCTTGTTCCAATATTTTACCTCTTACCCCCCACCCCCTCCCCCAGATGGCAGGATGATGCTGGTCATTTCTTATTGGACAATAATATTCTATAACATTTATATACCATAACTTATCAGCTTTCTTTAACTGATGGGCATGCACTCCATTTCTAGTTTCTTGCCACTACAAAAAGGGCTGCCCCAAACTTTTTTGCACCTGTGGGTCCCTTTCTCTCCTTTAAGATCTCTTTGGGATATAAGCCCAATAGAAACACTGTTGAATCAAAAGGTGTGCACAATTTGATAATCCTATGAACCTTGTTCCAAATTGCTCTCCAGAATGGTTGGATCAGTTCATAATTCCACCGATAATGTATTAGTGTCCCAATTTTCTTACATTCACTTCAATATTTATCATTATCTTTTCCTGTCAAATAGATAAATTTTTCATGGTATTGGAGAACCAGAAACAAAGTAAATGCCTACTGATAGACAAATGAATGATGGAATTATGGTTCATTAATTTATCCCAATGTTTATTTTACAGTGACAAATAAATAAATAAAAATAAAACAACAAAAATAAGCAGGGGAAAATTTATATGAACTGATATGGGGTGAAATAAACAGAATCAAGGAAAAATATGCAGAAGAAATGAAACAGCATGAAAAATTCCCAAAATGAAAAAAAAATCACTAAAGTATCACTCAAATAAATAAAAAAGCAGAGAATATCCTGGAGAAAATATAATAAAACATATTTTCATCATTAGTGAAAGTGGAGGACCATGAGAACAGATCATTGACTGTTATTCATGTCAGATGTGGTCATTGTATTGAATCTTTTTGCTTCTTTTTCTTTATCACAAAGGAGAATTCAATGGAAGTAGAGAACTATGTTAAAGAACTTTTATCTAATGACAAAAAGCATAAGTAAAATGTTTTCCATATAAGATGATGATATAGAGATGTGGTAATGGTCTAGCTCTAAAGATAAGAAAATGAAAATGATACACATGCTGGAAAACATATGAAAGATAGAGGCTCACTTTGTAAATAAGGGCAAAGTGATATGAACATACTAATACCAGTATAATGATACTGTTATTAGCTGAGATTGTTTCCTCATTGGTAATTCTATACCTAATCAAACTGTAGGTTCAGTTTAAAAAAAACGTGTAAGCATAAAAAGGAATATTAAAAGATATTTATTTCATAAAAAAGGCAAAAGGACTCACATGTGCAAAAAATGTTTGTAGCAGCCCTTTTTGTAGTGGGAAGGAACTGGAAACTGAGAGGATGCCCATTAGTTGGGGAATGGCTAAATAAGTTATGGTATATAAATGTTATGGAATATTATTGTTCTATAAGAAATGATCAGCAGGATGATTTCAGAAAGGTTTGGAGAAATTTAGATAAGCTGATGCTAAGTGAAGTGAATAGAACCAAGAGAACATTGTATGCAGCAGAAACAAGATTATATGATGATCAATTCTGAGGGATGTGGCTCTTTCCAGAGGCAAGCCAGTTCCAATGGACTTGTGATGCAGAGAGCCATCTGCACCCAGAAATAGGATTGTGGGGGCTGAATATGTATCACAATGGGGGTTGAATATGGATCACAACATAGTATTTTCCCTTTTTTCTTGTTTACTTGTTTTTTGTTTTCTTTCTAATTTTTTCCTTTTTTAATCTGATTTTTCTTGTGCAATATGATAATTGTAGAAATACATATAGAAGAATTGCACATGTTTAACATATATTGGATTACTTGCCATCTAAGGGAGGGGTTGGATGGAAAGGAGGGAGAAAAAAATGGAACACAAGGTTTTACAAGAGAATGTTGAAAACTAATTATGCATATATTTTGAAAATAAAAAGCTTAAAAAAAAAGTTCATTGTTGTACATCCATGCCTTCTACTTTGTCAACTCATAGTTCCAGTGTTGCTGGACAGGCAACCTGAAATAACCTCATTAGAGTTAATTCTTTTGTACTGAGACCTTGAACATGATTCAAAAAGTTGTCACCAAGTGTAGTTTGTACTTTGTGTAGTTTGGTTTGATACACATTTTCATAGTGAGCTGTGAAGGCACAGGAGAAAACAAAGCAAACAAACAAACAAACAAAACAAAACAAAAAACCAGGTCCACTTCTACCAGAAAAGTAGATAGGGATAAGTTCATCAAATAGGTCATTGCTTATTGACAGATTTTGTAGGACATAACAGTGAGGGTCATAGGACAATTAAGGGATAGTGTGAGAACATTAGATAGTTGGTAGGGTGGCAAAAAAGAAGTATGAGAAGAGATTCAGTTGTAGTGAGCATAATTAATTCAGTCATGTCTGAGTCTTTGTGACCCTATTTGGGGTTTTCGTGGCAAAGATATTGAAGTTATTTGCTATTCCTTTTGTGACTTGAGGTAACAGGAGTGACATTCTCTTAAATCTCATACATTTCCTAGTGGCCATGCCCAGAAACAATAAAAGTGGCATAGCTAATCTCCACAATGAAATGTAGAATCTCAAAGGTATTAAAAAGGAAATGTATGACAAGATAGTTTTCTAACTAAGTAAAATATTTGATTAGCTAAAATTTACCCTTTCAAGATGCATGTAGTTTTTCCCCTCATATTAATGAAATCTCTCCAATTTTTATTCTGTAGTTTGCCTTCTTAAACAAAACATGCTATGTATAATTTTAACTCTTCCCAGTAATTTAGAGCAAACATAAAATCTAGGACTTGGAGAGGACCTCAGAGGCCATGTGCAGGAAGCCAAATAAGCATTCTTCTACAATGTATCTTAAAAGTATACATGAATATGTGCAGAGGGCAGAGCCAAGATGGGAGAGTGTAAACAGTAATCCAGTTGAACTCTCTCAACACTCCCCTCCAAACAACACTTCAAGTCACTTTTGGAGCATCAGAGCCAACAAGAGGTGGAGGTGAGACATTTTTCCAGCTGAGTCAATTTAGGAGGTTGGCAGAGAGGTCTATTACACTGGAGGGGAGGCCTGTATGGAGCACACTCAACTTCAGTAACAGCAATGGTTTTGGAAGCAGCCATGACGGCAGCAATGGGAGCTTTGAGAGCTTTCAGTTCAGAGACAGTAAGCTAGGGATCTTTAGCCTGGAGAAGAGAAGATTTGTGATACATGACAGCTTTCTAGAAGAATTTGAAAAGCTGTTCCATGGAAAATCAATTACATTTGTTTTGTTTGCTCTCAGATGGAAGAACTAGGATAGTTGGGTCAAACCTGTAAAAAATCAAATTTTGAAGGAAAAAAAAAAACATCCCAATCATTAGTGGTGTTCAAAAAATAGAATGGATTGCAGGGAGAGGTAGATTTCATTGATTATCTTTAAATCAAAAGGCATTTTGTCCAATATATTAAAAAGGAAAATCTTTTTCAGAGAGGGGGTAGATTTCACTGCTCTTAGCATCCTTTCCAAGCTTGAAATTCTGTGAGTCTCCATAAGTACTTACAGTTATACCCACCACTCAGAACTTCCTTGGGAGCAGCAGACATATACATAATCAATGAACATAATCACTATACACAATATTCTTGAGAAATTTTCATATAAATATAATCTGTATGGTAAAGAGATATGTACCTGCTGAATTTGTTCTTATTATTGGCATGGTTTTCCCTTTAATCCCCTAAGGATGGTTTCTGTAATATTTAAAGAATACCAAACTATTTTATTCTATGCACAGAACACTCCATCTTCTGAACTGTCTCCAATGCATAGAATACTCTGTACTATATTCTTTCAAGTCCCTGCTAACACCCAACACTTTCAAGAAGTCTTTCCTAACTATGCCCAAAGGCCTATCAAACTGTGCACACCTTTTGATCCAGCAGTGTTTCTACTGGGGCTGCATTGCAAAGAGATCTTAATGGAAGGAAAGGAACCCACATGTGCAAAAATGTTCGTGGCAGCCCTTTGTATAGTGGCTAGAAACTGGAAACTGGGTGGATGCCCATCAGTTGGAGAATGGCTGAATAAGTTATAGTATATGAAGGTTATGGAATGTTATTGTTTTGTAAGAAATGACCAGCAGGATGATTTCAGAAAGGCCTCAAGAGACTTACATGAGCTGATGCTGAGTGAAACGAGCAGAACCAGGAGATCATTGTACGAGACAACAAGATTATACAATGATCAATTCTGATAGATATAGCTCTTTTCAACAATGAGATGATTCAGACCAATTCCAATAGTCTTATGATGAAGAGAGTCATTTATACCCAGAGAAAGGACTGTGGGAACTGAGTATGGATCACAAAATAGTATTTTCACTTTTTGTTGTTGTTTGCTTGCATTTTATTTTCTTTCTTATTTTTTTTCCTTTTTGATCTGATTTTTCTTGTGTAGTATGATAATTGTAGAAATATATATGAAGGGCAGCTAGGTAGTGCAGTGGACAGAGCACCAGCCCTGAAGTCAGGAGGATCTGAGTTCAAATCTGGTCTCAGACACTTAACACTTCCTAGCTGTGTGACCCGGGGCAAGTCACTTAACCCCAATTGCCTCAACAAAAAGAAAAATAATAATAAAATAAATAAAATAAAAAAAAAGAAATATAAACAAAAGATGTTTGAATATGCAGTTCTTAGGTATGGGTTTACATCTTGACTTATCGTAGAATCATAAATTAGTACAGCTGGATGGCAACTTAGAGATGCTTATTTCTAATCTTTTATTATACAGAAGAGAAAATCACACAACTAGCTGGTTGCGAAGCCATAACTACTACTCAGTCTCTTGATCCCTTGTTCATTCTTTTCTTCATACTGTAATGTAGAAATTCTCAAGATATTTATACTATTTAAAATGTTTGAGGATCTGTTCAAAGAGTTTTTGTTTATGTGGATTCATATTATAAATATTTACCATATTAGAAATAAAAACTAAGTTTGAATTTGTAACTCCTCTGAGAAGGTTTCAGAGACTCTCAGGATTCTCCAGATTGTACTTTGAGAAACACTGCTATATAGTGGATTTCTGCCAGGATGATCCTTATTCCTCACTCAGACTATAGGATCTAGCTTATGTAGTAGGACTATATTCCTTAGACTCCTTTTGGCTCTACCTTCACCCACCCCCTTTAATTTATTAATTTTCATCTCTAGAACATCAGCTGTGTCCAATCCATTCTTGCCACCCCTCCTCTGATGGATTCTGCCAACCGTAAGTAATGAGAAGTTGAAGGTTCACCCCATAGCTTTTTCAAGAACTTCTACTTACTGCTGTTAGCTATATTATAGTAATAAAAGATTGTGTGTGGGCATACAGACCCATACTGGGGGTCAATTCTGCCCCTTGGGATACCTTAAAAGGAAGAGAGGGAAAAGTCCTCTTTATCCTAAATACCTCTGCTGGGTTCAATAATTTTTCTGAAATTAACTGAAAAGTTGATATATGTCTATTTCTAAAAAACAGAATTAGTATCATTGTCCCCATGACTGGTAACTGAGTTGGAACTTTGAGTGCATATTAACTTTTCACTAGGTCTTTTCCTTCTTGCTTTGAAGTGAGAGGACTTTGAACTGTCTTTGAGCTGTCTGGAGAGTTAAGTGTATTCTTTCCTTTGGGACAGGGCCTTGTGATAACTGTCTTGTGGTCACTGAGGTAGCAACTTTTACGAGGAAAGGGAGGGATCCTTTATCTCACTCTTGCTGTAGCTTAGGAACTCTCTCTTGGCAGTGGCTGAACTTCCTGTCATCAGCTAGTTCTGTTTTACAGATACTACTACTGCTGCCTTGAGGGCAGGAAAAAATTGATGCTGAAATTAAAGGCCTGTAGGCCCTTTGAGTTCTCACAAGGTCTATTTTCAAAAGAAGAAGCCACAAGAGGGCAGAAGCATTATCCTAGGTACAGGCTTGCCTAGTCAGAGCCATATGTTCATAACTTGGGGCATTGCTGGCTGCAGGGGTCCTCAAACTTTTTAAATAGGGGGCCAGTTCACTGTCCCTCAGACTGTTGGAGGGCCAGACTATAGTAAAAACAAAAACTTTGTGGGTCTTTAAATAAAGAAACTTCATAGCCCTGGGTGAGAGGGATAATCATCCTCAGCTGCCACATCTGGCCTATGGCCCATAATTTGAGGACCTCTGGAGCCTGTACAGAGTTCTAGTTCAGTAGCCAAAAGTAGCCCATCGATAAGTGGCTAGAACTCTTCCTTTATCCTCTGCCCCACTTCCATTAGTCTCTAGGAATTGTACCTGAACATATTCAAAGGGGATGGGAAGGAACACAAAGGGCAGCTGATATACCTTTAATCAGCCTATAGTCATTACTCTGCAACCACAAATTCATAAGTATAATAATGTTTCTTACTTATCCAAAGCTTTTCAATGGATCCCCAGTGCCCATTCTATAAAATTCAAACTCCTTAGTTTGGCATTTAAGATCTTCCACAGTCTGGCTCCAGCCTACCATTCCAGCCTTATTTCAAACTATTTTCTTTCACCCACTCTGGATTCCATCTGTTGCTGATCTCATCCTGTCCTCTCAAGCCCCCATGTATTTGTTGCAGGCATCCCCCACAATCTACAAGCCACAATGCTTCCATATACCCTTACTGAACTCCTCTCTCTTCCAGTACCTACTGCCTCCATGAACTAAAAGTGATCTCTTTCACCTCATATGCCCTACAGCACTTTATATTTATCCATTTTTTTTGTACTAATCACATATTCCCTTTGTTTTATCCTTAGGTATGTGTAGTGAAGGCTGTCTCAATTGCCTCAAAGGGAAAGCTGAATAGATACATCTCTAGTGTCTCTTCCTCCCACCTGTTCCCAAAGGAGAATTTAATTCCTGCTAAGGAGAGAAACAGAAGGTTAAAGGTCGAAAGCTGACTCCTCTGCTCTTCTCAGAAAAGGAGGGTACTAGACTAGAATTATATCTATCTGCTCCCTTAAATAAAGTTAGTAGAGGGATGCAGTTTTCAGGTTCAAGTTCAATTTATGATCATTATTTCTTAAAAGGAAAGGAGTTTCCCAAGATTTATCTACAAGGTCTGAATTCTCATCAGATACCAATTCCACCACATAGCAGTGAATACACACATAAAAAAAGCAAAGAAACCCATTTATCTAAATCAATAGCAAACTATGAATCAGAGAAATTATATATATATATAATATATATATTATATATATATATATATATACACACGTACATACACATACACATATACTAGACAATACAGAGTAAAGGAGGTCTCCCCCCAAGTGGGAACTTGACCAAGGGAGTGAGTCTTAGGGTTCACCCAAGCAGAAAATTCCCTAAAATCTCTAGTGTATCAAGCTGAAGTTAAGGATATGATGAAGACTGCCAGCTCCTCTTATGTTGGCATTTTCCCAGTCTTTTTCTCCCTTCAGTAACCTGAAGTGGGATTGGTATTTTCTCTTATCTCTTGGAGCTGGAAGCCAGAAACTCAAAGAGACTGAAAAGCTTGAAGAGATTCTTTTTTTTTTTTTTCTTTTTTGCCAACTTTATTTCACCCCACACAGGCATAAGGCATTTATCCCCACCAATGAGGGGACAGTACCCTACTATGGACTTTGTAATTATGATTATATGTGTAAGCAATTTCCATTGAGTATTCCATTAGATTGTAAACTCTTTGAGAGCAGGGTGTGTGGGGGCTGCCTTCATTCCTCCAGGTGCTGTCTCCTACAGGTTGAATTGGACCCCTTTTTCATTTTAACACTGGTTTCACAGTATTGTGAAATTAAGAAATGTGTAACAGACATGATGAAAATCAATATACCAAGGAGTTTGGAAATCTTTTAAAATATAATCATTGTACAAAATTTTAAATACTGGAATTACTAATAATATTTAAGTACCAAGTTTATAAGACTTGATCTGTCCTGAATTCTCTGTCCCCTAGCAGGGAAAGAATTTCCTACCTTTGGCAGGGATCCAGGCATTTATTAATGGAGGGTTAATAGTGCTTAATAATAATATTAATAAAGTAAATTGATTAAATCTATCCCCAACACCACCTGCAATAATTTACATGATGGCAGACAGATGTTGCCCAGATATTTCCAAAACTGATTTGCTTGAGTTTCCCTCATCTTAGGCAAGGCTGAAAGACTACTAGAAAGGTGGCTAGCTGGCATTTAATGTCTGTAACTGGCAGGGGGAAAGAGGAGTAGAGAACAGGGTATTTGGAAGTGTGCATAGAAATGTAACATTCAAAGAACACATCTTAACAAAAAGGAAAATAGAAGAAACAGAGCTAGCCAGGTCTGTTATTTAACTTTGTTTCTAATGAATGTGCTGTCCAAGCTCTAGCAGATAGATTACAGGTTGTGTCTACACAGGGAGGTATAACTTTAAAGGAAGACCTATATTTCTCTTCTCCTCACCCTATAAATGAATAATAGCTAATATATGTATATATATAATAATATGCACTATATATAACATATAATACAAATAAATATATATGTATATATATATAATACATATTATATATACATCCATATATTTCATCAAAGTCAGAAAAACCATTTTGCATATATTCTCATTTCAGCAACAATTCTTTGAAATAGGTACAACAGAAATTATCATCCCATTTTACAGATAGACAAATAAAGGCATTGGGAGAATAAGTGATTTGCCTAGGGTCATGCATATAGTTAAGTGTCTAAAGTGAAAATTCAACCTAGTCCAATCCAGACACTATATATTACACTACACTGACTCTTCTTATTTGGGGGAAAAGTTCCTATGTGATCCTGAGTCTAGTTAATTCTCTGGTCTTCTGAAAAGTGACAATTGTGGTTCTCTGGAACGACACTTAAATCTTAACTTAAGTACATGATGCTTGGACATAGACTTGTTGACTTCTAGATTTTCTCATTGGCTGGGAATTGGCTGAATCATGAATCCTATTAATAAAAAGCTGGGGTACTTGTTACCTCAAAACTGCAGATATCTGGCCCCAGGAGCATCCTATGGTCGTGAGCCTTGCTGAGGACCATAAATGGGAATAAAAGGACCATAAATGGGAAAGGAGGATCTTTTGTCAAAAACCCTACAACAGAGTCAAAGTCCAGATCCAAGCCTAGAACTTAGAGAAAGGGCAAGTATGTGAGTCTTCTAGGACTTGCAGCTCAGCAGCCCAAGCTCAAAGACTGCATTTGCCTAAAGCTGGCACTGTCAAGAGCAGATGGAGAGTGGGAGCAAACAAATGGCTTTTGCATTCATAGAGTGTATAAGCTGGATGTTTGGATTCTTTTCAGATTTCACTCTCTCCTCCAACACTACAATTGCAGAATCCAAGTTTATTATAATCTTTTGAAGCCCCAGGATTCACATATGGATTATATATCCTCAAGGAACAAGAGAGAGCATGTACTGGGTAAAGGGATGGGTGTTTGGTTTAATTGAATTATCAAAGACTAGAGAAACCTAAAAACAAAAATCCTTTTGCCTCCATCAGAATTGAATTTGGTTCATCTGTCTGCCGTGTCTTCATTTCTGATTGACTCATCTCTGATTGATTCCCTATCACACTTCCTACAACAGCTGTTCCAATAATTTTCTTCCTTCAAGTTCCCAAATTCACTTACATCTCCCTCTTTCTGACCAGTTGACCTCCTCTATTATTTTACTGAGGTGCAATCAATCACCAAGTACTTGTTCAGTGCCCACTATGTATACAGATATTCCTTTCCATTCATGTACCACAATTTGTTTAGCCATTCTCTGATTGACAGTTACCTACTTCAGTTCCAATTCTTAGCTGTTACAAAAATATTGCTAAAAATATGTTAGGGCTCAGACAGGAACATATGAGGACTTTGTTCTTATCAATGATGTCCTTGGAGTATAAGTCCAGTTATGGAGTCTCTAGCTTAAAAGATATGGACAATTTTGTCACTAATTTACATAACTCCAAATTGCTTTCCAAAATGGTTGTGCTATTTTAAAGTTCTACCCACAATATATTGAATATGCCTCTCATTCCACAGGCTCTGCACCATTAACTATTGTATTTTTCTCATTTTTGCCAATTTGTAGGATAAAAGCTAAAACCTCAGGATTATTTTGATTTGCATTTCCTCTTATTATTAGTACATTAGAGGATTTTTTCATGTGGTTTTGAATACTTGGCAATTCTTCTTTTGAAAACTGTTTGTTCCTATCCTGTGACCACTTTTCTATTAGAGATATGTGTAGATTTTATCCCATTCCACTTTTATCTTGTGTATTTAGTTATTTGTTCTTTTCACTTGATTATATTATTATTATGTGTATTATTTGCTACCTTTTCGGAGAACAGGAGGAGAGACACACAGAAGAGGAACAGAATTTAACCTAGCTGTGGTAGGGAGAGCACTCTTGTGATCTCCCATTGAATTTTATAACCTATATGCCTCAATATAAATATTTGTATTCTAGAGGTACAATACTCTCTTTTCAGGGTTCTGAATAAAATATACTTTCTCTGCTCACTTGTAAGAGAAAGATAATACTTAGCTTCCTAGCTCTAGCTTAGTTCCTTCTCCTCTCACTAAATGCTGGTTATTCAATCATGAATAGTTAATACAAATCTTTATCAGAGTAACCAGTAAAAATCAGAGAAATTATACAGATTAAAATAAATGAATGAATATGCATGAATACTTGAGATCTTTGGAGTAAAATAAAGTTTTATCTCCAAAAGAGAAAGAAGGATCCCATCAAGGGAATCCAATGTCTAAAGTTTCAGGTATTAGAAACAAGGATGGCTTGTAAATATTCAAAAATTGACTCTCCAAATACATCCGTACATACATACACACATAAACACACACATATAATGTAGGCACACACATATATCTATGAAACACTTTTAAATTTAATTTGCATTGTAAACAGTTTCTTCTTAATATAGACAATAAAACAAGAAAAAGTTTGTGGGAAATAAATTTTTTTCTGTGTGAAAATTGATGATAATGGACAGGTAGTGAAGGAAATTGCCAAAGATATCAGAAAATTGATCCTTATCTCATTCCAGACGTAGTGTTCATCATTTAATACTACTTGGTGGTCTTGGTTAGTCTGAAGGTAGCTGATAGAAACAAGTTTTTTGGGTTCTGCGGATCAACAAGACTGTTCTTGGCAACAGATTGGAGAGAGGAAGTGAGATACAGTGAATAAGTGAAAGTTGTTACCTGTGTTGTCAACCTGACAGATTGGGAGGATGGTGCTTCCCATGACAGTAATGGGGAAATTGGTGCTAAGCAATGGATATACAAAGAAAGGAAAAATGTCCCTCCTCCAAGGGGCTTATATTCTGTGGGTCATTGTCCCTTACCCAAATTAAATCAAAGATTCTCAAAGTAAAAAGCAAAAAAAGGATTTATGAATTTGCGAAAGGTCAATTCCCAACAGACGAGGTGTCTGTAGAGGAGTGCAAAGCAGAAGCTTCAAACATAGGATTATATAGATCCTAACACAGCAGCCCCATCTCACCTTCTGATCTTTTCTCCCACTGGTTGGTGAGTTCTAATTTACCTGGGGACTAAATATTGACCCCAGAGGATCTTACTATATTAGGTACACAAATGCTAATGAAAAATGTGTGTGTCTTGTCAGACTGGCTAGAATGACAGGGAAAGATAATGCTGAATGTTGGAGGGGATATGGGAAAACAGGGACACTAATACTTTGTTGGTGGAATTGTGAACACATCCAACCATTCTGGAGAGCAATTTGGAACCATGCTCAAAAAGTTATCAAACTGTGCATACCCTTTGATCCACAGTGTTACTACTGGGCTTATACCCCAAAGAGATCATAAAGAAGGGAAAGGGACCTGTATGTGCCAAAATGTTTGTGGCAGGCTTTTCTGTAGTGGCCAGAAACTGGAAACTGAGTAGATAGATGTCCATCAGTTGGAGAATGGCTGAATAAATTGTGGTATATGAATATTATAGAATATTATTGTTCGATAAGAAATGATCAGCAGGATGAATACAGAGAGGCTTGGAGAGACTTACATGAACTGATGCTGAGTGAAATAAGCAGAACCAGCAGGTCATTATATACTTCAACAACAATACTATATGATGATCAATTCTGATGGACCTGGCCATCTTTAGCAATGAGATGAACCAAATCAGTTCCAATGGAGCAGTAATGAACTGAACCAACTACAGCCAGCGAAAGAACTCTGGGAGATGACTAAAAACCATTACATTGAATTCCCAATCCCTATACTTTTGCCTGCCTGCATTTTGGATTTCCTTCACAGGCTAATTGTACAATATTTCAGAGTCCGATTCTTTTTGTACAGCAAAATAATGATTTGGTCATGAATACTTATTGTGTATCTAATTTATACTTTAATATATTTAACATCTACTGGTCATCCTGCCATCTGGGGGAGGGGTTGGGAGGAAGGAGGGGAAAAATTGGAACAAAAGGTTTGGCAATTGTCAGTGCTGTAAAATTACCCATGCATATAACTTATAAATAAAAGGCTATTAAAAAAAAAAAGAAAAGAAAAGTGTGTGTGTGAATGACAGAGGGGAAATGTTTGTTAATCTAAGATAATTGAAGACCTGCAGTTTTTAGCTATATTTGCAAATTGTTATTGCAAAGTCTCAAGTTACAATTAGTGTATAGGTCAAAGTCTCATTCTTAGGTGAGATCTTCACTCAGTTTATCACATTCAATTCCTCCTCTTTTTAAACTTTGAAGATCTCTCACTCCATTCTTGATACATTTCCTCAACCATCTTGTCCTTAGTCTGTAATCTCTCTAGACCTTTTTCTCTGTTGAGCTCCATCCTGTCCTTTTAGTACTCCAAGTTTAACTGAATCTCTTCTCCCCTCCCCTGGGTTGTTCAATCATTAACATCCTGACCAGTGATAAGCTGTGTCACAATGCGAAGCTGTTAGGGAGTAGCATGACTCCCCTTAAAGCTATCAGCAGAACCAAAAAAATTTGTTTTCACCAGCTACCTCCAGATCAAGACCACCAAGTGGTATTAAATGGTGAGGATTATGTCTGGAATGGAATATGGATCAATTTTCTGATATCTTTGGCAATTTCCTTCGCTACCTGTCCATTATTATCAATTTTCACACAGAAAAAAATTAATTTCCCACAAACTTACCTCCTTCAGCCAAACAATAGTCTAATACCAATATGTGCTGTTACTGATTCTCTAGTCTGAGTGCCCTGGTTTGCCATCAAGTACAGTGCCCTTTTAGTAATTACTTCAACCATGGCCTTGAGTATAATGAGCTTATTCAGCATAAAAACTGGGGTTCTGTACCCTCAGCTGCCATCTGGAATCACCTATCACCCAACCATTTGTAAGCCCAGTAATTAGAATATGTAACCCTTGAGAAGAAAAGATTCCTATCACTAAAATCAGCAACAGGAGAAATGCTAAAGAAACAGACATATACATGTAGCAACAGATAGATGACTACCTACTTATTTAGGATATGATGACCACATATTTTCAGATATACAAGATCTTACATACTTGAATTGTGCTTATAACTTCTACTGACCTCTTGCTCTAATTATAGAAATTTGCTATAAGAGGAAAAAGCAGGGACATGATTATAACCCAAACTAGTTCTTCCAGCTAGGGCCTGAGAATACATAGATGATCAGATAAAGCATCCTTAGCTCAGTTTGACTTTTAGGTAATTGTATGCAATAACAATCCCACTTTATATCAAGATTCTGAAGTAATCAGTTGATTTCTTATTCAAAAGAATATCACCGGGAAACTGAGTCAGAAAGACCCCACTTTAAGCAAAGACCAAGGTTGTCCTCCCAACCCTTGCTCAGATACTAACCTTCACCTGTAACAATTCAGGATTACATTTCTGAGTAACTTTTGGCATATCCCTTTCAGATTGTGGATTACTGGTTTGATAATCCATTAGACAATCATACTTGAATTCAAAATTCCAAATAATATCAGCTATAGTCTTAAGAGATTTTATATCAAATAACAAGTCTTATTAACCAAAGCTTCAGATGAATTTAGTTCTCAAGGATCACATATCTTAAATAAGTATTGACTGCAACCTTACACTGATAGCAGTAAGAGATTCATCTAGAAAATTCACAGCTTATTTTCATATCTAAGTAGATGGTTTTAAATTCAACATTACACAAATCATTTTACTTTGAGATCCTCAATAACCAATCTATATAAAAATATGTTCAGGTATTAGCCATGTTCAACGGGACAAAGACATAGAATGCTACTCTCAGAATCTCCCCAAACAATGGGAATAGCTTTAAAATGACTCACATAGAATATGCTATCTTAATTTCACATTAAAGAACCCTATCATCAGAATTAACATTAATAATTTCTTCATCCTAAAAAATGTTAATTTAATTTTTTCCAATGAAGGAGTCCCTATAAACTTTCCTAGAAATAATAAAAAAAAAAAAAAACAGGTATAACATTAATATTGCTAAAATTCTTCTAAGCACAATTAATCTCCCCTGCCACCAAAACATTTCTAATTGCCCTGGTGCAAAGTCAGTTTTAGAGTTTATAAAATGTCCTTAAGAGTCCATTCTTGAGATTCCTCAACAGGTCTTTTAATGCTGATATTCTTAGCCTTCAGACTGCAGTCTCAATCATCTATAATGTCCAATAAGTCTTTCCCAGTCTGCCTCTTTCAGGCCTTAGTAAGCACCCACTCTCCTGGAACTGCAAATTCCCAAGGTTGTGTCCTTGCTTTCTAAGGACTCAAAGGGATGAAGACCCTGCCAGTATATAATTCCTTAAAAATGTATCCTTTTTTTTTTTTTTCAAAATAGCTTTTTTCCTTTTCTCCTCCCAAGGAAAATAAACCAATCTCATATGGGGAAAATCCTAGATCATTTCTGGGATCAGTTCTAATTCTTTAACAAAGCCATAAGCAAACGTTTGGAATAAGGCAATTTAATCTCTAACATCAATTTGGTCATCTCTTTCTTAAGAATCTGATTCATTCTTTCCACCTTTCCCTGATAGGGGCAAATCCCTTCCCATTATTTCTTATAAAATCTTAAAAGTAAAGTATATTCCATTTTCAGAATCATTGGTCTCTACCAATTCATTCTTTCCATACAATTTGTTCCAGTGTTATTCCACTAATCCCTCTTAAGGAAACAGAGCTCAGGGGAAAGCTTCCACTCATCCTATCAAATGGTCCACTATAATCAGTAAATACCTCAATTTCCCACTAGTGTCATTTCAATAAAACCTAAATTGAATATTCTGGGAGCAGGCTCCCTCCCTCCAGAGGGACACCTATTTATCTTTAGACATAATATCCACCTTTCAGATGCAATTTGTTTTGCAATTACATATATCCTTATATGCCAAATTTTCTTGCTTATAGGGGGGAAACGACAAACTTTAAGATTCTGAATATAGGAAATATCTAAATAACTTTGGACCAAATTTCACAAAAATTATACCACATATCCAGCAGAGATGACAAAATGTTAAAGCACAGATCATGTAATTTTTTAAAACTCAAAACCAAATCAAATGCAGATTTAAACTTCTAGTAGCAATACTTCAATATTAATGCACAAATAAAAAAAAATCTTACACTAAAATAAACAAGTTCACAATTTCAGCAGGCACTAGTTAATAGTAATTATCTCATACAATTTCTGAATCAGAATTCCAATTTAAATACACACAGTCCCAAAATTTAAGGTGGCAAAAAACTGTCCTTTCAAGGCTGTCTACAAGGGAGGAGAATATGCAAGACGTGCTTTAAGAGTTGGCAGACTTTAGGACCCTGGGAGAGAGGGTTGAAGAAATTTGGACCCAAGTGTCTGTGGTCCAGTGACTAGCCAATCCTTCATGCCAGAAATGTCAGGGGGAGCCATGTCAAAGATGTTGGGGCACCAGCACAAACTCCAGAAAAATCCAGGCCAGGTAGGGATACCAGTCTAGACAAGATAGATTTCATAAGCCTCTCAAAGGGAGAGAAGAATAGAAAATCCCAGAGAGGGCAGTTTTTTTTTCCTTTTGCAGTTTTTTTGTAGGTCGCTTTAGGTTCTCAGAAGGCTTTTAATCATGTAAGTTAGACCTACATTAGACTAACTCCAGTTAGTCGATTAGTTTCAAAATCCCACAATCTGCTAAAATGTTTTAGCAGTTCTATTACCTTAACTATTTCTGCAGACCCAAATTGGCCAGGTCTAAGTCCACAGAAATGTGTTTTTTTTGTTCTGTTTTATTTTAGTGTGACAGTTAAATGCTTTCCTATCTCAGAACTAGTCCTTCCTCTCTCTAGCTAAAATCTATTTGCATAAATCCAGTTATATACAAAACAAGTGCTTTTAAATCCCAAATAGTCAGAATCTTTTCCTTTGTAATTTGGTTGACTGAGAGTAACACAGAAGACAAAACACAGACACACAAATTCACATACAAACACAAACTGCTTTTCTAAGTCAATCAAGCCTTCTTTTTTAGTCCTTCCTCTAGGTGGAGGTGGAAAGGGGAGTTCTGAAACTAAGATCATAAGAGCTGGCTGATTATTAACCAGCTCCTTTGAATTTACACCCAGCCCTTGGGGGATCACAGTTCCTCTGAGTGGGGCACCTACTCAAACAAAACAATAGTATTTAATTCCTATAAATGTTGGTGCTTCATCCCAATTCTTTCTAAAGGGCTTTCTTCCCAGGACACTAGAAAGGTTTTTAGAGCCAGCTACTTTAGGTTGCTCCTTTCCCAAAGTTCATAGTATCTTGTCCTCTTTGCTGGAGAACTTACCTGATCTTACCAAAGGAAAATGAGAGCAACCCTACAGATTCCATCTGCTTAGAGTTTCCTAATAGCAAAAGGAAATAGGAATCTTTTAAGGACTCTTAACTGCTTAAAGTCTTCCAATCCCAATCCCAGTCATTCAAGTGGCTCACTAGTTCTTTTCAAAAGGAAAATCTTCTTAGGGACTTTATAACCATTTAGAGTCTCTCCCCCTTCAATTTTTTTTTTTGCTCTACCTGAATTGTGCACAACTTACCTCACTGATTTCCAACTTTTCTTAGCTTGTCTTTTCTCCTGAGCTGAATTAATCCTTTATCTTCACTATCTCACTTCTGTTTTTGTTTTCTCTAAGTATTTTTCTTCAGAATTGGAGCTGGAGTTCCAAGCCCAGTCCAGGGACCATCGGAGCATTATCCAGAGGGTGTCTACCCAAGGATTCAGTACAGGAGGGACCCCTCACAAACAGGAAATATCCCAGAACAAGCCCCCAAAACTCTGTGGGACAGCGATCCTTACCCAAATTAAAATCAGAAACGCTCAATGCAAAAAGCAAAAAAGGGATTTATTATGATCTCCTGAGAAAGAACAATAGGCAATAGTATCAGTAAAGAAGTGACAAGGGCCAAGCTGCAACCACAAGATCGTATAGACCCTAACACAGAAGCCCCCATCTTCCCTCCTGACCTTTTCTCTCATTGGCTGGTGAGTTCTAATTTGCCCAGAGACTAAATATGGACCCCAGAACACACTTTACTATATTAGGTATTTAAATGCTAATGATCAGGGGAGGGGGAAGAGAGAAATATGAGGAAAATGTTTATCTAAAATAATTGAATACCTGCAACTTTTAGCTATAACTTGTTATTGTAAAGTCTCAAGTCACAATTAGGGCTTAGGTCAAGGTCACATTCTTATGAGAGGTCTTCACTCAGTTTATCCCATTTAATTCTAATGGGAGAAACCATATAAGATATTCAGTAAATAAAAGGTTCTGTGCATGAGGTTTTTGTGCAGAAAGAAGTTCCAGAGCAGGAGTTGTGAGTTAAACTTTGTCACATTAGGCCTTGCAACTATTATCATCTAAGTTTAAACTCCTCCCATGGATGCTGTGTGTATTTGTGGGAAGGGATGAAGTGGGTGAACATTTTATATTAACTGTCTTTGCTATGACATTGGAGCAAATACTTTTGGTAAAAACTGAGACTATTGGATGACTGTCATTGGGGACTACTGCATTGAGTATTCAAGAACTACAGTAAGTGCTCTAGAATCTTGCTAGTATTAATCACTGCCCTGTGGGGACTCATCCTTCCAAGCTGAGCAGAAGTTGAGAAATGCTGCTATTTCTTCTTCCTCTCCTCCTTCTCCTCTTCCTCTTCCTTTTTTTTTCTCTTTCCTTGTCACATGTGGTCCCATTCTCTACTTGGCATACTATGTCCTTACATGTGAGTTATAGGAGTATAACTTTTAGTCACATTTTGTAAGCTATTTTAGGGTTTGGGGCCTAGATTTGCTTTATTTAAAATTTAAATTTAATTTATTTATTTTCAAAAAGCTGGGATAATTTACTTTTGTCTTGTGCAGTTTTCATCTATAATTTCTTGAGATGTAACTATGAAAAAACAGGCTTCAAAAAAGCCCATTGTAATTCAAATGGAGTTGTTTGACTACATCTTCAAACACAAATCATTCTGGCTTTCATTGAATGGACAATAGTAGCTCCTAGCCTAAGCCTTGGTGGCTCATTGTTTAAGGTTTGATGGCTTAGAATGAATGTAAATAGCAATTGTTTTCTGGTCAGAAACACTTATGTTCTTCATCACCCAGATTTATATTTTGTGTTGATAAACTAGGCCATCTTTTGTCTCAATTCTTACTTAGTCCTTATTCATTGAAAGGGCATTGTCTCAGACAAATTGGGGGGAGAAGGGGTGCTTAGCTTAAATAAGGTCAAAGTTTCCCACTACATCCTGGTCCATTGCCAGTTGTCTTGCCCTATGTCTTGACACTGAAATCTGATGACTCTAGAGGAGAAAGGTAAGCTGGTGACTTT
Organism: Sarcophilus harrisii; assembly: GCF_902635505.1. Classification (NCBI taxonomy): domain Eukaryota; kingdom Metazoa; phylum Chordata; class Mammalia; order Dasyuromorphia; family Dasyuridae; genus Sarcophilus; species Sarcophilus harrisii. The sequence continues at coordinate 104,587,258 of NC_045430.1, forward strand.
GCAGCTCTGCCTCAGTTAAATCCAATTCACTTGTAAGTGAAGACATTATCCTCATGATGTCATTGGTCCTCTTGGAGAATGAAGAATGAACAACAATGGGGAAGTTAGGAGAGAGTTAGGGTTTGGGGGAAAGATAATGACTAGTTTTGTATAAATTTAGTTAAAGATGTCAGAGGTCAATATGGAGACTAAAGCAAGATAGATAAATTTGAGACTTATAAATATGTTAATTCAATCCATGGGAGCTGATGAGATCACCAAATAATATAGAATGAGGCCTCAAGACAAAACCCTGAGGGACATATGTAGTTAGAGGGTATTGATGCAAATGGTGCCCTTGTGACTTTTGGGGTGAGCTCTGAAACTCTCCCCTGACAGAGACCCACCTTTTAGGGCAATTAAGTGGTTTCATTAAGATTACCATAGGACCAGTCCCAGTAACTGGAACTTAAGTGGTCTTATTCAGTTGGAGATCTCCACCTGATATTTCTATTGAGTGAATTAGCCCATGACCACTCCCATTAGCTCAAATTTAAGTGGTCTTATTCAGTTGGAGATCTCCACCTGATATTTCTATTGAGTGAATTAGCCCAGGACCACTCCCAGTAGCTGGAACTCCCATTAATTGAGTGGCTTGAAATTCCCAAGATAAGTGCATTCTTTTCAACTGGAAATCTAGGTCTGGGAGCAGTGACAACATTGAAAGAATCTCATTCAAAGGAAGCCCTACACCCAGACTGCCAATAAAAAGACAATTTTGAACTCCAAATCTTTGCAGAAATCCGAAGTAGGAGTATGCTTTCCCAAGGGACCTCTCCTCTTGGCACAGCTGCCTGTCAGGACTCTTGCCCACTATGAAGACATTCTTTTTTCAGTGATAACCTTTATTATTTCTCTGACAGGACCTCCTGCACTGAGGAGTCTGTCTTCCTAACAAAGCTTCCCTTTTGCCATTCAGATTTTTTGGGTTCGTGAATTCTTTCATGTTGGATCTGTGGGTCTCTGACTAGAGGGAATTCCCACAACTCTCTGCACTGCCACTAACTGCATCAGTGTGACTTAGATAAGGATCCAGGTGAAAAGTTTGAGAGGAGGTCTGAGGAGGAGGAAACCCAGAAAAGAGTGTTTTGAAAACCAAGATAGAAAAGAGTATCAAATTGATGAAGATGAGAAAGTTGACTGATAGGACTATACAATTAGAGGTAGAAGGAAACTTAAAGAGATTTATCTAGATCAACTCCCTCATTTTATAGATGTAAAATTTTAAGGTGATTTGCCTAAGGTCACCCAGTTAATAGGAAGATAATTTTATTATTAAGCAACAGAAAAACAATTCAAATACAGATTCAAAACTTTAGAGCTGGAAGAGTCCTTTCTTCATTCAAGATTTTTTGCCTTTATTTCAGAGAGAGACAATCAAATTCCCCATATAAAAAATAAATACAATATAAAAAATTATTATTATAGCATTTAAAGAAAGAAGTAGATTCATTTATTAAGTACCTCAACATATAACTTTTGATTCTACAAAATAGAACTTAATGGAACATCACATGCTTTGCCACAGCTTTCTATTCCTTGCAGACAGAATACCAGATGTGACTTCAGAGCCTCTAGGCAGAGCAGGAATGAGTTAAGAGCTTCAGGCTTCTCCTGAGACAAGCCTCCAGAACCAGCTGATATCCTTGTTTCCCCTTCACCCTGAGGCAAAGTAACTCAGCCAATTCCTTGAACTTATTTGAGCTGGAGATAAATTACCAAAAAAAACCAAAGAGGCATCATAGGCACTAGTCCCAGGCTACAGTACCCTAAAAATTATCTATCTATTTCAATTCCAATATTGTGCCATTCAAGTACAATGACAAGTCCATTATATTTTGCACAGCACTGAAGCCAAGCATTTTGCAGTCTCTCAGAACTTCCCTAGCTTTCCTATCCTAATGGAGATTTCACTGCCTGCTCACCTGTACATAATTGTGATAGGCAGCAAAGCCAGAACAACTAGAAGTGACCTTCAGGGCACTGGAAACAATTATGTCCTCCATGAATTACATGATGAGTGATGATGCAAATGAGAGCTCACAATTATTATTCAGAGTGAAATCTAAGACCTTGAGCTATCTTATGACTGTCACATTATCATTTTAAAAATATACAATAAAAAAATCTCCACTCCTAATCAATGGTACCTTGGGTCCCTATAATGAAACTACAGTCATTCTTCACCCAATCCCACTTGCATATTTCTAGGTACCCAAGTGCGGTGTATATACGTTAAATGGTTTTAGCTTAATTATTGAATTATATCTATACTTCACTGTGTGACCTTCCTAACAATTAGAGTGATCTAAAAATGGAATAAATTGCCTTGTTAAGGAGTCATTGAACATCTTCAAGGAAAAGTTTGATAGCCACTTGTTAAAGATGTAAAAGGGATTTATGCTTCAAGTAAGAGGTGGATTAGAAAGCCTCTGAGGTCTCTTCCAACTATAGTGATGTATGAATCTCTCTCTTTGCCTCTGTCTCTATCTATGTTTCTATCTCTGCCTTCCTCTCTCTTTTCTCTATGTATATGTATGGATACATATACACACATACACATATATACATATCCATGTATATATTTAAGGATAAGATTTCATTGATTATACCACTGAACTACTTAAAGGTAATTACTTTTCTTAGGTAAGAAAACTTCTTCAATCAGAATTGTGGATAGGAACTCTGTGAATCAAAATTGCTATTATATATATATATATATATATATATATATATATATATATATATAATTTGCCATGTTCTAAGGAATTTTCATTAAAAGGAGGTATTTCAGAATCAGTTAGAGATTCTGAGGATGTAGAAGTAAAAAGGAAAGAATAAGTCATACAGAGTTGAGTCAGAAAGAACTGGCAGACCAGGGGCAAGCAGTGAAAGGACAAAGAAAAGAGAGGAAGGACTGAGCTCTGAATGAGAAGGAAAATAATGAGAGCCCTCTAGGTACCTCAGAGCAGAAGACAAAGACTGAGTCTTCTGCTCTGAGATTTGATGTACCTGCTGTAGACTGAGAGTTCTAAGAAAAAAAAGTGTCCTTTTCCTCTAACTTTCCTTCTCAGTACGGATTTATCTACATCCATTGTATTATAATCTGCTGCTTTGTTACGCAGACATTTCTAGCAACCAGATCCAGAATCACAAAGAGGCCAGGAATTAAGTAGAGATAGTCATAAATGTAAATTAAGACAGAATCCAAAATTTCTATCTACCTGTTATGAATTTTCCTAATTGGAAATTAAATTATTGTGACTGTATTAATAACTTTTAACATAAAATGAATTCCCAAAAATCCCAAAGAAGAAAACCAGATGTACTTATGTGTTATTTTATTGCCCTTTGGCTTAAGAAAGCTAGTTATTATAGGAGGGCACTATACACAAATACTGTTGATATATATGTAGGGGGGTATTGTGAGTGGGTGTGGATGAGCAGGTATACACACATTCAATAAAATCATAGGATTGGTTTAGATGAAATCTCAATTTTATCACTTGTTTTCTATCCAACTTTGGACAACGTACCATCTCTCTGAGTCTCAGTTTCCTTATCTGCAAAATTGATATTTTTAATATGTTTTCAAGAGAAACAAAATTACTTTGAGCCCAAGGAAACAACAGATCAAAGATAAATCCAAACATAGGCGCTAGCAGACACATCATTGGGGTAAAATATACTCTATGGAACTTGTGCCTCTGGATGCTTACAGTGACTTTGGGATAATATGTAGCAAGAACTTGAACTCAATAACATCATCAGGAGAGAGGGGGATATTTCAAAGAAAACTGGTCATTAAGTCAGAGATCACTTGGCCTGGTTGAGGCTTTTAACTTTGCTTTGGGGCATGATTATAATCTCCAGGCTCACCACCTATAGCAGTTGTGGAACCTCATGGAAGACTGTTAATTATTGAATTGTGGAAGAGTTGTGCTGAGTAGACTATACTCTACATGGCACTGAAGACTGAAACATGTGGACCTTAGTCCACATGAGAGTGGACTCTTTAGTTCAAATCATTGAAGGAGGTAGTTGAATGGATAATTTTTGAGGCTCCCTAGCTCTCCAGAGAACTTTCCAAAATTGGAGATACAGACAAATGGGTCCATTATGACCCACTTGATTTGCTGAGAAGAGCAACCTCTGAAAAAGGATGAAGCAGAACATATCTCATGGAACATGACTCCCCTTGGCCTTTTCTAGGGGCTCTAGGGGCTCCTGTTTTCAGTGATGAAAAAAAAATTTGATTAGCTCTAGGGGCAGGGGCTTTATTAAAGAAGATTGGTCAATGAGCCAGAAAGAACTGCTCATTTAGTAACTTTCAAAGAAATGCTTCTTCTCTGATTTCTTCTTTTTCTGTTCCCAACATGATATAACAGGGATTGGCTCATATATAAAGAGTGCCAGCTGACAAAGTCTCTAGGTGGGAAATGTTGGAGAGTCATCTTTGAAAAGAGTGATGATGCTGTGGAATGATCATGATTTGGAATGATCTTGGAAAATGAGTAGACATTTTGTAACAGTTAAGGTCCACTAATTATGTGATTGAGAGAAGAATTTTTGATTAGTTATGTTTCTGGGAATTGTATTGTTTTCAAAAAGGCCTTAGTAAATCTTGCCAATTTCTCTTTCTGCTTGTACTTCATCTCAGTGGATCTCTCTAACTCCTACAATTGTAGTATCTGGTGGAAGACAGTACTTTAAGAAGCCATGTAGTCCCATGAATACAAGATCTGGATCTTTGCCTGCCTTGGAATTTATTCTTTCTTTTTTCTTTGTAAAGAGAGAATAGCATCCCAGTGTCCTGGCATTAGATTTTGCAGCCAGCTCATTATGAGTGCCCCTAGGGAAAAGAATGATCTTCCAGTGTAACTTTTGGGATCCCGCCCAGTAGTAACTGAGAAAAGAATTCATATATCAGTAGTGCTGCTTTGGACGTGAATTCTGTGGGACCAGTGCTGTGTAGGAATTTTCCCCAGAGACTCAGGAGAAAGAGAGAAGTATGCATCCCTCAATGTGTTGGGAGTCAGAGAATATTGCTACAGTATGGTATAGAACTCTCATATGGAATTTCAATAAGAAAAAGAGGAGGTTCCTCAATGCCCTGGAGTAACTATTCATATGTGTCATTGCTCATAGGTGCTACCTGGATAAACCTGAAACTAGAATTTGGGGATTTATGTCAAGCATGTTAAACAATTCTTTTTGTCTTTCCTTTGCCAGATGCCAGTCACAGATTTTTTTTTCTTTATTCTTTTCCTTTTAAGAGTTTTTTTTATGATATTATGAACATAGAGTTGTTTTAGTTATGAAAATCTCCCCCTGAATCTGCCCTTCATTCTTCTTTCTCCCCTCTTCTTATTGAGTTGAATGTATTCTAAAACCAAATTCTAAATGTGTAGGTGTAGGTACATCATTTGTGTATGTGTGTGTGTGTGTGTGTGTGTACATTCTACCTGTATCATTTGGTCAGTTCAGATAAAAGTGTCATTCAAGTAATTTCTGGTTCCCTGGAACCTTTCTTCTTTGTTGACATACTTATATGTCCTCATGAGTTCCTCCACTTTTCCTCTCCTCTTCTCCTCAAATGCATTTCCCCCTCTTTTTTTCTTTCTTCTTTAAAGATCATTGAAACATAATAAAAATATTCTTAGACCCTTTGGATTATGTAACTCTTTCTGTGGCCCAAGATTAGGTTTCTTCAGGGAAACCTGTATCATCTCAATCATTAATATTGTTCCTCCTTCATATCTACTTTTTAATGTTTGTCTTGAGTTCTTTGTTTGCATTTCAAAGTTTTCACTCAGCCCTGAGTTGTTTAAAAGAATTCTGTTTTATTAAATATGCATTTTCCCATCAGAGTAGAATCAGGTTTTTTTTCCCTATTCTCAATTATAAGCTTATATTTTTTGTCTTTTGGAATATCCAAATTTTACTGTCCCTTTAATAGTAATACATGCTAAATCTTATATGGTCCTGACTATGAATCCTTGGTATTTGACCACTTTTTTTTTTTTTTTTTGGCTACTTGCTGTATTTTTACTTTGATCTAAAAGTTCAGGATTCATTTCTGGGGATTTTCATTTGGAGATTTATTTTAGGTGGGTTCTTTTTATTTTCACTTTGCTCCCTGTTTTAATAGGTTTTAGTAGTATTCTGCTCTTAGATTATATTATTTGCAAATTATGTTCTCAAAATATGAATTTGAACTTTTTTGTCATGATTTTCAGGTAGACCAATGATTCTTAAATTATGTCTCCTTAATTTATTTAAGGGTATTATTTTCATATGCTATTCCTTACATTTTTCTATTTATAAATGTTTTGTTTAATATTACTTCTTTTCTCCTGGAGTCATTAACTTTTTTCAATCTATTTTAATTTTCAAAAGTTTGTAATTTGGATAAAATCTTGTACTTTTTGAATTAAGCTGTTAATTTTTCTTCCATATTGTTTCTCCTAGTCTCATTCCTTTCCCAATCTTTACTTTAGACCTCTCATTACAATTATAATTTCAAAAACTTTAAAAAAATTATGGTTTTTCAGGAGTTCTATTTAGCCTTATGGCCAGTTATGAATATATTTACTTCTTCTGAATTCTTATCTTGGGTTTGTGGCACCATAAGATCTTTCTTTGAATTTTGCTTCATGAATTGATATTTTACTTAGGGCCAAGTATTGCATAGCTCTGGAGGAAAACTGGAGTCTTTTGTGCCCTAGATTTGTATAAGATTCCTTAGAGACCCAATATTGCTTTCTTCAGGTATTAAATATTGTGTTCATCAGGAAGCTCAGTGGTGAATCAGACTGAAGTCTGGTAAACTTTCAATATACCCTAAGTGACTCATCTGAGCAGAATCTGTTTGCTGGCCTTCCCATCTGCAAGCTCAGGAGCTCAATTTGGGTGTGCTCTGCACAAACTCCCTACTTGGACCTCTTCCTCAGTGCACATAGACTCTCTGCTACTTGAAGCTGGAAAATGATTCTCTGGGTAGTCTTCTTGGATTTTCCAATGGCCAGTCAGTTTTATATCTTTGATAATCCTTATTGGAGAGGTGACAATACTGCTTTTAATTACTGTATCATTTTTCCGTATCCACAGACTACATCTTCTTGATGATGGTGCTTTTCATGTTCAAGGCCAACATCAGACTTTAAATTTCTATCAAGAATCACATAAAAAATCTGTAAATCACTGGCTTCATCATAGAATCCTATAGCCTGCCTTTTTCACTCATGGTGGTCTTTCAGATTATATTATGCAGGTATAGAACATACCATTTTTGGATCTTTGAAAATTTATAGAATATAAATGATAAGTAAAAAACCCAATGCTTTTTTAGGATGTATCTCCATTCAGAAAGCATTTGTACATTGTAAGGGACGTATATTTTTTAAAAGGCTCATTTGCATCTAGTAAAAAATGTGAAACTTTGAGCAGCTGATTTACATAGGAAGACAGTGAATTTACAATCAGGGCATAGATTACTTCTATCCCTTTCCCCACCCACTCATTAACTTGGACCCACAGAAGATACTTGAAATCTAAAAAAATTGGAGGTGCCCTGAATTCCAGAGCTGTTTTGTGATTATTCAGCAAAAGACCACAGCCTGATTATTCCCTAACTAGCAAAAATGGGTAATTGGGAAATGTACTGGATAATCACCATAAATTAGGATTAAGTTACTCATCAAGGAAACCCCAAGGTCAGACCCCTCAAATGTCAATAAAGAAGTCAAGACAAACATTAAAAAGAAAGAGTTGTCAGAAGGAACAGTTATCCTAAGGGCATTATCATGCCTGAACAACCTTGCTGTAAGGTAAAGGTAAAAACCTTTTTCTTGAGAATTGTATACCTCAGAGCTGAGATACTGAGAGAGAACTGCAGAAATCTCTGTACGTCCAAGAGTATTTTTGTTTTTGGAAAGAGCATAATAAGTTCCATCCATCAGATTGGCAAAGTTGACAAAAACGGAAAATGAAAAATGCTGGAGGGACTGTGGGAAAACAGGTATCTTATTCATTGTTGGTGGAGCTCTAAATTTGTCAATTATTCTGGATTCTGGAAAGAAATTTAGAATTATGTTTTAAAAGTTATTAAATAGTATATACCCTTTAAATCAGTAATTTCATCACTAGGTTTTTTTTTTCCCCAAAGAGGTCAAAAAGTAAAAGTACAAAAATATTCATAATACCTTTTTTTTTAGTGTGGCAAAGAATTGGAAACTGAGAAAAGTATTCACCAACTGGGAAATTGTTGACCAAATTATGGTATAAATATGTGATGGAATGTTACTGTTGTATAAAAAATAATGAAGAGATAGTTTCAGAGAAATCTAGATTACTTGTTTGAACTAATGTAGAATGGACTGAGCAGAACCAGAAAAACAAATTGCTACCATGATGAAAATATTGGTTTTTAAAAAAAAATTTTTATTATAATAACTTTTTATTGACAATATATGCATGGGTAATTTTTTACAACATTATCCCTTGCACTCACTTCTCTTCCGACTTTTCCCCTCCCTCCCTCCACTCCTTCCTCTAGATGGCAAGCAGTCCTATATATGTTGAATATGTCGCAGTATATCCTAGATATGTGTGCAGAACCAAACAGTTCTCTTGTTGCACAGGGAGAATTGGATTCAGAAGGTAAAAATAACCTGGGAAGAAAAACAAAAATGCAAACAGTTTACATTCATTTCCCAGTGTTCTTTCTTTGGGTGTAGCTGCTTCTGTCCATCATTGATCAATTGAAACTGAATTAGGTCTCTTTGTCAAAGAAATCCACTTCCATCAGAATATATCTTCATACAGTATCATTGTTGAAGTATATAATGATCTCCTGGTTCTGCTCATTTCACTTAGCATCAGTTCATGTGAGTCTCTCCAAGCCTCTCTGTATTCATCCTGCTGGTCATTTCTTACAGAACAACAATATTCCATAACATCATGATGAAAATATTGTAAAGATAAACAACTCTACACCTGGAAACTCCAATTAACATAATTACCAATCAAATTCCAAAGGACTCATTGTGAAACATGTGTACCCACTGCCAGATAAATGCAATAGGCTTAGAGTACAAATTAAAACATATTTTGCGGGGATTAGACAAGGTCAATGTACACATTTATTTTGTTTGATTATAAATATTAATAATGGACTTTTCTTGCATTCTCAATAAGTAGGAGAAAGGCAGGTGAGAGGTGGGAGAATATTTGAGGGTGGAAATAAAATTTAAAAAGAGAAAAAGACAGAGAGACAGAACAGTAGTAATCTACATTTGAATTGAAGATGAATTAGAAGCTAAAAGTGATGGAGATTCTTGTCTAGAACAGCTCCTATGTCTAATGGGGAAAAGTCAAATAAAATGATCTTGGAGTTCTACACTATCAGACATACAAATTGCCTTATTCATATGTGTGCCCACTCTTCCAACTGATGCTGTGAGTATTTGTAGGAGACTAATTAAATGGAGAATGTCTTATAATTACTGTTTTTACTATTCTTTCAGTAAAACTTTTGCTTTGAGCTAATTGTGTCCATGGTCTGCAATGAAGGCAAATGCACTGGTTGGGGTTAGTGGACTCATGAGCTATAATTTTAGGAATGTGGAATAACTGAATGCTTTAAACCTGGGGTAGTTGCTCCCTTGAGGATGCAGCCTGTAAGTGTAAATTGAGAGTAACAAGAATGTACAACAATGATTCTACTGAATCTTGAATAAGAGAATTATGGTGAATCAGTATTCTATACTATGAGTTAAAAATTCCCTGGACTGTTTGCTGCAGAGTAAGAGGTTCTCAATGGTGGAGACACATAGTTGTCATAAAGAATGATCCCTCCTAACAATGCCAACTCTTCATCCTCCAAATCCTTCCTGGGAAGGATTATTGAATATTGAATATTGAAAATATTGAAAAGGTACTCAGGGTAAAACAATGTAGGAAGGTTACTCAGTTTTACATTACAGTAAACTATGAATTATAGTAGACCTATCTTTTGCCACAATATGTTCCAGTGCCCTCTCTTTTGTTCTGCCCAACTGGGAACCTTTCTGTTACACTGCCACTAGGGCATATGTGTTTGCCCATTGACACCCACTGCTGCTTGAGTCCCAAATATCTGTTCATTGCCTAATGCTATGCTGTCTTTGCAATCCAAATCTCTCCCATTTATACCACGGCCAATGTGCTGCTGGAATTCATATTTCTTCCTATTTTAGTGGGGCCCAATTCTACTCTCCAATGATAGGGAAAAGCCAAAAAAAAACCCAAAACAAAACATAAAAACAACAAAGTTAGGTTGTCTTTTAGGCCAGTGGGCATGTTTTACTTCCTATGTGCAAACAGTCATTTCTGCCAGGATTAGAATGCTATTACTGGGTCCTGACTTCTGTGCTTTTTAGGTTCCTCTGGCACTATGTGTGTGTGTGTGTGTGTGTGTGTGTGTGTTCGTGTGTGTGTGTGTGTGTGTGTAGAGACAGAGAGAGAGAGAAAGAGAGTGACATAGACAGACAGACAGACAAAGAGACAGAGACAATGAAAGGAAACTTTAAAAAAATGATTCTCAATTTCAAATGTCTCTGAGATCTTGGGAAGAATTTAGCATTGCCATTTCAGGTGCCTCTCTCAATGGCTTGTATCAAAAAATCACAATAAAATCCATATGGCAAAATTGTGATTGGCTCTCAAATTTTATTTTATTTTATTTTTATTTTTTGCTGAGGCAATTGGGGTTAAGTGCCTTACCCAAGGTAACAGAGCCAGGAAATGTTAAGTGTCTGAAACCAGATTTTAACTCAGGTCCTCCTGATGTCAGGGCTGGTGCTCTATCCACTGTGCCACCTAACTGCCTGGGCCTCCTAAATTTTAAATTTAAAAAAAAATTCAAATTGTTATAATTGTTAATCAATTGGCTAAGAGTCTAGAGATCTACACATTTGCATTTTCTCATTTTCAGGGGATCTCCTTCAATGACGGTCTATATCCATACACAATTATAGAATTTAGGACTACTGTTTCAACTGAGCTGTCATTTCCAGAAAGCTATTTAAAACAAACAAAAAAATTACATGAATATATCTTAAAGCTGTGATTAAACTTTACTTCAGGAGTCCTTCCTCAAATAAATGGGGTGATGATAATTATTGGAAACTCAAAGGCATTGAATTTCAGCAAGGAATGAACTTAATTAGTCTTTTTTGAATTTGTCCTTTTCTAAAAAGAGGAACCTCTTCACTAACCCAAATAATTCAACCCTTTTAGGTTTTTCTGAAAGTAAAATAAATTCTGAATAGATCCTCTAGTAAAACCTACAAGACACTTAAATTACCAGACTGCAAGGCCCAATAAAACTTTAGAACCCCAAACACAGTTCACTGTAATTATCTTTCAGGTACAGTTTTTAAGAATACAGCTTATATTGAAATTATTTTCTTCCTGCTAAATGGCTGGTGGTTTACAATCTAATCTTTCAGGACCAGAGGCTATCACATAAGAAACTATCATATCTACAGGCATCCCTAAAAGCACCATGCAGAAGCATAATGGTCAATGCTCTGCATCCACTATTTCCATGGTCTCTTGAGAATGGTTGATCTCCAGAGTCAACCAAGTCTTTTAGAATATTTCAATACCTTTTCAGGAAAAAGTAATCTAAGCTGACTGGAGGGAAGGAGAGAAGTTAGAAATTTTCTCTTATCATATGCTTCTGCTTTTGAGGTGAGTGGCAGAAAAGATAATGTAGGATCCTAACTATCTCTTTGGACTTTCCATAAATATTAACTAGACTATTGGGACTCTCAAGATGGGAGAGCAGTCCAGTTACCAACGATTAGACATACTCCTAGTAAACTAGTTTGTACAGTGTGTAGAGCACCAGACTTGGAATTAGAAAGATCTGAGTCTCGATATGGCCTCAGCAGTTTACCAGCTGTGTGCACCTAAGCAAGTCACTTAATCCCTATTTTTCGGTCCCTCATCTATAAAATAGGGACACATTAAAGAAAAAACAAGACAAATAACTCCAATATTTTTGCCATGGACATTGTCCATTGGGTCACATAAAAAGATCAAATGATTTAACAACAACACAACAAAGACACATTTCTAGAAAAAAATGAATAATATCAGTTAATATTCTCAGTATAAAAGAACTCAAAAGATGGAAGTAACTTTGAGCTTAATAGAAAGATGGTTCACTGGTTCTCCTTGCAGACTTGAATAAAACAACTGAAAGAAATGGATTTATTGTTTATTCAAAAGCAACTCAAAGCATAATTTTGTGGGCTACATTAATTTTGTATTTCAGAGATAATAGAGAGCATTTGTAAGAAAGACCAACTTGAGCATATTTACAATTTATGTACAAGAAGAGTAGGTAGTTTAATTCCATGAAAAATTTGACAAGAACCTCCATATCAAACCAACATGTATGTTAATATTTTAATAACTCTTGCAAAGTTCCTGATGATCAAACCAGGGAGAAAAGTTAAAAATACATTTAAAAAGTGTTTCACCAGCAAGAAGCCCAAAAGGTCCATATTTTATAGTCAATAAAGAAGTCTCATACCTTTATATCATGAATTATTTCTTTAAAAAAGAATGGAAAATGTTAGACATGGCAAGCACAGAAGAACATTACAAAAAATGAAATTGATTATATTTCAAAAGACAAAAAAGAACTGATTTTCAATATGGGAGTCATTTCTAAATCAGCTATCTCAGTACAGTCAAACCATTAAGTTATTAAAGAAAGTTCAAGATCAATACCAAACTAAAAGAAAGAATTAAAATAAAAAGCTTTGGCTTGCTGAGACAAGTCCCATTTGGCCTATTTAAATATGTAAGCTGTATGTGTTGAAAATTGATAAATGAGTTAAAAAAGGATATTATTTCCTAAAGAAGTTTGATGAAAATTAATCACAGTCCCTGATGAACTCTAGGAAAAACAGAAATTGGACTAAAGAAAACAAAGATGTAAAGAATAAGTATATGCTGAGGAGTGTTTTGAAGGTGATTCTCCTTTGAGGTCATCAAGGGAGCAATTCTCAATATATCTTTGTATCACATGGAATGCTATAATCTCCGAAAAGTGAAAATTTCAGGCTACCCTAACACTAATGAAAAAGTACACGGACAGTGTGATATGAGATGTGTATGACTGAAAAATTTCATTTAGGACAGCAAAGGATAACTTGTATTGTCAACTGAAATCCTAGCAATGTCAAAATATGTAGGGCAAAATTCCCATCATGTTAAGTAGATTCCCATTTGAGGATACATAAAATAGTATGGATAAGAATTGAACATGATGTTAGCTGTGAGAAGGGGCAAATAGGTTTTTATCAGAATCAGTGGAGGAGCTATTCATATCCATGAGATCATAGATCCATGGAAACCTTATATATATGTACATGTACATATATGCATATATAATACAATTTATAAACATACATTTTCTATCTGTCTATCATCTATCTATATCTAGAGAAGTTATTATGATGCTCCCTTTTCTCCAAGGCACAAGTATTATTTTTCTTCCTACAGAAAACAAGTAACTCTCTTCCTGTAAGAAGTTGGAAAAGATTATCAATCTTTTGGGTCTCTTCTCTCTTTCTGTGGAGAGGAATGATGAGGGGTTAAGAAGAATCTCCTAACTATAGCTCACCCAACTCCTTAGTTGTTTTTCTAAGTAGAGCCAATCAGGATTGCTTTTCTTGGAAGAGGAGTTGAAACAAATTAAAAGAAATTTTTTGACCCTAGCAGAGTCAATGATAGCAAAAGAGGCAAAATATTAGGATAGCAGATTTAAACATTCTAAAGGTCATACCTTTCCTCTGTGGGAAGAAACTACTAAGATTCTATTCTACTCAATTCAACAAAATTTTATTAAGTGCCTATAATACTCAAGGAATTGTGCTGAGTGCTAGGGATGCAAAGAGAAAAAAAAACAAAGAATTTTTGCTTTCAAGGACTAACATTCTACTTTTCGTATCTCACATTTCTGCAAAGAGATAACTTATACCCTTGTAACTTATATAAGTCCTTATAAGTTAATATAACTTATGATATTAATAATAACTTATTATTTCTCCTTATAATTTAATAGGTTCACAAGGCTCAAAGCATAAATAAGAGGGAAGACACACATACATAATACACACACAAGTTGAAAAAAGAAGTAATGATACTCACCAGTGAATAAGTCTTCCCCCTGAGACCTTCAAAGTCCTTGTGATTTATAGTACTGCCCTGGATAGAACTCCACAAAGGTCATTTAGGGTTTGGATTTCCACATTTTGATTTATCTTTACAATTCTGTGTGTGATATATTACTAACTTCTTGCAGTCCTTGCAGGCTTCTCCACTACTCTCAGCTGTCCTCATGTTCTGCTTTCTGTTGTTGCTCCCTGTCTTCCACAGATCTCTTTCCTAAAGAACTCTCTGGCTCCCAGAATTGTTGCCAGTCCCTTTTTAGAGACTTTGTTGTTCTGCCATTTGCCTCAAATTCCAAAAGATGGTGCTTTCCCCAAGAGAATATCTCTTCTAATAACTGGCCTAATAAGTAAAGAATGTTCTTAACATATTTAAAGCTCAAAAGCACATCCCCAGTAGCCCACAGCCCCAGTTCTCACATACAAGGGCTGTCTTCCAGCTCTAGGAATGCTATTCCATTGCATTTCATAATTAGTACTCTGTCTTCAGCCCTCAGTAAGCTCATGTAGACTCATTACTGTTTGTCTCTTCTCTCCCCATGCTGTATCTTCTCATACTAACACTAACTGGGTCCAGAAGTTCAGGCACAGCACCCTACTTTCTCCCTGATTGTCTTTCTTTTGGACTATTAAGCAGGGCTGTTCAAATTAGAAGGAGCCATCCAGGACCTTTAAAAAATAACTTTATTTTTAGATAGACCAATATGCTATACAGACAATGATCTGAAGAAGTCTTTCACCCATGGCTGGGGTCATGTCCACCTGCAAGTTTATGGAGCTATACAATAGACTTGGAAAGGCAGGTAGAACTTGAGGTAAAGCCAGTGAAACAGGATCATTCATGATGATCACCATGAAAAGTCACAGACACATAGGAATCGACTTGCCTGGTCTGGCTGGGTCTTTTTACAGAAATACAGTTGAGCTGTCCCATAAGAAAAGCTAACCAGAGGAATAAATTTTCTCCAAACATTAGGTTCCCAGTTGGGTGAAACTTTGACCAATGGAAGGTGGAGTTGGACCAGAAGATGCTTTCTTTTTACTCTCATTAATTACCATACTTGCTTCTCTTTACAACTGGAATTCTAGTCAAAGTTTGGCCTCTAATTAGTATAATCTTGAGCAAAATGTCACTTTGACTCTTGGAGTTCTCAACTAGTCTTTAAAATGAGAGTAGACTACATGACTCATGAGGTTCCTTCAAGCACTTATATTATCTGAGCCTGATATTTTATGCTACCTTTGACATGCTGACTATAGGTGGCCGACCAATTCCTACAATTCAACTAGCCTCTTTGTTGAGGGTACCCTGAGTACATGGAACTATTTTAGGATGAAACTCTGCATAACCAAGCAGTGACTCATTGGCGGGGAGAATGGCAGGAGAGCTGAATTTACACACATATTTACAGTTAGCTTGGTAAAATCCATCTCAATCTCCTGAGGTTGTTAGTACATTAGAAATATGGATCATATAAAAATGGTTCACTGCAACCTTTTATCAACTTTTTGACAATAGCTCCCAGGGAGAGAAGAAGAAAGCCTGGTTTGACCCTCTGTAACATCCTTGGTTTGCACTATGCCAAAATGGAAACCTAGGCTGGTAATGACATGTGCCAGGCTATTGGCAGTAAAGGAATGAAAGCTCAGTTCTCAGATGGTATCCTTTTCCCCCAGGGTTGCTATCAGGAAAGGGAAGGACAGAGGATTTGGACTCAAGATGGCAGAATAGGCAGTAGCTAGAGCTAGTCTGGAAAGACAGCCTCCACACCATTTTCTCTTGAGACTAGTGTTACTCATGAAAGATGTGGCTGATATCTAGAGCATTAGAATGTACATTAGATGCGATGATAAAATGTTAGAGTAGAAAGAACATTAGAGTCTCAGAAGAGACTAATTAATAATTATCTAATACCAGGGTCGCATAGTAATTAGAGTACTGGGTTTGGAGTCAGGAAAACCTGAGTTTAAATCCAGTCTCAGACACTTATTAGCTATGTGTCTCTGGGTAATTTGCCTAACCCTGTTTGCCTCAGTTTCTTTATGTATAAAATGAGCTGGAGAAGGAAATGGCAAATCTCTCCACTATCTTTATCAAGGAAACCCCAAATTGGATAATGAAGACACAACAGAAAAATAACTAAACAAGAATAAGCTAGTGCCATGATTTTATAGACCAACCAAGTGAGTCCCAGAAAGTTTGAGGACATGTAGCTAGCTAGCTAGCAGTTATGGAGTACAGTGGATAGAACCTTGAAGGCCAGAAAGTTCTATACTCTAATATGGTATTAGCCACAAGCTTTGTGAACCTGGGCAAGTTATTTAACCTTGGTTTACCTTAGATTCTTTATCTGTGAAATAAAGATAATAGCACAACTACCTTTCATGAGGATCAAATGAGCTAATATTTGTAAAATGCTATATTAAAACAATCATCATTAATCATCACCACCATCCAGCTAAATAGTTACAAATTAAATAGTGTCACAACCAGGAAATATAATACAGCACTTCTACCCTGCTACCTGGATCTTTGGTGCATAAATGTGCATGGATAATATGGGTGTCTAACACTCCTAATCTGCTAGTTGATTTTAGACATTCATGGTCAATGAATTTAATTTTCTGCCTTATGATTAGAGGATAGGTATTCTCTGGAAGTTTTCCCTTTTCTTTCCTTTCTCCCTCCCTCTTTCTCTCTTCCTTCCTTCCTTTCTCCCTTCCTTCCTTCCTCCCTTCTTCCTTTCCTTCCTACTTCCCTGTCTTTCTCCTTCCTTACCTTCCTTCCTTCCCTCCTCTCCTTCCTTCCTTCCTTCCTTCCTTCCTTCCTTCCTTCCTTCCTTCCTTCCTTCCTTCTTTCTTTCCTTCCTTCCTTTCTTCTTTCTTTCCTTCCTTTCTTCCTGGAAAAGCATGATCAATAGTGTCAAAGTTTTCAGAGACTCAAGAATGAAAACTGAAACGGGGTTGTTAGATGTGGCAATTAAGTAATCATCAGTTATTCTAAACAAAGTAGTTCCTGTTGAATGATGAGACCATACTACAAAGAGCCAAGAGAGTGAAAGGAAAGGAAGTGGATATATCAATTGGAAATATCCTTCTCAAGCAGTTCAGCCACAAAAGAGAGGACAGATATTGGACAATAGCTATTAGGATGTTCAGTAGTTTCAATTATGATGGTCAGATGAGTGTTTTTTTTCAGGATGGGGAGACACAGGCATATATTTGCAAGAAGAAAGAAAACATCCAGTAGACAAAAAAACAATTGAAGATTTATAAGAGAAAAATGATATTAGAAGGGGAAATATGTTAAAAAAATATGGATAGAATGGGATCACTAGTGCTTGTAGAGAATTTTTTTTTTATGATCAGGGCCATCTCTTCCCATGAAATCAAGGTAAAGGAGAACATAGTTGCAGAAGGCATTTTAGTGATGTGAGATAAAGAGAAGGAGTAATAAAGAAGCTCTTTGAGAATCACCTCCATTTTCCACTGAAGTATGAAGCAAGATGAGAGAGTTAGGAAAGGTGTGCTATAGGGCATTTGAGGAATGATAAAAAGATGTGGAAAAGCTACTGTGGTTAGTGGAGTAGTAAACAATTTAGGAAAGCTTAAAAGTATTGCCTTGACACAGTGAAGACCCAGTTGAAAGTAATGTAAAATAAATATGTAATAGATGCAAGAAGGATACAATTAGCATGTTTTTGTGATTTCTGTAGCTTTTTTCAGATGAAAGTAGTGAATGGTGGGAGTAATCCAAGTCTAGGGTGAGAAAGGCAAGAGTTTATTAGGATAAGGTGGGAGGGGACTCCAGAGAAGAGAGTTTAGAACTGAACTGGTTCACCAAGTGGTCAAGAAGGAGAAGGAAGGAGAGTGTATCTAGTACAGGGATGAGTTCAAGAACATGAAATCTAATATATTACCTAATGAGCAGATGTTCCAAAAGACTGTAATAGAAGCACTGAGTAGCTTTAGGGAGAAATACTGGGAGAGTGTGAAGAAGGGGATGGTCAGTGAAAGATGGAGAACTGGGCTTGAACAATGGCAACTGGGGCATGTGGGTGTGCTGAGAATCATTGGGACAGGATGGCTATGACAGAATGGAAGTGTTTCATCAATGAGTAATAAATTCAGGTAGATTATCCTTATCCATAGGCATTTGACCTCAGCTCACCAGACAGCTGTGTAGTATTAGAAAGGGGGAAAATGGGGGGATGTAAACCAGTAGAGGTGAGACTACCTCTGGAGAACTGTGGCAGGCAGGAGAGAGTGTAATACAATGGCTGCTCAGGGAGGCAGGTGCAGATAAGGCAATTCTTGTGGAGCAATAGATGATCAGAAAGGGTACCTGAAGCCCAATGGAATGGTGCACTTGGTTCATTCTTTCAATCCTCAGAAGAGACTAATTAAAGCATTGAACGGAGCTACATGTAAATGGAAGGAGACTTCTTTATTCTACCTCTCTGAATCATCTGTAGGCATATGAAAAAATGTTGGGAAAAAAATTAGACATGGGGAACTTAGGGTAGGATGGGGGATTGGGGGATAACAATATATATTTTATATTGTGAGATTCAAAGACCTTGGACTTGATTCTGCTATTTACTACTTGTGTGATCTTAGAAAAGTCACTTTCTATACCTATGTTTCTTCAACCATATAATGAAGAGGTGGAACTAGACTATCTCTAAAATGTTCCCCAATTCTAAATCCTCTTATCCTGTGAATAACAAGAGCTGCTATAGGCCTGGAAAAGTTTATATTTCCAGTATCCTGAATTTGAAATGCCAGAGAGGCAGTGCTGATAATGACCATTAAAAAGCACAGGCCTCCAACCCTAAGCTTAGAGGTCTTAGTGATCCAGGGAGAAAACTACTTTAATCCTCTACTTTCTTGGCAGGAAGCCCAGCTAGGTCTACTTATTTTCCTCAGCAATCCAAAAGCAAGCTCCTGAGCAAGCTTTCCAGAAGAGCCATTTAGTCCCATTGCCTTCTTGCTAGGGAAAATGGGGAAGAAGCTCATACTGACTGGTTCAGTAATCCCATCAGTCTCTCCAGCATCCCTTTCAACTCCTTCACTAACTGCAGTTTACAATGGGCCTATTAAAGCCCTAATTGGATAGTTAACGCACCAACCATTAGCAGTTGCTAATGAGGGAATCTAGGGGATTACTGCATCAATTATCAAGTTTGATTTCCAAGGCACATACAGCCAACAGTAATTCCTGTGAGTTTCTTGGATAAATGTGGCACAGCAAATGCCAAGTAATAAACATGTTCAATACTTTCCCAATATTCTTGGAAATAATAAATATATACATGTATGTATATAACCATACTGTGTCTAAGGACTTCTATTCTTATATAAAAATCTACAGATACAAAGTGCTGGAATAGTAATAATGGTGTTCTATACTTTCCACTTGCGTAACAGAAGGTTAGAACTAGAGAAAACCTTGAAGACTGTCCAGGCCAATGCTTAATTTTTATATATTTTTTCCAGTTAGTGAACATCTATTTTCTCCTCCCCCACCAACCCTTGTAGTCAAATAGCGAAAAAAGAGAAAACCCTCATAACAAATATTCATATTTAAGTAAAGCAAATTTTAATGTTTGTCATGTCCAGAAATCTGTCTGATTCTACACCTTGAATCCATCCCTCTGTCAAAAGGTGAATAATATGATTCATCTTCTGTCTTCTGAAATCTTCATTTGTTGTTTCATTGATCTCATGTCTTTCAAAATGTTCTTTACAATGCTGCTTTTGTTAAAAAATATATGAATTTATCTTTTTAATGTTTATAGCTTGACCTCTAGCTACTTTCCCTGCCTCATTATATATTTCTCTACTTTTTGAACTCTGATACAGTGAACACATCTCCCCTCTGTGATGTTGCATTGGCCATAACTAAAGGCCTCCATGTATTGATCTCATAGAATCCCTCCACTCCTTTAAAATGCAGCTATAGCACCATTTTCTGGATGAAGCCTTTTGTGATTTACCTTCCCCAGAGCCAGTGCTCTTTTTCCCAAATTACCTTGCACTAAAATAGGTATGTGTATATTTAAATGTATATATATATATATATATGTATGTATGTATGTATATATATATATATATATATATATATATATATATCAACTTCAGGAGGATGTTGAATGCTGTAACCTTTTTAAATTTATATTTTCCTCCTATTAGATTGAGATCTCATTGTGAGTAGTTATTATTTCATTCTTTTTAAATGTATCCCTGTCACTTAGTACAATGCCTGGAACTTGGTAAATATTAAATAAATATTTCTTGATTGGTTGATTGATTAAGTATTCAAGTTGTTCTCCTTGTGTTGCTCAGTTTATTCTGCATCATTTTATACAATTTTCCCCAGATTTCTCTGAAGCTATCCATTTCAACAATGTGTATGGTGTAATTTCAACAATATTTTCATATACTAATATATAGATCATATTAGTATCACATATAACATAATTTGTTTAGTAAGTCCTCAATAGATGAGCAACCTCTTAGTTTCCAGTTTTTAGCTATTTGAAAAAAAACTGCTATAACTATAATTCTTTTAGTACAGGTCCTTTCTTTTTAGATTGATCTTAGTCAGTCAACAATCAGCTATTAAATGTTTACTGTGTACCCAGCTATTGTGTTAAGTATTGAGGATACCACAAAAAGCAAAAATGTAAAAAATCTAGTCCTGCCATCAAAGATTTCATTCTAATGGGGGCATAATATACAAAAGAATACGTGTGTGTGTGTGTGTGTGTGTGTGTGTGTGTGTGTGTAAAAAGTCCAAGTCAACCAGTTTTGGTATTATATTCTTTTATTTAATTTTTTTAAATTTAAAACTATATCTTATCTCATTAAAGCATTGTTTGCAGTATGGTTCATTCTAATGCTTGAGACATTTAATTCTAGGGTGAGGTTTACTACCATCTATTTTAAGGTGTTCATTTTCCTTGATATTTTTTTCTCCCCAGTGGGTCTATTTTGCATTTCCTATTTCACTATTCCAGGTACCCTTACAATTCTTGTGGCTAAAAATTTTTTTTTTCCTTTTAGGCTTTACTTGGACTTGTGGAGTTACTGTCCTGGATTTATTCCTTGGGTATCTCTCAGTCTTATAGCTGTTCCTCTTGTATTTTCTTTATCATTATTGCTTTTGGTTAATTTTTAGCTTTTTACTGAAGATTTGTAGGGATCTGAACTTTTCTAGATTCTAGATTCTAACATAAACATCTTTCTAGTTATCATCTTTCATAAACTTTTAATTTCAGCAATATGAGGAAACAGTTCCAGAAGCAAAATGCATTGCCCAGAATCACACAGTTAGGAAGTTACAATATTTTAATTTGAACTCATCTCCTCTAGCCATTCCATTTCAACATCTTTCTTTTTTCTCTGTTTCCTATGTTCCCTTCCAGTGCTTTCCATGCATCTTTACCCTATAAATCTATACTCTGTTTACCACTTCCTTGATGTATTACTTATAATATTACATTAGCTTTATTACAAATCAAGCAAATTCAACAAGTATTCCTAAGGCACTCATAATGTGAAAGGCATTTTGCTAATTCCCACTGAAGAAAAAAAAAAGATTTCCACTCTGCACTTAAGTAAATTACAGTGTAGTTAAAGAGGTATAAAAATGTATGTAAAACTAAAGAACAATGCAGTCTGGCAAAAATTAAATGCTAGAAGAGGAGTTTAAAATCTATATGTGCTACCTGAAGTTCAGGAACTAAAAAAAAACAATCAATGAAAGTAAAGGATTAGGAAGAAAATGCTAAATAGAACACTAAAGGGCACAAAAAGCAACATTTAGCTTATATTTGAAGAATGGGTTGATGAGGAGGGGGAAAAACCATAAAATTATAGCTCTGAAAGGGACATAAAGATCATTTAGTCCAAATTCTTCATTTTATATCAGAGTCCATAGGTTTTAGTGGAAAGAGCATGGGACTTGAGATGTCCGAGGACTTAGGTTTCATCTCCACTATGATACTCATTGGCTACATGACATCAAGCAACTCATCTAAATTCTGTGGCTGTCAGTATCCATATCTGTAATGTTATGGGAGATATATCTTCTTTCTGAGTTTGTGTGATAGAGAACTTGCTGAAAAATGATTTATCATAACACAGAAACTAGAAAGGTGAGAAAAGCCTTTTATTGTTGTTCAATCATAGAAGTCATGTCTGACTGTAATTGTATTTTAAGTTCTTGTTTTTGGTTTCAGTTTTTTTTTTTTTTGCAAAGATACTGGAATGGTTTATCATTTCCTCTTCTAGCTCATTATATAGATGAGGAAATTGAGGCAAACAGAGATAAGTGATTTATCTAGGATAACACAGCTAGTGTCTGATGTCAAATTTGAACTCAGGAAGATGTCTTCCTGACTTCAGACCTGACACTCTATAACCTAGAGTTGCAACCTAGCTACTTAAGAAAAAAAAGCTAGATTTTATTATTATACTTAAGAATAGATTCAGATTTCAGACAAAAATAAATAAATCTGAACCTTTGCTAGGATACTAGCAAGATAAAATTACATTAGAGTGCTAGAGAAAAAAATTGTTTTACAAGTTTCAATCTTATATATTACTGTTAAAGATATATTCATAATCCCATGCTTCCTTTATATTATTTTATTTATATAACTCACATAATTTTCTATAGCAATGAAATCACAGGTCCAGTCTTTTTCCTTGTTCTATATAAAACAAAAACAAAATAAAGGAATTTTCAAAAAGGATAAAATAAAGATTAAACAATATTTGGTCCTATAAAATCAATAGGAAGCTGCTGGTGTTTATTGAATAGGGAAATGAAATGGTCAGATCTGCCCTATAGGAAGATTACTTTGATATATTAGTGGAGGATGAATGGGAGTGAAAATGGGGATAGATTTTAAGCAGAGACCGACGAGGTGGATATTGCAAAAGTCCAGAAGAAAGATGATGATAACATGAAGAAGGGCAATAATTGTGTTAGAGGAAAGAAGAAAAGAAAAGGGAGAGATTTCGTGGAGAAAGAAATGACAAGATTTGGCAACTAATACCACATGTGAGGTGACTGAAAGTGAAGAGTCAAAAATGACTACAAAACAAACATGAATGTCTGAGTGAATGGTGATGCCCTACATAGAAAGAGGGGCATGAGTGTTTGAAAGAAAAGAAAATGTAAGAAGACCAGTGGTGAAATTCACAGTTCATTTGTGGTTTCTCATTCTGTAAGACTCACTTTGTCCCATCCAAAATGAAAAAGGTGGGAAGTGGGCTTGTTCTTTACCAATCTGTGCCCAGAGGGAAGCACTTACCCAGTTAGGGTGCCTTCTAAAATCATGGGATGATCTGAGAAATAAGGAGTGGTTTTACTGGGGAGTGGAGAATTTTCACTATATAATCTATATTATATAGTGAATCTATTGTAGATTTCTGGGTAGCCATTAGGAACAAACCAGGGCTCCCCACTTTGGATAACACTTCTCTAGAAGCTTATAGTTCAAATATGAACTTCAATTTGTCCCAGGAGGAGATACTCCTTAGCCACTCAAATATGAGGAAGCAAATTTTCTTGGTACATATTTTGTATTTATTTATTTGATTATATTCTTTTCCTTACAGAATCCTGCTCCATAATAAGGCGACTTTGGCAGGTGCTGGTGATGGTGCAGAAAACTTGTCTATTTTGTAATCTGAGCACCCAGTAGTGTTTTGAACCTATCAGTGCTTAATAAATGCTTTGTGAATTAATTTGATCTATCCACCATTGCCTATATGGTGGGATGAAGAAGCAATGCAAAATCACATTGCAGTCTCTCCCCCCCTCCATTTCAATAATCTCTAGAAATTTACTGGCATTTATAGGAACTTTTCAGGGCTCAGTGTAGTTACAAAGCCCATTTCAGCTAGCCAACAAACATTTATTGAGCGCTTATTACATGTCAGGCACTGTGCTATACAAATATGGAAAGTCAATCCCTGCCCTCAAGAAGTTTGCAATTTATTGGGAGAAGACAATTCACAAAAGTTTAATTCACAGTGTGTGTGCCTGGCAGGGGAGGGTACTTAGTGCCAGGAAGGTTTGATGCAGTTCCGTCCGTACAAAGGAGTGTAGCTGATGTGAAATGAAGAGATGGCTGACCTGGAAGTCCTTTCAGAGAGTGGGTCTTTGCTCTGGACTCCAACCCTCCTATTAGAGAGGCAGAGGTGTGAATACAAAATAATAAGTTTCCTGAGGACATGATGGAGTCCAGTCCAAAAGAGTGCAGTTAAAGTATAATGAATATTTCCAGTATTCTTCCTAAGAACCCTCTTTAGAAAGAATCCTGAGAATATTAAAGTGGCTTGATATATTACTAACATTATCTACCTCATTACTGGAGTTATTTAGAATGCTCCATTTACTGACACCTTTTATTTGACTAGTTTCTCCCCTTCGTCCCCCCCCCCCCCGAAAAGAGATATACCTAACATAATGTGATTTCAGAGGCCCCAGTAAGGGATTTCTGTCCCTCAAAAATCACCTTTCCCATAATGATTTCCCAAAACTAAAACTATTCTCAACTTAGTCAAACTAGTGTTCAACCCCTATAAAAATCTACATACCCCTAGAAGGAGAAGTTTTATATCTTTCATCCCCAAATAATAGTTTATCAAATCACAGAATGTCTGAGTTGGGTGGAGGTGGTGCATATCCCACTCACTTTTGAAACAGCTCATTCTAATTTTGAATAGTTATAACTGTTAGGAAAATTCTCCTGACATTAAGCTGAAATCTGCATCTCTATAGTGCTCTTTTTGCTCCTAGATCTATCTTTTGGGGTCCAGTAGAACAAATATAATCCCCTTTCACGTGGCAACCTTTTAAATACTTTGAAGATGTAAATTTCTTGTACCAGATAAACATTCCTAGTTCCTGTAACTAATTCTCATATAATGTAGAATGCAATTGGTCTGCTATGGATGTGTTTCAATGACTTTCCTGGAGTGTTATGTTCAGAGTTGAACATGGTTATCCAAGTGTGGCCTAAGATAGAGTTAAAATAAAGACATTGCATATCTCTTAATTTAGCCTAAATTTATGTTGACCTTTTGACTTCAAAATTCTACAGCTGAATCAGGGTTATAAACAAGTGGATGAAGGGACTACATATAGGCACAATATACCTCACTTTCAGCAAAGCTTTTGACATAGTCTTTTATGCTTTCCTTGTGGACAAGGTACTGAATATAGGCTGGATATATTTAAGTGGATTTGAACTTGGTTTAATAGAGCCTGTAAACTGATATAAACTAGAGATGAGTGTTTCTTTTATCATTTTACTAAGGTTAAAAAAAAAAAAGGAGCAACTAGAATTGGAATTTGAACTCAGATCCTCTGGTCCTAGATCCACTGCTTTTCCCTTTGCATACAACTGGTGTTTTGTGGATAGATTTTCTGTTCAAATAGGGATTAGATTAGACTACATACTGCCCCCATAATTCATCATTTATTATATCACTAGAATGTTAGAAACAACACAAAAACTCAATTATTACCCACTTAAAGACCAGTCCTCTATCCACTACTTTGGAGTCAGGGAGACCTAAGTTCAAATTCATCCTGAGGCACTTAATAGCTGTGTAACCCTGTAAGCCACTTAACTATTTCTCTCAGTTTCCTCATCTGTAAAATGAACTGTAAAATGAAATGCAAGTCTATCTTTGCTAAGAAAACCCCAAATGGAATCATGAAGTGTTGGATAAGATTAAAACAATTAAACTGCAACAAAAAGAAAAAAAATAATTTGAGAAGCAAATTGAGAAGTTGTTTTTTACATAATAACAAATATTGATTATATTTGTGTTTGTATAGATTTTAAGCTTGTATCCTTATGTCTTATTACTCCCAGCTGTGTACTTATTCAGAAAGAACACTCTATTCCAAAAAAGCAATGAGGTTACTGTGCTATGATCTGTTTTTCTATTCTTAATGAAGCTAGTACTCTTATGAAGCGATTTCCTTTTAGCAATCACTTTTCAGCTTTCTGAATGCTCACACATCATTTCTTTGGCAATATGCTATGGATTTTTTTTTTACCAGATATCAAAGTCCTGGCCAAAGACCTATCTCTTCCTTTTTTATTGTAATGCCCCGCTCAATGCTGTTTCACCCCCCCCTCCCCAACTCACTCTTTTGAGTTGTGTCCCTAACTACAGAAATGTCAAACTTGTATAGAAATGGCAGCTCCTCATATATAAGAATCTCTAAGGGCCACATAATGATTGAGAAAACCACTGACTATTGCCTGTCTTTTACTGTATTATTATTTATTTTGTTAAATTTTTCCCAATCATATTTAAATTTATTTCAGGTTGTATCCAGAAGATTCTTGAGTTTGACACCTCTGTTCCAGAGAATGACTATCCCAGGTTAGAATATATTCTAGTGTTCCCAACTCCAAAGACTATAATTCCTTAGTCCTCATCAATGAAATTATCTTTACTATAGCCCTCCAAAGGATATGAATGCTCAAAACAAAAGCAATTCCCAAAATGGCATAGCATAAGCAGTAGCAACAGAATATTCCCCCCATAAACTGGGACTATTACTAATATATACAATATCTGTGGAAAGAGTTGGTGGACACATAGAGGTCCTAAGTGGAGAGATATATAAGTAGGGAATGTGTGTGGCCAAAGCAATTCACTGCTCTGGTACTCCACAACCCTGAATGCCTTTTCTCTTTATTTATATTGCCTTTAGAAGGGGTATGTTATTGTCAGTATTATCAAATAAATCCTTTATGGTGCAGATTCCTTGAGGCTTCATGATGTTCACTTATTGCAAATACAGACCTTCTGAGTCTGAATGGGGCAAAACTTAGCCCCTTATTATTTTGTGACCTGTTCCCCTCACATACAGTAATTTTATCAACTGAATTGAGGAATCAGATTGATTAGAGGTGCCTTAAACAACACTTCCCTTCTCACACATCATGTTTTGAAAATTAGAGCATTTATTTTCTCTGGTCTTTCTGTCTTTCTCCCATTTTCCATGATTTTTCCTTTCTTTCTTAAAATTTTAATTTATGGAATAAACAAGCACTTACATAGTTGTATGTATGGTATAATAATGGTATAATAATCAAAAAGATTGCACATAAAACTGCATTTATATTATGTATAACCTACTATTCCATTTAAACCTATAATTAAGTTATCCTTTAAATTTTCCCTGGTCTTTCTTCTGTTTTCTCACTCTCACTTAAGAAACACACACACAGTCACTGAAAGTCATTCTTTTTCTGTTGTCATTAATTAGCATTTTAATTTTTTCCCAATTACATGTAAAAGCAATTTTTAGCATTTATTTGTAAAACTTTGAGTTCCAGATTCTTTACCTTTCTTCCTCCCCACTCTCTCACACTGAGAATGCAAGCAATCTAATATAGATTTTACATATGTAGTCATGCAAAACATTTCCATAGTATTCATGTTGTGAAAGAAAACATAGACCAAAAAAAAAAAAAAGAACTTAAGAAAAATAAGAAAGTTTTTTTTTTTTTTAAGTACGCTTTAATCTGCATTTAGACATCATCAATTTTTTCTCTGGGCATGGATAATATTTTTCATTGTAAGTCATTCAGAGTTATCTTAATTATATTGCTGAGAATAGTTATGTCATTCACAACTGATCATCTTATAATATTACTGATACTTTATACATAGTACATTCCACTTTGCATCAGCTCATGAAATTCTTTCCAGGTTTTTCTGAGAGCACCCTGGAGATCATTTTTATAGTAAAAAAAGATTCCGTCAAAATTACATGTTACAATTTATTCAGCCATTATCCAATTGATGTAAATACCCTCAATTTCCTACTTTTTGCCCCCAGAAAAGAATTGTTCTACATAATTTTTTATATATACAACTCCTTTTCCTTTTTGTTTTTTTATCTCTTTTGAGGTTACAAACATAGTAGTGGTATTGCTGGGTCAAAGATTAAACATGGTTTTATAGCCCTTTGGGTATAGTTTCAAATTGTTTTATAAAATGGTACTTAAAGTCATTTTTAAAACAATGTTGTTGTTACTGTCTACATTGCTCTCATGATATTGTTCATTTTTTTTCTTTATTATTTTGTGCAAGTCTTTTTCTAAGATCATTGAATTCATCTTATGTCACTGACAATGGCTCAACTATCAAAAACATTTGTCTCCATCTTGTAGCTAATCTGTACCCCTTCCTCCGTTGTCTTAGGTTCTAACTTCTAGTTAAACATTTCTATTCTATCCTGAGATCTTATCCTGATCTCATGATTATTTTGCGTTAACAGAGAAACAGAAACAAATGTAGATTGAGCATTTTAAAATTTATATTGAAAAATAATCATTTATTGTTCATTTGTTTTCAGTCATATATGACTCTTCATGACCTCATTCAGGGTTTTCTTAGTAAATATTCTGCAATGGTCTGCTATTTCCTTTTCTAGCTCATTTTACAGATGAGAATACTGAGACAAATAGGATTAGGTGACTTGTCCAGGGTCACATACTTAATAAATGAATGGCAGTCTTGAACTCAGGAAGATGAATTTTTCTGACACTAGTCCTGGCACTCTATCCACTGTTCCACCTATTTGTTGCCCAAATAATCATATGTAACTATAAAAAAGATTCTTTTTTGTGGTTCCTCATAGTATTTATTCCCCATCACCAGCTTACTTTGCTCCCTACGGCTATTGACACTATTCATCTAAGGTCCTGTCCTCCTTATTCATTTACAGTATCTACCCTCATTCTCATCTGCTTTGCCTACAATTTAAATACCATTGATGTGTTCCCAGAGCTCATATATAGACTTTTAAAACAGCTTATTTCCTTTTCTTCTTCATCAGAATTGTTGATGTTCATCTTTAGAATTTTATTCTCATGTTTTCTATCCCTTGGAGCCCAGAAGTGGAAAAATTTGATAGATTTTTTTAAAGCCAAGATGCCCTTTTTATGAACCCTTTGAGATGTACCTTTGACTCAGAAATGTCTTTGAGATACACTTTTTCAGAATCCCAGTCTGTGTCAGACAATATCTGATTTTTTCTCTTTTACTTCATGGAAGACTCTAGCAAAAATGGATTCTTCTTTGCAAGGTTCCCATTATGTGTATGTCAGAAACTAATTCTTCTTTATTGGTCAGAACTAGAACCAGAATGCAGTCACTGATGCTGCCTCCATCTACTGAAGATTGAAATAATCATTAAGTTAAGGTAGAAATTCGTCAGCTGCTCTCTTTTTGGCCATGTGTAAATTGCCACAGACATCCAG
The DNA here is from genome assembly GCF_902635505.1 of Sarcophilus harrisii. NCBI lineage: Eukaryota > Metazoa > Chordata > Mammalia > Dasyuromorphia > Dasyuridae > Sarcophilus > Sarcophilus harrisii. Next base: position 104,616,845 of record NC_045430.1, read on the forward strand.
GTAGCTGAAGACCCGAGTTCCTTTTAAATACAAACAGAGATTAGTCTAATTTTTTCAGAATGTCTTTTCTATCCCCATTTCAATGTGTCTTTAAAATGTTCCAAAGGGAAAAGATAATTATCTTTTCAGAGATCATGTTGTAGAAGGTTAAAGTTGGATAAAACTCTGGACATGAACTTGATAAGATCGGAGTTGAGATATGATCTCCAGTATCTACTGGATGAGTGACGCTGAGTAAGTGACTTAACCTCAGTTTTTTCATCTGTAAAATATGGATAATAAAAGCATTTATTTCTCAGGTTTTTGTAAAGATAAAGTGAGAAAATATTTGTAAAATACTTTGCAAATGTTAAAGCTTTAATAAGAAAATGCTAGTTATCGTCATCATCATTATTAGTCAAGCTTAGCAAAGAAACTCCTCAAAATATAAATTAATTGATCAGGAACTAGGGGAACTTTAGGAGTTCTTTGGAGTCAGTAGGGTCATTGTGGGAAACTCACGGTGGGGTCTTAGTACTTCTTCCTTTGAGATACAATACTTCTTATAAATGCTCTTCACATCATGAGCTTTGTTGAAAACCAATTGAAATTCATTCATGTAACTTAGTTTTCCTCTATTATTTTCTGTTTTTGGTGGAGAAGGGAAAAGGTGCATGGATCATGGTTGAAAAAAATGTATTTCAAGGCCTTCCATAAGATGAACAAAAACAGTTCTGTTTTATAGTGAAGGGAAGGATTGGTTAGTGAGATCTGATGACAGATTACTAACAAGAAAGAGCTATGCCATCAAGACTCAATTATAGACAGCAGCAGCTAAGTGGCACCCTGAGGATTCTCAGCACTTGAAGCAGCCAGCAAAAGGATGAATATGCTAGCTGGGACTGAAAGATTTGCAACACTAAAGCTTCCATGAAGTCCCAAAGCTAGAGCTGATAGCCAAGAACTGTGTGCATTCCTTGGAAGGTTTCTGACTATGATTCAAGGTAAGTTTACTATTTAGCCTCAGGAGAGAAAAGAGAAGCTAAATCAATCAATGATTAAAACAATTGAAGTTTAGTCAAAAAGCACCCTACCTAGCTGTTATTTCTTTAAATATTGCTCCATTTCTTTTATTCTTTATTGTCTTCCTTTTTTTCTTTGGTTTTTCTTCTCTCCCTTCCACTTCTTTTATCCTTCCTTCTTTTTGCTTCTCTCCTTTTTCCTCCTATTCCTTCAATATCTTAAGGAACCTAATCAATGGAAGGTCTTTATATATTGTGTTGATCACTATATACATACATATATATATATGCATCTCTTATTTTCATTTTTTATTTTTAAAACTTTTTATTTTCAAAGCATATGCATAGATAATTTTCAACATTCACACTTGCAAAGCCTTGTGTTCCAAATTGTTTTCTCCCTCCTTTCCCCATACCTCCTTCCCTAGAGGCAAGTAATCCAATATATATTAAATATGTCCAATTCTTCTATATACATTTCCACAATTATCATGTTGCACAAGAAAAATCAGATCAAAAAATTGGCAAGAAAACAAAATGCAAGCAAATAACAACAAAAAAGTGAAAATTCTATGCTGTGTTCCACACTCAGTCCCAACATTTTTCTCTCTAGGTGCAGATGGCTTTCTCTATCACAAGACCATTGGAACTGGCTTGAATCATCTGACTGTTGAAAAGAGCCATCATTATATAATCTTGTTGCTTTATACAATGCTCTCTCAGTTCTACTCACATCACTTAGCATCAGTTCATGTTAAGTGTCTCCAGGCCTTTCTGAAATCATCCTGCTGGTCATTTCTTACAGAACAGTAATATTACATAATATTCATATACCACAATTTATTCAGCCATTCTCCAATTGATGGGCATCCACTCAGTTTCCAGTTACTTGCCACTACAAAAAGGGCTGCCACAAACATTTTGGCACATGTGGGTCCTTTTCCCTTTCTAAGTATCTCATTGGGATACAGTCCCTGTAGATTCACTGATGGATCAAAGACTTTGCACAGTTTGATAACTTTTTGAGCATAATTCCGGATTGCTCTCCAGAATGGTGCTGGTACTGGACTGGCCTGGGCCGGCACTTGCAAGGGTCTGGTTGGTCTGAAGAAACCCAAAGAGATAAGGTGGATCTGTTAATAGGTCCACCAACAATGTATCAGTGTCCCAGTTTTCCTACATCCCCTTCAAAATTCATCATTATCTTTTCCTGTCATCTTAGCCAATTTGACAGGGGTGTAGTGGTACATCAAAGTTGTCTTAATTTGCATTTCTCTGACCAATAGTTATTTAGAGTATTTTTTCATATAACTAGAAATGGTTTTAATTTTTTCATTTGAAAATTGTCCATAACCTTTGAACGTTTATCAATGGCTTATATACATCTCTTCTTAATCCCAGAATTCTTCTAATTCTCCTTCACCGAATAAACTAATGACCTTCTTCCAGGTCTGTTGACATTATGTGAGAAAGAACAAGGTGTGATGGACAACACTCTGGGCCTGGAATTAATCCTTTCAGCTGTGTCCAACTTGGCATTTCCTTGGCAAAGATACAGGAGAAATTTGTCATCTCATCCCCCAGTTCATTTTACAAATGAGAAACTAAGGTAAACAGGCTTAAATGCCTTGTCCAGGTTCATAGAGCTTCTAAGGGTCTGTGATCAGATTTGAACTCGGGAAGATGTCTTCCTGACTATCTGCCCTGCATCAGGAATAGCAAGACCTTCCTTCAAATCCCATACCAAATACGATGGTGGGCAAGTCATTTATCCTTCTTTTAGCTCAGGTGTCTCATTATAGAATAGTAAATAGTAGTAGCACAAATATATGCCCATCTTAATGTAATAAATAATAGCATTTTTTTGTGGTCACATAACATTACCGTAGATTATTAGTGCTTTTTTTTTTAAATCTGGGTAGAGCCTCTGAAAATTTTGCACAATTCCCCAGTGCAATTCAGGAGATTGTAGGAGCTTTGCCAAAGGGGTTTGATGTCTAGCCAGCACTCTTTAGCAGTCCTCCCTGGCTTCCAGGCTCTTTGAAGCAACCTCTTTGTTGGGACACTGATCCTTGGAGGAGGTGGTGACTTCTGACAAGATCATCTTGGAAACTATGACCTGGCTGGCTAGAAAACGGAGACTCTCAGAGCTGTCGCTTAGAAATTGAAGAATGAAATGAAGGTAAAATCTCAGTGATCCCACAACTCATCCAGGAGTATTTTCTACAGTTAAGCAGCTTTTAATATGCATTATGAGTCATTGCTTCATGTTTTAAATATTTGTCAATGCATCATTCTGAGTCTTGTTTTTTTAAACATTTTTTTCTTGGTAGAGGAAATAAATAGCTGTCCTATAACTGATAGCTATTAGTTTGCATATTGATCACTTTTTCTTGAAGAGGCCATTTATCTCTTTGGGGAATAGCTAAGATGTTAGCTACACTTAACGGCTCTCCTCCCAGAACTGCAGGATGAGAAATATAAAACAGAGCATGTAAAGAGCAATCTCAATTTTCTCTATTTTGGTTCAGCATCTTCTAAGATTATATCCAGGTTCTATGAGTCTAGAACTTGTGGGTGGATGGGTAGCTTTTGATTTTTATATAACATGAACACATGTGTACATGTATGAATATATGTGCACATGTACAAACATGTGTTATGTACACATATACATCTAAGTATATAAATCACATGTATATTTGCATGATTGTATGCATACACTAAGATAAATACCAAATGTTCATAGAAAATATATTTACTATGAATTATTCCTTACCCTATTAAAAACATTTTATTCTTACTGTTCTCTTTGTCTTCATTATTTTCACTGTCATTCTTTTCTTCTCCGTCTCCCCACAACATGTCATCTTCACTACCATACACTGGATTTGAAAGACATGGCTTTCTTTTTAAAGTCACACATAACTGATTTAGGAAATATTCTTTCCCATTAAAACAGAAAATTCCTTAATTCTACTAAAGTTTGGTGTGATTCTTGGGAATTATAACTTAAATTATAATTTCTTTCCCTTTGGTAATAAAATCACTTGTATAAGCCATTCTCAAATTTTGTATAAACCAGAAATGGAGGATGGGGGAAGGTTGGGGAATTTAGTCTATATTTGTCCACAAAACCCAGGCATAGAAAAACTACTTTATACACACACAGGCAATAAACTTATAGATGTCACTGGCCCTAAGATGTCATACAGGCTGAAAATATATAGAGAGCAATAAAGGGTTGAGATAAAGTCATGATAGATTTGAAATAGGTTATTAAAGGATTCTTACTAGGGTTGTTTGAAAAATGCCTATGGCTTTCCGAGGAAAAATACTTCGGACCCTTCATGCCCCTGCCAAAGACAGAATACTGGACTAGATGGATCATGAATTGTGGCTAATGGATTGGACTCAGCATGGTTTTGCTCATGTTTCTCTTTTCTCGTGTGTGGGAAGACAATTTTAAAACTACTATCCTATCAGAACCAGGATAAGCACACAAACTCAAAGTTCAACATACCTGGGTGGGAATCATAATCCAAAAGGATTCTTCTACTCCTAACTTTAAATAAAGGATCTAATGTACTTGAAATTGCAACAAATAGTAATATATATATATATATATATATATATATATATATATAATGTATGAATGTATGCAATGAATTGTTAAGGAATTCATATAAAATATAAATAGTTGAGTTAAATAGGGTCCCTGTCCTCATGGAATTTCCAGCCTTTCTGGAGATATATGATACACAAATATGGAATGCTTTCTTGTTTTTCAGTCCCTGCCTCCTACCTAAGACTCAAGCTCTGATAAAAAGGGCAGGAATGAGATAGTTAACATGTCCAAAGGAAGTGATATAAGATGTGACCCTATTTATGGACAGGGGAAGGTGGAATAGCAAAAAAAAAAAAAAATGGTAAAAATCAGGATGAATATTGATTATCCCTATTGGCTGATTTTCTCACAGTCAAACTTTGATAGGTGAAGTTGTACCCTAAAGGAAATAAAGTGGATAGGTAGCACAATAAATAGAGGTCCAAGACCTGTAATCAGGAAGATTTGAATTCAAATGTGACTTCAGACCCTTACTAGCTGTGGGATCTTGGGTAAGTCACTTAATCCTGTTTGTCTAAATTACTTCATTTAAGTAATGAGTTGGAAAAAAGAAATGGCAAAACCATTCTTCTATCTTTTCCAAGAAAATCTGAAATAGTCACAAAGAATCACATGACTGAACAAAGGTAGTTATAAAATCATGTGAAAATCTACAGAAGCAAGAGGTTGGAAATATGGTCAGAACAGAGCAGTAGGCAATTAGTAGAGATATTCTTGTCTGAGATTGAGGAAGAGAAGGTAAGGGGGTTGGGGGGGGAGGAGGAGTGAGTATTTATACAGTAGGTCTTATGTACCAGGAACTATGCTAAGTGTTTTGCAAATATCTCATTTAATCCTCCTAACAACCCTGTGAAGTAGGTACAATTATTCTCATCGAGAGAACTGAAAGCAACTGACTTTAAGTGATTTTCCCAGTGTCATCCAAATAGTTTAATACCCAACTCAGATCTTCCTGATCCGCTGCATTAACTGGTTGTCTGAAGTTGTATCTGATGCAATTAAGGGAACAGCCCAAATCTCAATCAGTTGACAAGTATTTATTAAGCACCTACTATGTTCCAGAAAGTGGGCTAAGTGATGGGGATTCCATGAGAGGCAAATTGCAGTTCTAGTTATTTATTCTGTGGTGGAGACAACTTGTAAAAACATGTGAAATTAAGATATGTATAGGAAAAATTGGAGAAAATCAACACAGGGAAGATCTTAGCATTAAAAGGGAGAGGGCTGGATCAAGGAAGTCTTCTTGCAGAAAATAGGATTTTAACTGAGACCTGAAGGAACCCAGAGAAGTTAGGAGACAAAAATGAGAGAGAGAGTTTTAGGCATGGGTAATAGTAAAAATGCATAGATTCTGTAGATGGAGGAACACTAAAGAGGCTACATCTCAGAGTAATCTGTGATCATCACAGAGTAAATGGGCAAGGAGGAGGAGTTAAAATGTAAGAAGACTGGAAGGTAGGGAGGAGTCAAGTAATGAAGGGTTTTACAAGTCAAATAGGATCTAATATTTGATACTGGAAAAATTAGGGAGAGATTGGGGGGAGGGAATGATATGGCCAAACCTATAAATTAGAAAAATGAAATTCAGTGGACTGGAGTGGGGGAAGACTTTAGGCAGGGAGACAAGGTTGGATGTGAAGTGATGAGGGTCTCCACCAAGATAAGGACAATGTCAGAGCAAAGAAGGGGAGAAGTGAGAATAATGTTATAAAGGTAGAAATGGTAGGACTCAGCAACTGATTGAATCTATTCTTTAGGAGATTTTAATATAAATATACAAACCATGTTCTTTAAACTCCAGGATTTTATTCTGACATTAGAAGCAGACAAAAGTTTTGAATCTGAGCAACTAAATTATGTCTCTTTAAATTCCTGGATTGACTTCTATGAAGAAGGGAAGGCCCCCAAAAGGGCCTGAGCTGCTAACTCTGAAAATAGTTGGTCTTAATTTATTTGGTTTTATTCTTTCCATGTCTACATTATGAATAAAAAATGCAGGTATCTATCCCATGCTTATGGCATAATTCCACTATTCTTGTAGGTGATTGAATTCCATTCCATAAATGGGTATGAAGGACACAAGGTAGGGTTGAGGTTTTTTGTAATATTTTTTGTTTTATTTTCCCCAGTGGGTGAAGGCACAAGTCATAAGAAATAAGTATAATTAAATAATAGGCAAACTCTACATCCCTAATCTAAGAGTTGCACTCCACTGAGTGGGTGGAATCTTGGGGATAAAGAAAGCTGTCTTTTTAAGTTTGATGGAGGCATCTAGGCAACAGTAGCCTATGGTAGTTAAAGAGAAAAGTATTTTGTAAACAAATGCATATACACATAAGGGACATAGAAAGAAAGGATTTGCATAAATTATTTGGGTAAGAAATTCATTGCTGACTGGAATGAAGAATCACAGAAGTTTTCATGGAAGAAGTCTTACTTGAGCTGAGTTTTCAAGGTTAAATAGAAATTCAATAGGTGAAGTGGGGAAGAGAAAATGTTTTGGGCATTTGGCTCTGTGAACAAAGGAATAGAAGTAAGAAAGTAAAAGGCTTCAACCAAGGAACATAAAATATTTCAGTCTGGCTGAAACACAAAGTGCATGCAGAATAAATAAGGTTAGAAAAGAAGGGTAGTAGCACATTATGTAAAGTCTGGAATGTCAGCCTTTGAACTTCAGTCAATAGGTTATTATTAAGAGGCTTTTAAGACTTGTGCAAGGAAATTATATGACAGGATCACAGAATCAAGGGTCTTGCAGAGGAGTGTAAGATGTTTTGTGAGGGATATGAAGGAGGCCATTGGATTGTTCAGTTTGGATGGAATTTCCCCTTTTTGAGGAAAGTTGTTATTTACCAGGTGTCTATGATGAGTAGGAAAGGCTGGATATATAAACATAACTGGTGCTGCTTAGTCATGGAAAGCTTCATCAAATAAATGGACAGTGTAATGGATTTAGAATCACCTTCAAGCCTTTAAGACTGGGAAGGGACCTTTGATATCACCTAGTCCCACCTCTTTATTGCTGCTTTTATTTGGTCAATAATCATGTATTTAGCACCTGCTAGGCACTGGAGATGTGAAAACAAAAATAAAATAGTACTATTCTTTGAGAAAAATTTATATTTGCATCATATTTCATTTATTCTACATTATATTTTTATCAGAGTACCATGTAGAAAAATATACAATTATATAGAGAATGAAGAGGAAAGAAAAAAGGCAGTTTAGGGAGACAGGTTACTTTGTTCTAGATTACTATGTTCTTTTTGAATCTTTATTCTATCATCCAAAGGTTAGTTCTCACAAAATTGAGATGAACTGGGACATAATGTCATTTATATCATAGTTTCAAATGTTAAGATAAAATTCAAGAAAGATTTTTGGGGTTCTACTACAGATGTCCTGAAAGGCTAATAGCAAATCCTTTTAGAAGTTCCATCAAGCAGTGTCTCTACTGGATCTGTGCAGCACAGAGATCATAAACAAGGAGAAAGGACCCACGTGTGCCAAATGTTTGTGGCAGCTCTTTTGGTAGTGACAAGAAACTGGAAACTGAGTGGATGCCCATCAGTTGGGGAATGGCTGAATAAGTGTATAAATCTAATGGAATATTATTGTTCTATAGGAAACGATCCACAGACTGCTTTCAGAAAGGTCTTGAGAGACTTATATGAACTGATGCTAAATGAAGTCAGTAGAATCAAGAGCTGAATATACACAGCAGCAACAAGATTATGTGATCAACTGTGATGGACTTGGATCTTTTCAACAGTGAGATGATTCAGGACAATTTCAATAATCTTGTGATAGAAAGAGCTATCTGCATCCAGAGAAAGGACTATGGGGACTGAATGTAGATCACAACAAAATATTTTCACCTTTTTTATTGTTTTTGCTGTTTACTTGTTTGTTTTTTTCTCATTTCTTTCCCTTTTTGATGTGATTTTTCTTGTGCAGCACGATAAATAAGGGAATATGTTTAAAAGAATTGCATATTTGTAACCTATATTGGATTACTTGCTATTTTAGGAAGGAAAAAAGAGAAGAAGAAAGGAGAAAAATATGGAACACAAGTTTTGGCAAAGGTGAATATTGAAAACTATCTTTGCATGCATTTTGAAAAATAAAAAACTATTGTTATTTAAAAAGGTAAAAAAGAAACATTCCTACTGGTTGACCATTTTATATTACCCTATGTAATGACTGATCACTACATGGTCACTAATGATTAATAGTTATTTATTGTACATCATGACTAAACATGTCAAACTCTAGTGGTTTCCTCTTGACTATAAGATCAAATATTATTTTATCTTTATGTCTAGAGAATAATCCTTCTTACTAATGTATATTTTCTGTATAAACTTTATAATACTTTTAATTATACATACCATAATGCAAATTTATAATTTAGAAATAAGGAATATATACATTAAAAAAGTTCTGATTGCATCAACTGTACTGTCAAATACTCAAATAGAATTGTAGTCACAATAATTCAGGAGTGCCCTCCAGTGATATAGACTATAACCCAATCCATATCTGCTCATGTTTTGTGAGTTTTGTCCATATTGTCCCAAAAGTCCACCCAAGGAGATCAACTCAAGGTGCTCTTCCTGTCTATGTCTACCTCTCCTCCCTCACTTTTGTCACATGACCAGACCATTTCCTCTTCCTATAATGTAATGCCTTCATGATATAATTTTCTTCTATTCTTAATTTGGGGTCATTGATGGGTTTTGGTGACAGTCTGCTCTGTCTTCTATGGAATGTTTTTTTGAAATCCATTGGAGGTAATTTACCTCTAGTTTTATAGACTGAAGAAATTATGGGCCACAAGAATGACTTGCTAGCAAGTCATTGACAGGGCCAGGCTCTGATCTCGAAGCCAAGGTTCTTTCCACTATAACCTGCTGCCTCAGCAGACTGCTGCCCAATTGGCATAGAAGCAGATGCACATATTTCATGTGCTAAAGTCAGCAACACTTGGGAGGGTGAGAGGATGGGAGAATAGAAGGCTAGGCGAATGGAAAGATTGTAGGAAGAGGAGAGGAGAATTGTTCTATCCAGGTAGCAAAAACAAAACAAAACAGTGATTAGTGTATCTGTGCCTTTGTGCATAGGAGGTATAATTCTACAAGAAATTAATCCCATTTGTACAGTGTAGGAAGCTGTTTTTTGTGTCATGACCTCCTTGGGCAGTCTAGTGAAGCTGATGGATCCCTTCTCAGCACAAGGCTTTTAAATGTACAAAACAAAATACTTATGATTACAAAGGAAATCAAATAAATTATAATAAAAATGTTTTGTTACCAAAAATCAAAATTTTTTAAAATTTCTTCACAGACAACAGGTTAAGAACCCTTTGTCAAGTGTTATGAGGCTTACCAAGTATGTCCTTCATAGCTCTAGGGTAGATATGCTGCAATAGCAGTTATCTTGGTGTCAGGAGACCTTCAGGTTCAAATGCTATTGCTAATACTTACATGCTATGTGACAAGAAGAAGTTACTTAGCTTTTTACTGCTTCAATTTCTTTATCTGTCAAGTGGGGATAATTATCTCCACAGAACCCTTTTCACAAGCCTGGGGTACAGTTCAAATGAGATTATTTATTCAAAACACTTTGCCAACTTTAAAGAGTTCTATAAATATCAGCCTTTATCCTTCATACTACCCCATTTTATAGGCAAGAAACACAGACTCGACAAACTTGAATGATTTGCTGATCATTTTAGGACTAATAATTTTATCAGCATTAAATGGTGACCAGTTTAATAAACAAACAAAAAAAACCTTGGATATTTATTAGATTGTGATCTCTTTGAGGGCAGCAATAATCTTTTGCCTCTTTTTGTATCTCTAGCATTCAGCATAGTGCTTGGTCCATAGTAAGCATGTAATAAATGTTTATTGACTGATAACAAACAAGTGCAGTCACTTACAAAGTTGGCATCTTGTGTGGATTGATACTCATTCCTATAATGTTCATTGCTCGAAGAATTATTGGAATTAACTTCTCATTAGAAATTGTCTTCCTTAGAGACATTTTTTGAATGACATAAGAAAATTAGTCCCATTTCTTTCATTAAAAACACTCATCAAAATTTTTATTGCCCACCTTATTTTTTGTTGATTTGTTTTTTGATCATGGGTCTCCCTTTTTCATTCAAGCTAGGAGTATAGTGGCATTGTGAAAGATTGCAATTCTTTTCAATTTGGAAGCTTTAATCCACTTCATTTTTTTCAACCTGAGCTCTTTTTGGCAGCTTTGTGCCCCCTTCTCCCATTCCCCAGAATCCAAAGGCTCACCATATTACCGACTTACTGTGGATGCCCAATTGGTTTTAGTCCCACTATGGTTCAGAACTTCTGAACTGAAGGGGTCCATCAAGCCCAGTTTCCCCTTCTTCTTGGGGAGATGGTTACCATACCCACATGATGACCAGATTTAGCTCCACATGAATTTTGGTTGTTAAAACACACATTCAAGGATGCATATTTGCTGCCAAAAGACATTTAAGAAAACAAGCAAACTACATAATCAGTTCCACAACAAGAATTCCAACAAGCAGGGGTGTCAAAATAAGTTCACAGCCTACCCAAGTGATTAATTTTAAGGAGACTATTCCTTTGAAGGAATGCATTTGGGCATGTAAAAAAAATGTCTTAACATCGTATTGTAAAAAAGGGGTTAATGGAGAAAAAATTTGTTATTGGATTTGGGAATAACTAGATGTAGGAGCAAGTTTCCAGAAAGATTATATGAAAATAGATTTAAAGGCTTTTAAGACTCTTGAATCCCACATCATCACTTATAGATGAGGAAACAGAGGCAGAGGCATATTATGTGATTTGTCTTGGATAGTACAATTATCATGTATGAAGTACACTTTGAATTCAGGTTTTTCTTACCCCAAAATACAGTGTGCTAGTCATTGAGATACCTAACTGTATCCATCATAAAAGTAGATAGAACAAGGTTTCCCCTCCAAACCAAAATATTTATGGCAATATGTTTTGTTCTAACAAAGTATTGGAAATGAAGTAGATGCCCCACCATTCTGGAAGGGCTGAACAAATTGTAAGGGCAGATAGGTGACCGCCTGGCCTGGAGTCAGGAAGACTCATCTTCCTGAGTTCAAATCTAGCCTTAGATACTTAGTAGTTCTATGATGCTGAGCAAGTCACTTATTCCTGTTTGCCTCAGTTTCTGCATCTGTTTAATCGGTTAGAGAAGGAAATGACAAATCACTCCAATATCTTTACCAGGAAAACCTTAAGGGGGGAATGACAAAGAATTGGACACATCTGAAAAATGACTGAATAACAACAAATTGTGTATGTAAATGAAATGGAATATTGATGCTATCAGTGACTATGGAGGTTATAGAGAAAAATGAGAACATTTAATGAACTGATGCAAAGTTGACAGAATAGAAGCAGAAATACAAAATATTCAACTACAACCATGTAAATAACAATTAAAATGATGAAATGAAACTGAATACTGTGTAATTGTAATGATCTAGCTCACCCCTGAATAAAAGGGGAGAAAAATTCCCTCCTTACTTTTTTTTGCAGAGGGGGCAGATCATGGGTACAAAATATTGCATGTATTATCAGATTTGAGCAATATATTGGTTAGTTTTCCTTAGGCATTTCCCTGCATGCTTACCTTTTTCTTTTTTTCAATCATTAGGTTTTTTTTTCCTCCCATTGTTCGCATCCTGGTGAGAAGAGATAAAAGATACAAAACTCTCATAAAGTATAAGTACAGTTAAGTAAAAAAAATTCTCATACTAGGTGTGTCCAAAAATATATTTCTCATTCTACATATTAATTATCACTTCTTTGTTATGAGGTAGGCTCTGTTCATCAATATCAATCCTTTAGGATCATGGATGATCATTGCTTCCAAGATTGTTTGTTTTTACATTATTGATGCTACATTGTTCTCCTGATTCTGTTCACTTTGTTACAAGAGATGACTTTCTAGAAAAGAAGAGAGAGGGGATATACTTATAAAAGACTAGCTCTAATATTATAACTGAAGAGGAAAAATATTGGAATTAGAGGTTAATGGGGAAACAGGAAGACTACAGTTTAGACAAATAAATTGTCAAGGGAAGTGTGAATGAGAAAAGTCTGCATGCAGGAAAGTGGAACAGATAGTAGAAAAAAGGATCTGGTGAAGGAAGACCACCAAGAACCGAAGATGATGTCCTTGATCTGAGCCAGGAGTATTAATAATGGAAGCAAAGCCACTTAAGAAAACCACAAGAGAGTCTTGACATGGTCCAATGGACTTCAAGAAAAATCTTAAAAGTCTTCCTGTTCTCAGGGAGGTCCTCTGTCATAGGACTGAACTGCCCACAACTCCAAGCCATGAGCTGGGATAGACTGTTTCTGTGCCTTACTACCAACGAATCTTTTTACTTCGCTTTGGCAGTGTGCACTGTCAATTATGCTGAGTGTTAGTGCTCCCCTCTTCTGCCAGGAGATGCTCCTTCTTATTACTGGGAAATGCATCTGATCTCATCTCAGCCTTCTCTTTGAAATGGAAATTGCTTCATTTGTCAGTTTGTCACTTCCCAGCTAATCATACACACACACACACACACACACACACACACACACACACACACCCCAGAGCTCCTGCAAACCTCAGCTCACTCATACTGAATGCTAGCTCTATCCGTAGACTTGCAGGAGCTCTTAACATTTTCTGTCAAATGCCCCTTTGACAGTCTGGTGAAGCATATGGACTATTTCTCAGAAGAATATTTTTAAATGCATAAAATGAAATACACAGGGTTGCAAAGGAAATCAATGATTTCAAAATGAAGATGTACTTTCTTTTTTCCTATCCAAGTTAATAAAACCTCTGGAATCTATCTATAGACCCCTTGGGAATCCTTGGATCCTTGGTCAAGAACCCCCACCCCAAAGAGATGTAGCCCTGTGATATATCACACTATCTCTGATTCTACTTTCAACATGTTTGTATGGGTAAATTCAGGTTACCATTAGTTACAGCCTCAAAGGGGAAAAGTGGGATAAGGAAAATGGCAGCTAGCGTGATAGATATAGGAGAGAAGAGAAGAGAAGGCAGCTAGGTAGTACAGTGGATAGAGCACCAGCCCTGAAGTCAGGAGGACCTGAGTTCAAATCTGACCTCAGACACTTCACTTCCTAGCTGTGTGACCCTGAGCAAGTCACTTAACCCCAATTGCCTCAGAGTGAAAAAAAAGGAAAAAGAAAAATATAGGCAGGAAGAAGTAATTCTACCTTTATAGGGGTTTGGATTTATGGAGACTGCTTCTTATGATTGGCTTATTAATCATGAGTAAATCTTATATGATAATAATAACTCATTATAATACTATTTTCATAACAACCCCCATGAGATAGGCAATGTAAGTATGATTATCACCTTTTTACAAAAATGAAGCCCAAACAGGGTAAGTGATTTGTCCACTGTCACACAAATCATAATTGTGGAAATCAGTCTTTGAATCCACACCTGCTGATTCCAGGCACAGGATTCTTTTCATTTTCCTACACAAGAGGTTCAAAAAAAAAATTTTTTTTAAGTAATAGCTAGGAAATTAGCTCTCTCTCTCTATTTCCTTCCTCCACCAAATTTCTGCAATCCAATGGAACTCAATAATGATTTATTCAATGTATATTATAAGACACTACACTAGGAATTGATTATACAAAGAAATACAAAACCAGGTACTGTCCTCAAGGAATTTGCATACTACTGGAGGAATATAACATGTAAAAAACAGATAAATCTATATGTAATTAGGAGATAAAGAGAGATAGAGGACTAACAGATGAGGAATCAGGATGTTTACTTTAGGATGAAGCATTGGAGCTCAAGCCTTGCAGGAAGCTGGGTGTTTCAAGGAATAAGAATGAAGAGGGAGTGCATTCTAGTCACGTGTCCTTACTTGCACAAAGGCTCAGTTATGGGAGATAGAATTCTGACTTTGGGGAATAGTAAATAGGTCAGTGTGGATGAAGGGTACAATGCATGAAAGGGACTGAAGTGCCTGTAATAAACCTGGAAAAGTAGGAAGGAGAGAGATTTGAGGGAAAGCTATAAAATCAAAATAATATTTTATCCAGAGGCAAGAGGGAACCACTGAATAATCTCAGAGTATGCTGCTTGATCTTTAAACAATAATAGAGTAGCTTACCACCCCAAACTGAGGCAATTGTCTATATTTTAAGCCTCTTAGCAATACCACCCACCTCTATCCCCTCCAGATTTCAGAGTAATTCATCAAAAACATCAGATTTCTTTTTGTTTTAGAAAAGCCACTTTGGGAAGTAATTTTTTAGGGGATGGGAGGGGAATGCAATTTCCTTTATTTTTTAATGACAGAATTTCAGATTTGCCTGCCCTTTCAAAACTTTAGCTCTTCTCCATTGGTTATATTCTTGCCAGAAAGTTTAGCATCAAGGACACTTACTGCTTTTGGGGTAAAGAAGTTAATTAGAGGTCAGTAAAGGTGAAACTGGAGAGGTTAAAGTTTTAAAGACAAACAACACTTAAAGTCAGATTTAGGTATGAATATGCTTATATTAAGGATAAGTTTTGTTACCTTAATAACCAAGCAAGAATAAGTTTGTTCCCTAAACTAATCTATTTATTTAGTGCTATACCAATCAGACTTCCAAGAAAATATTTTAATGATCTAGAAAAAATAACAACAAAATTCATATGGAATAATAAAAGGTCAAGAATCTCAAAAGAATTAATGAAAAAAAAATCAAATGAAGGTGGCCTAGCTGTACCTGATCTAAAACTATATTATAAAGCAGCAGTCACCAAAACCATTTGGTATTGGCTAAGAAATAGATTAGTTGATCAGTGGAACAGGTTAGGTTCACAAGACAGAATTGTCAACTATAGCAATTTAGTGTTGGACAAACCCAAAGATCCTCACTTTTGGGATAAGAATTCATTATTTGACAAAAACTGCTGGGATAACTGGAAATTAGTATGGCAGAAATTAGGCATGGACCCACACTTAACACCGTATACCAAGATAAGATCAAAATGGGTCCATGATTTAGACATAAAGAACGAGATTATAAACAAATTGGAGGAACATAGGATAGTTTATCTCTCAGACTTGTGGAAGAGGAAGACATTTGTGACTAAAGACGAACTAGAGACCATTATTGATCACAAAATAGAAAATTTTGATTACATCAAATTAAAAAGCTTTTGTACAAACAAAACTAATGAAAACAAGATTAGAAGGGAAGCAATAAACTGGGAAAACATCTTCACAGTTAAAGGTTCTGATAAAGGCCTCATTTCCAAAATATATAGAGAGCTGACTCTAATTTATAAGAAACCAAGCCATTCTCCAATTGATAAATGGTCAAAGGATATGAACAGACAATTTTCAGATGATAAAATTGAAATCATTACCACTCATATGAAAGAGTGTTCCAAATCATTATTAATCAGAGAAATGCAAATTAAGACAACTCTGAGATACCACTACACATCTGTCAGATTGGCTAAGATGACAGGAAAAAATAATGATGAGTGTTGGAGGGGATGTGGGAAAACTGGGACACTGATACATTGTTGGTGGAGCTGTGAACGAATCCAACCATTCTGGAGAGCAATCTGGAATTATGCCCCAAAAGTTATCAAACTGTGCATACCCTTTGATCCAGCAGTGTTTCTACTGGGCTTATACCCCAAGGAGATACTAAAGAAGGGAAAGGGACCAGTATGTGCCAAAATGTTTGTGGCAGCCCTGTTTGTAGTGGCTAGAAGCTGGAAACTGAGGGAGCCCATCAATTGGAGAATGGTTGGGTAACTTGTGGTATATGAATGTTATGGGATATTATTGTTCTGTAAGAAACGACCAGCAAAATGAATACAGAGAAGCTTGGAGAGAATTACATGAAGTGATGCTAAGTGAAATGAGCAGAACCAAGAGATCATTATATACGTCAACAACGATACTGTATGAAGATGGAATGTGATGGAAGTGGATTTCTTTGACAAAGAGACCTAATTCAGTCTCAATTGATCAATGATGGACAGAAGAAGCTACACCCAAAGAAAAAAACACTGGGAAATGTATGTAAACTGTTTGCATTTTTGTTTTTCTTCCCGGGTTATTTCTACCTTCTGAATCCAATTCTCCCTGTGCAACAAGAAAACTGTTTGGATCTGCACACATACATTGTATCTAGGATATACTAGGACATATTCAACATATATAGGACTGCTTTGCATCTAGGGGAGGGGGTGGAGGGTGGGAGGGAAAAATCGGAACAGAAGTGAGTGCAAGGGATAATGTTGTAAAAAATTACCCTGGCATGGGTTCTGTCAATAAAAAGTTACTATAATAAAAAAAAAAAAAGAATAAGTTTGTTAACTTATTAACTTAATCAATTCCTAACATAGTGTCTTATAATATACATTGAATAAATGGTTATTGAATTTCATTGGATTACAGACATTTGGTGGGGGGGAAGAAGTAGACAGAGAGCATAATTAAGTTTTAGGCCTCCATTTTTGTCTGAATTGTTTTGAGTAAGTTTTTTTCAATACCAAGATAAACATCTTTGTGGTATGATGCAATAAACATGACAGTTGTGTTCTTAACTAATAATTATATTGGATATTTTAATAGGATTTGCTATCAATAGAAAAATGTTTAAAAATATCTTTATCAGTTTTTCATGTTATAAACTACTTATCAAATTATGTAGTAAATAACTTAGGACAATAAATATTTAAAATTTTTAGAAATCCATTAATGGTTCTAGCCATTAGCCTTATCTTGAGTTACAGCTGGGACTGATTACTATATTGTCCAAACTTGCGACTCAAGTAGCCATGTTTACTTTAGAACAGTGTTGATTAAAGATATACACCACCTTTGAAGGAGACATATGGTCTCTGGTTGGGCAGAGAAGTCATCTCATCATGGGTCTGGTATTAAAAAACATTCCCTTGGGACTTCTTATGCTTGGATTGGTGGTTTGTTTTCTGAGGAGTGTTTGTTTGCATGCCATTTATTAATAAAGTTTGTATTCGAGAAGTTAGTGTTTTCATAGTACTATCCAGCACATTTGTTGTTGTCATTTTTCAGTTTGTATCTAACACTTTGTGACCCCACTGGGGATTTTCTTGGCAAGATAATGGAGTGGTTTGGCTTCTTCTTCTCCAACTCATTTTGCAGATGATGAAACTGAAAGAAACAGGATTAAGTGACTTGCCCAGGGTCACATATTAGTGTTTGAAGTCAGATTTGAACTCTGGAAGATGAGTCTTATTGATTCCAGGCTTGGCATTCTATCCACTCCATCACCCATTTGCCCTTACTAGATAGAATATATTTTAATAAATCATTTACAAGTGTGCATTACACTACTATAACAATATTACATCCATGCATTGTATATACAGGTCTTCCCTAAGTGAATTTATATGGTAGGTTGTTATTACTCAGTCTTTTCTCACTCTTTGTGATCTCATGGATCACAACACAACAAAACTGTCCATGAAGTTTTCTAGACAAAGATATAGGAGTGGCTTATCATTTTCTTCTCCAAATGGCAGGTAGGTTTGTTTTATACATTTTATATATGGAGGTACAGTACACAAACATGCATGTATATATACATATATATATATATATATATATAATACATATTCTATATATATGTATTACACATTTAGGGCAGCAGGGTAGTGCAGTAGATAGAATGCCAGGCTTGCAGTCAGGAAGACTTAAGTTCAAATTTGCCTCAGACATTTACTAGTTGTATGACTCTGGGTAGGTAATTTAACTCTATTTGCCTCAGTTTCCTCATTTGTAAAATAAGCTGGAGAAGAAAATGGTAGACTACTCCAGTATATTTGCCAAGAAACTCCAATGGGGTCAGAAAGAGTCAGACATAACTAAATGACTGAAAACCAACCACAAAATCATACATGCATACATAATACTTCTCTGACCATATCACTGTTCTGCTTAATAAACTCCAGTCATTTCCTCTAACCTTTAAGATAAAAGACAAATTTTCTTTTGGCATTGAAAACTTTTCCTCTAACCCTAACCTATCTTTGTACTCTTGTTTATACTCTTATCCCTCTTTTATCCCTCTTTATTATATTATATTATTATATATATTATTATTTATCCCTCTTATATACTCTATGTGGCTATGCAAACTGGAATTCTGGTAATTCCTCACTTACAATACTCAATATTAATCTTCAGTTCTTTAAATGGACTGTTTCCCATATTTGAGATACAATCCTCTCTCAAAATTCTGCTCAAGCCCTTTCCTTTACTGGCTTTTCCTGATCTCTCATTTTGTTAGAGCTGTCCTCCTAAAACTTCTGTGTTTCATTTTCTATATAACTGATAGTTTATTATGTACATATAAGCTGTTTTCCTAGCTCTAATGTAGACTCCTTAAGGACACACATTGTTTTTATTTTATTTTTGCATCCTCCATTACCTGGATCATAGAAAGTCTTTCATAAATGATTATTAATAGCAATCACAATAATAACTAGCATTTATATAGGTTTGCAAAGGATTTTTACAAATATTGTCTTACAAATATTTTGTCCTTACAACAATCTCAGAAAGCAGTTGCTATTATTATTCCCATTATATAGATGAGAAAACTGAATTACTAAGAGCTTAAATGGCATATTTTGGATCACTCAACTATTAAGCTTTTGAGGAAGGATCTGAATCCATATTTTCCTGAATTCCTCAGTAGCATTCTATCTACTGCAATACAAATCACTATATTTAGATAAATCCATGATCTCATGATGTGGGTACCAGCATTCCCATGCCTTCTCCTCCTGCAAGTTTCACCTCTGTTATTCTGTAGGGTTTCCTTAGAATCTACTCACTGTTCTATTCACTGTTATTATTTTGATATGTCAATATTAAATATCTGTTAATATGTTTTATTCACTCAGATTATTTTACTGTGTCAATACTAAATGCCTATTCATTTTCATTTTTACTACGAAGCTCACTGGTATTTAATGTCCATAGTGTCTTTTCTGGAACCTCTGAGGAATAAATTCAGGAATAAATAAATAAATAAATTCTGAAGTCATAGTAAGAGAGGATATGTGATATAGTAGATAGAGAACTAGCACTGGAATGAGAAAACCTGGCTTCAAGTTCTGGCTATGACACAGATTAGCTTTGTGACTAGGTAATTCATTTAACCTCTTGTTGCCCCTAGGAACTCTCTAAGACTATAATTGTAAAGGAGGTACAGATCTGAAGTGATGGATAGAGTTTCCTTACTGAGAGTTCCCTAGACCAATGAAATCAGAGGTGTAGTCCAAAAAATATCAATAGATATTGATATAAAACTAGTTTTGCAAAGAAGTGACCTAACATATCACTCACATTTTTTCTTCTTCCATTAATCTACTCTCTTCTGTGATGGATGAGAATATTTACTATTAGAAAAATAAATGGATTGTTATCCATTTTTATTTGTCTAGTGTTACAGGTAGAGATTTGTGAGTGTTTTTTTTTGTGTGTGTGTATGTGTGTGTGTGTGTGTGTCAGAGAGAGAGAGAGAGAGAGAGAGAGAGAGAGAGAGAGAGGCATGCATGCTCATAGTTTCCTCAACACTATCCTGTTAAATCCCAAAGTTCAATATACGGAGCCCACTCATTTGAAACTTACATTACTTAGATCAAACCCCATATTTTAATAAAGTAAGAGAATTTAACTAGATTATAGAAAGAAAGGTAATATTGAGAAGCAACAAACAACATATAACCACAAGCTACCACTTTTATTTCAATTTTAAAATTATTATCTCTTATTCTCAGGATTTTGGAATCTGATACTTCTTCATTCCCCTTGCTGTCTGGGAGAGAAAGGTAAGTGCTACTTTATAGACTCCTCTTTCTCCCAATGCAATAAATGGTGGAGAAGAATAACTCTGTCATGCATATAAATCACTCGGGAAGCTGCCAATAGCTCCTTTGTCATACCTTTTTTTTTTCTTTTTGGCTCAGAATCCTTTGGAATCTTGAATCTTTGTGACAGATCCTTTTTGGAGCCAGGATAGGAAGTTTTCCTGGATTACTGCACTTTTCTGACTTTTCAGGTATAGGAGATATGATTTTCTATCCCACTACAGCCTCTCAGAGTAATAGCTATTCCCAGCAAGTTGAAATGGGAAAAGCATTGGAGATCTACAGTAAGAAGACTAAATTTGAATCTGTGTGACTTTGGCCAAGACATTTCACATCTTTGGAATTTAACCTTCTAGTTTATAAAATCAGGTGTAAAATAGAGACTATTAAAATCCTTTTCAGCTCTAAATTTTTGATACTGTAAACTTCTTAATATGGCTATAGTCCTGTTACTATCTCTATCCTTCTTTTTTCTCTTTTTCTCATCAATTTCTTTATTCTTAACTCATCTGACCAATGTGGTCAACACCACTATTTACACCAAATGACCCAGAAATTAGAAGTATTCCACTCCTGGCAGTTACTGGGAAATTGTGTTCAAAGAAACCTGGACTCATATCTTTTTAGAGGGCACACCATTAACATTAATAAAAATCCTTAGTAGAGTAATAATTAGTGATTTTCAAAGGTGATAACAAAAGAAGGATTAACATTCGATGCTCATAAAGACTGAGATACATCCTATCCACTGGCATAAGGTTAATAAATGCCTTTGTCAATGCTATTCTCTCTCACTCCAAAACACAGTAAGGCTAGTTGTATTTTTTTTCCCTTTAGGGTGACAAAGCTATTCCTGGGGCTTGATTGGCCCAGTGCCCAAGTCTGAAGCCATGTCTTCCTTGGTAAAGCTTCTGATTGAATTTTTATGGATTCGTTTTATTACCTGTGAGCATAAAAAAGACTCATTCATATGAAATCAGGGTCCTGAAGATTTGGCAGATGTTCCAAGATGACATGAATCATCACACTATGTCCTATTGACCAGAAGTATTTCCATATGGAGATGGAAGTGCTGGAGTAATAGCAATAACTGGAATAATGTTGAATGAATAAACTTCTATTGAACAGTAGCAGAATATCCTTGTGGAATAACATTTCTATCTTTATGCCCTCTTTTTGTTTTGCAGTTATATATGCCTCATTATTATCCAACAACAAATTTGAACCAAAAGGGTATTGGCTAGAGTCAGGTTCATACCTAATTCACCCTTTTACATATTCTCTTATTTTTAGACATGATGGTCTATAATTTCAATGTCTTTTGGGGTTGGTACATGGACAGAATTCCTACCAAACAGTGATTCATATATTGATTCCCACTTTAGTGGTCTATATCACACCTACTAGTAGTAGAAGTTATGGCTATCTGACCTCTGTTCACATGTAATGTTGTATAATCTGGTCAAGATGTCCCTGATCCTCTTTATCCCCAACTCAGGTAATGAAATCACGGAAGTAAAACCTAGAGACAAAAAGGTGTTAATGCTTTAAAGTGCAAATACATATCTATGTCTTAGTATCCCTTTGTGAAGTATGAAGTTTTAACTGATGGACTGTAGGACAGTTTATAATTTTCTGTGCCTTTTTAAAAAGGGGTCCTCTTAAAAATTGGTATTGTAAGGAATTGGAAATTTAGTGGATGCCCATCAGTTGGGAAATGGCTGAATAAGTTATGTATATGAATGTAATAGAATATTACTGTTCTATAAAAAATGAAGAGCAGGCCGATATCAGAAAAACCTGGGAAGCCTTTCATGAACTGGTGCTAAGTGAAGTGAGCAGAGCAGAGCAGAACACTGTACACAACAACAAGATTTCTGTGATGATCAATCGTGATGGTGTTGGCTTTTTTCTTTTTCTTTTTTTTTTTTTATTTAATAGCCTTTTATTTACAGGTTATATGCATGGGTAACTTTACAGCATTAACAATTGCCAAACCTCTTGTTCCAATTTTTCACCTCTTACCCCCCCACCCCCTCCCCTAGATGGCAGGATGACCAGTAGATGTTAAATATATTAAAATATAAATTAGATACACAATAAGTATACATGACCAAAACGTTATTTTGCTGTACAAAAAGAATCAGACTCTGAAATATTGTACAATTAGCTTGTGAAGGAAATCAAAAATGCAGGTGTGCATAAATATAGGGATTGGGAATTCAATGTAATGGTTTTTAGTCATCTCCCAGAGTTCTTTTTCTGGGCATAGCTAGTTCAGTTCATTACTGCTCCATTAGAAATGATTTGGTTGATCTCGTTGCTGAGGATGGCCTGGTCCATCAGAACTGGTCATCATATAGTATTGTTGTTGAAGTATATAATGATCTCCTGGTCCTGCTCATTTCACTCAGCATCAGTTCGTGTAAGTCTCTCCAGGCCTTTCTGAAATTATCCTGTTGGTCATTTCTTACAGAACAGTAATATTCCATGATATTCATATACCACAATTTATTCAGCCATTCTCCAACTGATGGACATCCATTCAGTTTCCAGTTTTTAGCCACTACGAAAAGGCTGCCACAAACATTCGTGCACATACAGGTCCCTTTCCCTTCTTTATAATCTCTTTGGGATATAATCCCAGTAGTAGGTGTTGGCTTTTTTCGACAATGAGGTTATTCAAGGTAATTCCAGTAGACTTGGGATGGAAAGTGTCATCTGCATCCAGACAGAACTATGGAGAGTGAATGTGGATCAAATATCCATAGATCATAGTATTTTCAGTTTTGCTATTGTTTTTTGTTTGTTTGCTTGCTGTTTATCTTTCTCATGTTTTTTTTCCTCCTTTTGATCTGATTTTTCTCGTGCATAATGAATATGGAAATATGTTTAGAAGAACTGAATGTTCTTAAGCTATTTTGGATTGCTTGCTATCTTGGGGGTGGGGAAGAACGAAGGAGAAAAATTTGAAGCATGAAGTTTTGTAAAGGTGAATGTTGAAAACTATCCTTGCATGTATTTGGAAAAATAAAATACTATTACAATTTAAAAAAAAATGTTGGCCTTAAAAAACTACATTGTCAGATATAAAAATCAGTTAAGGTTAGAGAGTTTTGTGAAGGATGACTACTGGCAGCCTAGAGGAGAGCTAGCTATGGAGGAAGATACAATTCCTAGAGAATTTTTATCAGAGGTCACCAAGGAGTGGAAGAGCAATTGAATCAGTCATAGAATTTTGCAGCCAAGTTACTCATCCAGTAAGAGACATTATATCCAAATGGGAGCAAGTCCAAAGAGTCAAAAAGTCAGCAAGAGGGTTCAAGATGCATCACTCCTGATGGTGAAGAAAAAACTAACTATGATACAGGTTGTCAGGAACACATGAAGAGGTATACGCCCAGGAAGCCCAAATAAACCTCTCACTCAGAGATATTGCCCAGGAGGGAACATTTTGATAATATTTGTAGGAGAGAAAGAATATCAGGTATGTGCAA
The DNA here is from genome assembly GCF_902635505.1 of Sarcophilus harrisii. Taxonomy (NCBI): domain Eukaryota; kingdom Metazoa; phylum Chordata; class Mammalia; order Dasyuromorphia; family Dasyuridae; genus Sarcophilus; species Sarcophilus harrisii. The sequence goes on from NC_045430.1 coordinate 104,640,940, forward strand.
TTTTGGAGATAAACATTACTTTGGTCATATATGCTACTGAAGTTATATGGCTTACTAAAGATTTCCATTGATCCTGTGTGCATTTGTGGAATAGTACACCTTAGATTTTTTTTTCTTTTTTATTTTATTTTCTTTTTAAAAAATTCTAATAGCTTTTTATTTACAAGTTATATGCATGGGTAATTTTTACAGCATTGACAATTGCCAACCTTTTGTTCCAATTTTTCCCCTCCTTCTCCCCACCCCCTCCCTTAGATGGCAGGATGACCAATACATGTTAAATATATTAAAGTATAAATTAAATACAAAATAAGTATACATGTCCAAACCATTATTTTGCTGTTCAAAAATAATTGGACTCTGAAATATTGTACAATTAGCCTGTGAAGGAAATAAAAAATGCAGGTGGGCAAAAATATAGGGATTGGGAATTTAATGTAATGTTTCTTAGTCATCTCCCAGAGTTCTTTCACTGGGCGTAGCTGGTTCAGTTCATCACTGCTCCATTAGAACTGATTTGGTTCATCTCATTGCTGAGGATGGCCAGGTCCATCAGAATTGATCATCCTATAGTATTGTTGTTGAAGTATATAATGATCTCTTGGTCCTGCTTGTTTCACTCAGCATCAGTTCATGTCAGTCTCTCCAGGCCTTTCTGAAATCATCCTGCTGGTCATTTCCTACAGAACAGTAATATTCCATAATATTCATATACCACAATTTATTCAGCCATTCTCCAACTGATGGGCATCCACTCAATTTCCAATGTCTGGCCACTACAAAAAGGGCTGCCACAAACATTTTGGCACATACAGGTCCCTTTCCCTTCTTTAAGATCTCTTTGGGATATAAGCCTAGTGGTAACACTGCTGGATCAAAGGGTATGCACAGTTTGATAACTTTTTAAGCATAGTTCCAAATCGCTCTCCAGAATGGCTAGATGTATTCACAATTCCACCAACAATGTATTAGTGTCCTTGTTTTCCCATATCCCCTCCAACATTCAGCATTATCTTTCCCTGTCATTCTAGCCAGTCTGACAGGTGTGTAGTGGTATCTCAGAGTTGTCTTAATTTGCATTTCTCTGATTAATAATGACTTGGAGCATCTTTTCATATGACTAGAAATAGTTTCAATTTCTTTGTCTGAGAATTGTCTGTTTATATTCTTTGACCATTTATCAATTGGAGAATGGCTTGATTTCTTATAAATTAGAGTCAATTCTCTATATATTTTGGAAACGAGTCCTTTATCAGAACCTTTGACTGTAAGAATGTTTTCCCAGTTTATTTCTTCCCTTCTAATCTTGTTTGCATTGGTTTTTTGTTTGTACAAAAACTTTTCAATTTGATATAATTAAAATTTTCTATTTTGTGATCAGTAATGATCTCTAGTTCTTCTTTGGTCATAAATTCCTTCCTCTTCCACAGGTCTGAGAGGTAAACTATCCTGTGTTCCTCTAATTTATTTATAATCTCATTCTTTATGACTAGATCATGAACCCATTTGGACCTTATCTTGTACACCTTAGATTTTTAAGGGGAAAGTTTTGTTGTTTCTATTCTGAAAATATCTTAATAAAAATGCCTTAATTTTAAGTTAATTTTTACTTCTGGATAACTATTAAAGAAAAGGATACTTGTAGGGACTCATGAATTATGGTTTTGGAAATAAGGACCATGAAAGTAGTTTTGATCCTAAGGTTAACTAATTCTTTGGAATCCAATCTGTGTTCATGACTGCTAATAGGGAGACAGTTCCTACTATACATACAAACAACCATTTTCTAACCTTCTCTCCTTAGCATGTTAGGGATTTGTCTTACATGATGAAGAATATATGTTAAGAGCTAGTGATTGACTAGAAAAACAATTTGGCAAATAAGGATATATCAGCTGTAATACTCCCCTGGTATCTTCATAATAGCTATAATAATAATATTAATAATAATAATAATTAGCATTCATACAGTTTACTATATAAATTTATATAGTTTGGTATATAAATAAAAATAAACGATATTACTTTAAGATTTGCAAAGTGCCTTAAAATATTTTCTCATTTTATACTCACAAAAACCCTGAGAGATAGGTGCTACTTTATTCTCACTTTATAAGTGAAGAAAATGTGGAAGACAAAGTTTAAATGATTTTTCTAAAGTCATAAGCTAAAAGTATCTGGGGCTAGATTTTTATTTGTCACACATCCTTCTTGATAGAGAAATTCTACATTTAGCAGTATATATTCTTCAGGCTATTCCTCAGTGAGGATAAAATGGCAGCAAATGCTTCCATTCTTCAGTTATCAGAGGCTGGATGGGCCACTTATTGTGTTTCACTAGCTCTAAAGCCTCAGAAATCTGATTTATTCCTGAGTTAATCTGTCACCCTCTGGCATTCTTTCAAGAAAGCCTTGAGTATAATTGTAGGATTTGGAGAAAATGGGGAAGTCAAGTTCAATTTATTCCATTAAGATTTTAAAAAACATTTAATTATGATAAAAACTGAAAAGCATTTAATGTGAACATGGCTGCTACTTTATCTTCTCCACTCATTCATTCAACCAATTGATCATTCCCTTGCTGTCTCCAGTCAATTATAATTCCTTATATGCCTTCTGTATAGTGATACCACTGTTAGCAGACTGCTTGATGGTGTGCTTATGAAAGCCATATTAATGGTTCTGACGAATACATCTGACTATTGAACTGGTCCAGGGGGAGATATAAAATTGCTGAGAAGGATTGAAAAAGTGCCTTGATATAGTGGTAGAACATTCATAGATGGGATCCAGAGCCAGAAGGGACCTCCTCTTTTGACTGCTGAGGAAACTGAGACTCAGGGAGATTAAGAGCTTTATCTAAAGTCATTTAGACATCAAAAGGGTGTTTGAACTGATTTTATGACTCTAGAGTCAAAGTTCTTTCTATTGGATCATGGCTATCAAAATAGGCTGAAGACTATTTTTCTGTCTTGGAAGGAGCATCACCCTCAAAATATTTGACCAAAAACTTAAGAACTGGGTTCCTCATATAGCATAAAGGCCTATTATTTGAAGTGACCTCTCAGGTACCAAATTAAAAAGAAAAGATGAAAATAAACTTGTAACAGGAAAATTATGCAAGGCAAGTCTGTAATTCTCATACAAAAACATGGTAGATAGAAAACAATCTGTAATGATTCCCTGTGATGAGCTGAACCTGACATGGGCCAGTTCTCTGATAGTTAAGTTTCAGTATTGGAACAAAATGAGACACTTGTAAGCCATTTAACAATTAAGGAAAGATTTACTTAGCCATAGCAGAGGAATAAGATTCAATGAGTAGATGGAGGGCAGAAACCAACTTGATGCAATTGAGCAAAGTTTCTTTGACTCTGAGATGTCTCTGGTCATTTCCCAATCAAACAGCAGAGAATGTTTTTGCTTTTCCTGTCTGTTTGTACACAGGCAACTAGAAAGTGATGTTGATGATGGCAGGAGGTTTTAGTTGCAGTCATCTTGAGCATGGTCAGTTCCTGATATAAAAAAGAACTGATACTCCTATGCTTCCTGATAGCTCTTTAAATGTTTTCTAACTCAACTATTCAACTTGAATGTGTAAAACAGAAAGACCTTTGTTTGAAAGGACAAATTGGAGGGAAAAAAGGATGTAATGTGATGAAACACACACACCTACCCAGAGAGTTGTTCAGTTATGTCTGACTCCTTATGATGCCGTGCATCACACAGGTAGTAAGTGTCTAAGACTGCATTTGAATTTAAGTATTCCTGACTATAAGTCCAGCTTTCTATCCACTGATCCACCTTCTCCAGATAATGGGCAGCTTTGTGGCACAGTGAATAAAGTACCAAACCCTAGCATCAAATATGGTCTCAGACACTTACTAGCTGTGTGATTCAGTTCAAGTTAACTCTGTTTGCCTCAGTTTCCTCTTCTATAAAAATGAATTGAATAAGGAAATGGAAAACTACTCCAGTTTGTATGTCAAGAAGACTCCAAATGGGTTCACCAAGAGTAAAGCAGGACTGAAATGATAAAGAAGCATCTAAACAAGAATCTTACCAGTGAGGGTCAAGTCTTGAGAGTATGTCCATATGGTTTAAAAGTACCTGTTAATGTAGAATGCAGAGATCTAGATCTTCACTTCAGTATGAGTAAGTATTCTCTGGTTGTTACTTTGTGATGAAATTTTAAAATGTTAATTGATTGGAGAGCTAGAACTGGGGTACCTACAACATACACCATCCAGCCAAATCTTTTTCCTAGTGTTGACAGAAGCAAGGATTGCCATATATCTCTGAGTAAGGAGGGAGAGAAAAGTAGTCCCAGTAACCTACTTTCCCAAAGTGGATGCACATTTTAATGCACAGTTGTGAGCATTGCATGGATGTTTTATGTCTCTGTTAGGTCTGTTCTTTCCTGCTTTTAGATGATGTAGTATTGAAGATATAATGGACTACACTATGACCTCATGAAAAGTTAGAAAAGTGAATAGATTGAGGTCTAGGAAATCAAGTCCATAGCAGAGTATCCAACAAGCTAAATTCAGATAATGATAGCACAAGAAAGGAGTACAGCACCAAGAAAATTTGATTCAGCTGTGAATCTAACTAGCAGCTGAAATGTCATTTTCTGCAAACAAAGGAGTTAATTTTATCCATTGGCTATGCTACATTCAGAAGTAAACTTGATGGGCTGAATATTTTATAGCAACTTTAATGATACTTTCTCCAGAGAGAGAGATGGCATAGAAAAGAATATGACCTCAGTACAACGGGACATCTTTTGCAGTTTGAATTTTCCTATATCTTTGCAGCAAATATATTTTTGTAAAGGTTAATAGATTTTATTTGCTTAATTTGATAATGGGGAGCTAGATGGTACAGTCAGTGGAGTACTGGACTTAGAGTTCAAATCCAGATTTTGATACTATTAGCTGTATGATCTTTTAACTCTGTTTGCTTTAGTTTCTCATCTGCAAAATGTGCTGGAGAAGGAAGTGACAAAGCACTTCAGTATCTTTGCCAAGACCCAAATAGAGTCATGGAGAGTCAGACAGGACTGAAATGATTAAACACAAAAACTTGATAGTGGGTGAAGCAAGATATGGGAAGATACACCTGTATCTGACAGTGATATAAAGGACTCAATGATTAGTCAAACTAATCACTGGGTGAGTCAGTATTATAGGGAAGATACAACTGTACTGAATAATTGGTATTGGAAAAAACACATAAAAATAAGGATTTGAATGTATGGTTAGAAAAAATATCTATTCCTCAGGAATACTCAGAATTCTGTGAAGGAGGGGTGGCCAGAAGACCAGTGGGGACCTAACTTATCAATGCATACATGGGTTGGGAGAAGTCCAGAGCTTAGTACATAGTCCGAAATAGGGAACCATGTACATTTATTTCACATTATAGAGTCACTTCTAAAGCAGGATATAAAATGTGCCTTCTCCTAAGAATCCAGTTGTTCCTTATTACTTGCAAGATCAACTATACAGTCCTCTGTCATTTGAACCGTTTCATTTCTTGCTTCCTACCAATTTTTCCAGTCTGACTTTTTTCAGTGATGTATGAGAAGAAGTCTTCAGTAAAGATAATGAAGGAAGGGATGTCATGGGAAGTTTGGAGAAAGACCAGAAGATTAGGAATGGCTGCTTTGGAGAGTGTGATAGAGAATCATCAGGGAGTAGTACAATGATTGTGTTGCTGTAGTAAAGGCTGATTTGAAATTAGAACATATAACATTTTAGTTGATTTACTCTGTTAGCTTTCATGATTTTCTCTAGCTCCTTGAATCAGCAAGTGAATAGGAACAAAGGAAGAAGATGGTGGGAAAAAATCAGAGGTTTGGGTTTGGCAACAAATAATTAGTGATAGAACTAGAAGGCATAGGATTCAAGAGTAGGGCATCATGTAGAAAGCTGAACTGATTCACCTAAAGGTCAAGGCAAGGAAGGAAAGAAGGAGAGTGTAGAAAATTCAAGAGAGATGGTCTGAGAATGAATGAAAAGATAAAGAGAATGGAAGTGATAGGATGAAGACGAGTTAGTGGTCATAAGACATAGGGAAAGATGAATTATAAAAGACTATGATAATATAAAAGCATTTTGACATTCAATGAATACTCACAGGTCATGGCAAGATCAATGGTATGACCATCTCTGTGGGAAAATAAGATAAAGAGAATTACATCAGAGGAACTGAGTAGATTGAGAAAGTAAGAAATTAGGCTGTTTGAAGGATCTATCTACCTATCTAATTGTTTGCTATTTGTATATCTATCTGTCTGTCTGTGACTTTGACTGTTTATCTATCTGTCTATCTACCTACCTGCCTATCTATTTATCCATATATTTTCTCTAATATAAGGACAGCATTTGTGGTGGAGAGAAAGACTGTGAGTCAGGCATTGAACTCACTAAGCAAAGAGGAAGAATTTCCTGAGGGTAAATAGATACTGGCAGCCAGGATCTGGACTAGGTGGTAAGTTTGGATAGCATGAACTACAGAGGAAATGTTGTTGAGTGCAATCTGGTTTCTTGTCACTCAAATTGAATAGCTCTCCCCAAAGTTAGAAATGATTACTTAATTGTCAAATCTAATGACCTTTTAAAAATTCTCTTCCTATTTGACCTTTATGCAGTATTTAGCACAGTTGTCCACTCTTTCTTCTTGGATACTCTCTTTTCTCTGGTTTTTCATAATACTCTCCTCTCTTGGTTTTCTTTTTGCTTGACCAGTTTCTCCTTTGCAGATTATTTTATTGATTCATTATCCATCAATGTCATAACCAATAATGGTGGGTGTCCTTCAAAGCTAGGTCCTGTTCTTTTTTTTTTCTTTATTTTCTCTCACTTGGTAATTTCATCAGTTTCATCAAGTTGAAATTATCATCTCTATATTGATGATACCCAGATCTATAGATCTAGTACTCATTTCTTTCCTGAGGTTTAATTCTTTATTAACAACTTCCCATTGAACACTTCCAACCAGATTTCCTTTAGGTATCTCTAATTTAAGATCAGTATGTTTCTGGTTGCAAACCTGAGTCACTGGAAGGATGCTGGTCCCTAAAATGGTAATGGGGAAGTTTGGAAAAGGGGAGACTTTGGGAAGTAAAAATAATTAATTCTTGAAAATGCTAAGTTGCTTGACCAAAGTGAAGAGAAAAGAAAGATTATTTCCTTTTAAATACCATAGAACTCTTTCTGTGCAGTAGCCAATAAATGGGTTGCTTCATCATCTCAAAGTTCAACTCTTGACACATTGTCACTCATGTCCCTGGGATCCTCAGATGTTTCCACAGTATTTCCATCACAAATTCCATCCCATGGGATGACCCCACTAGACCCATCCCAACACATTCTCAAACCCTGCTATATAAATATATGAATAATATAGAAGACCACAATAGTGTTTTGGAAATGAGAATACTAGGAGGAAAGGTTCCATGTAGAAGGTGGTGTATATGCTCAGTGCTAAAAGAAACCAGAGATTGCAAGAGGCAAAGATGAATAGGGAGATTATTCAAAGAGTGTAGAATAGCCAGCCTAAAGGTATGGAGAGAAGAAATGAATTATTGTACCAGAGAAATAATAAATAATTATATAATCAGCATACCTGGATGAAAGAATGCATAGAGAAGAGTAATATGTAAGAAGATTTGAAAGGTAGGCAGGGTCAGGTTGTGAAGATACTTAAATAGCAGAAGAGTTTATGTTGAATCTTAGAGATAAAAGACAGCCACTAGAATTGATTGAGAGGTAAAATGAAATGTATTGTGCTTGAGGAAATCAGTGTGACAGTTATATGGAAGATGGATTAGTGTGGGAGCATACTTTAGGTAGGGAAAATAAATAAGAAACTATTGCAATAGTTCAAGGGAGAGGTGATGAGGGATTGCGCTAAGGTGATAATTGTGTGAGGAGAAAGAATAGACAAGAGTTGCTGTGAAAATAGGAACAAAATATGGCAACCAGTTAGATCTGTGGAGGTAAATGAGAATGAAATTATGAAACAAATCTCTAATGGTCACTGAGTAGGAAGAGCTGATGATTCTATGATCTTTAAAAGGGAATGATCTTCTATCTCTTATTCTCTTCTTTTATGAGTGGTCAAACATAGCAGTGGCTAGAAGGAGTAGGAGGAGGAAAGTGGTGAGATTTCCCTGAATACAACAGCAGATGGCTGCAAGGCCACATGGAAGTTAGAATGGGGCTCAGCTCAAGGAGACCTTGAGGCTGGATCTCTGGCTGCTTTTTCTGCTTTGTATTTCTTTGTTGGAGCCAGGGTGATAAAACAGAGATCTTGAAATGAACACATTTGGTTTTGGAAGTAATCCTGTGAGGTCAAGAATCAGAAATCCTAGGTCCCTTGGTTGTAGCCACTTGACTATATCCAAAACCTTTATTTTATGTTATTATGATGTAGCAAAGTAAGTACCTAAATATAAAATAATGAAAAAGAGCTTGTTTCTTTTCTTTGAAAGATATTAATCCCTCAGAACAGAATTCTGCCCCAGAATATGGGTTTAGAGTTGAGAGAGACCCCTTAGAAGCAATAAACTGGGAAAATATTTTTACAGTCAAAGGCTCTGATAAAGGCCTCATTTCCAAAATATATAGAGAATTAACTCTAATTTATAAAAAATCAAGCCATTCTCCAATTGAAAAATGGTCAAAGGATATGAACAGACAATTCTCAGATGAAGAAATTGAAAATATTTCTAGTCATATGAAAAGATGCTCCAAGTCATTATTAATCAGAGAAATGCAAATTAAGATAACTCTAAGATACCACTACACACCTGTCAGATTGGCTAAGATGACAGGAAAAAATAATGATGATTGTTAAGGGATGTGGGAAAACTGGGACATTGATGCATTGTTGGTGGAGTTGTGAATGAATCCAATCATTTTGGAGAGTAGTTTGGAACTATGCTCAAAAAGTTATCAAACTGTGCATACCCTTTGATCCAGCAGTGTTACTACTGGGCTTATATCCCAAAGAGATTATAAAGAAGGAAAGGGACCTGTATGTGCACGAATGTTTGTGGCAGCCCTGTTTGTAGTGGCTAGAAACTGGAAACTGAATGGATGTCCATCAGTTGGAGAATGGCTGAATAAATTGTAGTATATGACTATTATGGAATATTACTGTTCTATAAGAAATGACCAACAGGATGATTTCAGAAAGGCCTGGAGAGACTTACACGAACTGATGCTGAGTGAAATGAGCAGGACCAAGAGATCATTATATACTTCAACAACAATACTATATGATGACCAGTTCTGATGGACCTGGCCATCCTCAGCAACGAGATCAACCAAATCATTTCCAATGGAGCAGTAATGAACTGAACAACTATGCCAGAGAAAGAACTCTGGGAGATGACTAAAACCATTACATTGAATTCCCAATCCCTATATTTATGCCCACCTGCATTTTTGATTTCCTTCACAAGCTAATTGTACAATATTTCAGAGTCTGATTCTTTTTATACAGCAAAATAATGTTTTGGTCATGTATACTTATTGTGTATCTAAGTTATATTTTAATGTATTTAACATCTACTGGTCATCCTGCCATCTAGGGAGGTGGGGGTAAGAGGTGAAAAATTGGAACAAGAGGTTTGGCAATTGTTAACGCTGTAAAGTTATCCATGCATATAACCTGTAAATAAAAGGCCATTAAATAAAAAAAAAAGAGAGAGAGAGAGACCCCTTAGTTTTAAAGAGGAACAGTAGAGTGCCACAGGTTCATCTATGGACCCAACAGCAATTTTAATATTGTACTATATATATATATATATATATATATATATATATATATATACAGTACAGTATGCAATACAGATAAAGAGTGGTCAATATCATCAAATGCTTCCCTAATGTAATAACAGAAATGGATGCTATAAATAGGGGCTAATCCCTATAGTTGGGTATAGTGAAAACTCACACCACTTACCAAGGTGTCAGTCATCCTACTTCTCTTTGGATTTGGCTTCCTTACTCTATTTTTTTAATTTCCCCAAATTTATTTTATTTGAAGAAACAGAATAAGAAAAAAGAAAAAAAAGAAAATCAATTTAAAACAAAATTAAACAGAGAACATTATCATGTGTCCAATAGAACATCAGAGAAGATTCACAGTATATAACAAACATCCATTTAAGAAAACAAATCTATCTATCTATCTATTTTAATAGAAAAAATTATATTCTTGAGTGTCCATCTTTACTTCTTGTAAATTGTTCTTTGTTTCTTTGATGGAAACCTTTTTTACTTTATTCTTTACACCCCTTTTATTCCCCCCCCCTCAAGGAAGCTATAATTAAGAACGAATATATTTATATATACATATATATACACAGATGTACACACAGAGAAACACATACATATCTCTCATCCTCCCTACCATCCCAAACAAGATACAGAAGATAAGAAAAGATTTATTTATGTATACATATGAAGATATATACATACATACATGCACACTCACATACGTATATCCCACATACACACGTCTTTCCTATCTTTGCTGATTCTTTCATTGAATTCTGCTCCATAACTTGGCTTACTATTATTTAACTTCCCCTTACCCAGAGACACCTTCCTTGTTTTCTTCCCTCACCTTTTGCTTCCCTATCCACCTATCCCTCCCCTCTTATTTCTTTATAGATTTGGGAGGGTACTATTCCTTTACAGTATATATGTAGTGTTGCCTATTGAACCATTCCCAATGTGAGTAGATTTTCAGAACTATGAATCCTCCTCCCCCTTCTAACACCTCTGTGTCTATTCTTTCTCTTCACTTCATTTTTATAACATGATTACTATTTTTACTTTTACTCTGCCAATCTTTTTTTTGAGCTTACCTTATAGTTGATGTAAATCTTAAACATTAAGTTTACATTTCCCACGTAAAAAAACATAAATTATTTGTCCATGTTTAAACAATTCATCCATATTGAGTTCCTTAAAATTGTTCTTTGATATTGGCACTTAATATGTTAAAATTTCCGTTAAGTTCAGGTTTGGTTGATAGAAGATCCTTAAAATTTGCAAGTTTGTTGAATGTCCATTTTTTCTCATTCAAAATTATAGATAATTTTGTTGAATATGAACTTTTTGGTCATGATTCCTTTTATTGTAGCTGTTCATAAGTCTTGTACAATTTTAATTGTAGCTCCATTGTATTTGAATTGGTTTTTTCTTGTTTCTTGAAAAATTTTCTTTGATTCTCTTTGAAATTTGGCAATACTATTCCCATGTGTTTTCCACAAAGAACTAATGGATTTTTTTTATTTTTTACTTTCTCTTCACATTCTATCAACTCTAGGACAATTTTCAAGGATGATTTCATGAATTATTTTGTCAATCTTTTCTTTTTGGTCAAAATTTTCTGCAATTATTATTATGTTATTCTTATATTTTCTGTTCTTGATATGTTTTCCGGGTCTGTTGTTTTTCTTATGAGATGTTTCATATTCTATTCTATTCTATTTTTTAATTCTTTATAATCTGCTTTGTTATTTCTTGGTCTCTCATAGCTTCACTGACTTCCCCTTGCCCAATTCTCATTTTGAAAGAGTTATTTTCTTCTTTGAGACTCTGTACCTCCTTTTCTAATTAGTTAACTTTTTTTCATAATCTTATTTTTCTTGAATGGTTTTATTTATTTAGTTAGTTTTTCCTCAGTGTCTCTCATTTGATTTTCAATTCTTGGTTGAGTTCTTCTATAAATTTTCTCTGGGCAGGGAGCTATTCCACATTACTCTTTGGAGTAGAAGTTTTTTGTTTGTTTGTTTGTTTAGTTTTACTAAAGTGTCCTTTTCTGTAGATGAATCCCAGTCTTCCCTGTTCCCATAATAGTGTTTCAATGATAGTGTTCTTTTTTCTTTGCCTGTTCATTTTTTTAAAATAAGAGGTAATAGTGTAAGCCCCTCTAATCATGGGGTGGGATGCATGATGCCTCAAGCTTCCCTTCAGCTCTCCATTCTTACCAGGAACCTCAAACTAAGAGCTCCAACCTCCTGCAAGTACCCACAGACAGCAGTGCCCCTGCCCCACTACTTCTGCACTGACAAGTACTGGTTCCTTCTCACCTAGGGCCACATCTCAGTAGTACAGCTTGACCTGGAATTCCCAATCAGCTAAGGTTCACTCTGTCTTTCCGAACTCAACCCCCTATTCAACAAACAGTCTAGGATTTGAAAGTGTGGTTCCTGCTGCGACTCCAGTCACATTCAGCTAGCTCAGAGGGGTCCCCAAATGATGTTTCTGCAGGAGCTATCCTGGAGGTAGTTCCACTTCAGACAGGTTAATCCCTGCCCAAGGTCTTTCTTCAGATCTTGTCAGGTTATATCAGGAGGACCCCTGTTCTGCTCCAAGTCTTGTTTTTTGCTAGTCTGTTTGCTCTGAGGTGCAAATTTGTTCTATTTGTGGGGGAAATCAGGAGAGCTTGAAATTTACCAATTTACTCCTCCATCTTCCCAGAATTGTCCCCTAGCTTGCTCACTCTAACTGGCTCTTACACTATCAGGTCTAAGTTCTCAGACACAAAACATCCACATGGTTACATTCAAATTCTCTCAATGCCCTGGGGGGAGTGTAACCCTTTTGAGGGGGATATATTTGCTTTCTCCCATTCTTGAGCCCCATTCAATATGTTTTCTAACCATACAATTATGATTCACAAGGTAAAGCATCCACCACAGTGTGACGCTTATATAACCAACCATTAATGATAATAAGATTTTTATATCTTGAGATATTATAGTGAAATGTTTACTTCTTTTTTTTTTAAATGTTTACTTCTTAAACACAACCATTTACTTAATAGACAAAAAAATTATAGATACACATTATATATCTATATATATATCAAAGCAAATAATAAAAAATTACAATACACACATATATAAAACCAAGTTACTTTCCTCCAATAGTTATGGTAAAGAGTGGGCACATTTATAGGAACCTGACAGGAGGGTACATGAAAGAGGAAAATGCATGTACTTAGGGTAATAGTAGGCTTTTAATATTATTGGCCCATTCAGAAACATCTATACTATAAAAATGGCTTCTCTGCTCATTGCTTGATTGTTGATTATCATTCTTTGGCCAGGGAAATATTTACCCAAGTTTTAAATAACTGTGTAGAAAGTTTTATCTCCTAATTGTTTCTTGTTAAGCCAGAAAACTGCAAAATTCATCAAATTCTCTAACTCTGAATTGTATAGTGCTAGCCAGTCAGTTATTAAATCACCATTCTGTCCAATTAGAATAGAGCTCACAGCAGAACAGCTCCTGGATGCCTAAGTAGTTTGCTGGATGCTCTCTGCTTTTATTCTTAATCCAGAGGGGGCAGCAGGAAGCAACACACCCGCCAGGGCAAGTTTCAACTTTCCAATGAAGTGGGTCCTCTTTCCAGCCAATTAGAAATCAGTCAGTTGAAGACGTTTGTCATCTTAACTACTAACTCTGCCATAGTACTAATTTCAGCACATTTTCCAGCCCTTCTGCTGCTTTGTCTTCAATTCTCCCATCTCCTTCTTCTGGTTCTTATGACATCCTTCTTCCTCTCCTGCTCTCTTGTGTATTTAATAGCTTGAATGAGAGCTTCATGATTTTGCTCATTTTTACTTTTACTTAAAAAGTAAAAAATCTCCAAATTTCTTTTACCAAATTGATAATACCTGTAAATCTCAGCTGCCAAATGTTTACAATTGCTTGTTTTAAAAAATTACTCTTTTTAATGATAAAATAAATTTATATTAACATTAGCAAAGTAATATGACATTAAGCTTTGCAGATTTACAAACTCAGCCAAATTATAGTTTATCTCTTTGTTGCCCTGGAAATGGTTCTTTGTATTCAAATTTCTTTAGTTTTCAACAGATAAACAATAAGTCTCTGCCTCTTTAATATTAAATTATTCCTTTAGAAATGAGTCATTGTTCCACATTGTTGACAAAAATCCAAACTCTTACCTCTATGACAGATAATTTTCTCTCAAAAAAAAATGTCTAAAACCAGTCTGAATGCTATTTCTTCATAAATATATACTAGCAAGATGTATTTCAACAAGTTCTCAAAGGAGGGAAAAGGACACACAAATGTTTATAGCAGCTGTTTTTGTGGTAACAAAGAATTGGAAAATGAAAAGATGCCCATTAATTGGGGAATGGCTGAATAAGGCCTGGAAAGATTTTCATGAACTGATGCTGAGTGAAACAAGCAGAACCAGGAATACATTGTACACAATAATAGCAAGAATATGTGATGATCAACTATGAAAGATTTGGTTCTTCTCATTGGTTTAGTGATCCAAAATAATCCCAATAGACTTTGGACCTAAAATGTTATGTGCATCCAGAAAAAGAACTAAGGAGACTGAATGTAAATCAACACATACTATGTTCACTTCTTTTCTCTGTTTTTTTTCTTTCTCTTCCATTGTTTTTCCCTTTTGCTCTGATTTTTCTCTCCCAAAATGATTCATAAAGAATTCTATATTAAAAATAAATGATTTTTTAAAGTAAAAATACAAAAAAGCCAAACCAAATTCTCTTTATACTTAGATTGTCAAAATACTAATCTCTAGTCATCTGTGATTGTGGCAATATCTTATAACCTTGATAATGCAAATCTCTTCATTTAAAATATTTTTATCTCTTCACTAAATTTCTCACTGTATCTTAAAAACAAATTATATCTCATATATATATATATATATATATATATATATATATATATGTTGTCTCTCCCATTAGAATGTTAATTTATTTAGAATAGGAATTATTTCACCTTTATCTTTGTATCCCTACAACTTAGATAGAGTGACTGGCATGTAGTAAGAATATAATAAGTATTTGTTAATTAGTAAATTGCTTTTTTTCTTTTTTTTTGCTTTCATCTTATTTGAAAATTTGGAAAGGTTGGCTTTCTTTTTTCTTTTCTTTCCTTCTGACTTGGAGAAGAGATCACAGGGGATATAGTTCTTCCAAGCCACTCCCAAAGGAATACTAATTCTTCTTCTCAAGCTAGCTTTTAATTTGTCTGAGGGCAAGGAACCTCGGAAACTCTTTTTCTTGTTCTGCCTATCCTCACCAAATCACCCTAGAAAGGGTTATTTTGTTCTGTTGACTTTTTGAGATACTTTATGAAAAGGTACTTTGAGGTACTTTATTATCAGCTCTACCTACATATTCTATGTGTGGAATGACTCCTTCTTAGCTCTTTCCATCTCCTAAGTATGTAACTGTTTTCTCTCCATATCTGTGGTGATGGAGATTTATTGTTAAAGTCAAGAATCTCATTGAAATTAGTTATATGATTGAGTTAATTCTTGATCTGAGGAAAAACAATTTGCATTGTGTTGGCAGTTTCTGTCGATTATTCCACCCAGTTAAAGTTATTAATGTTGTCAGGTAAGAGTATTTTGCATTTTTTGATTGAATTCCTTTATTAGAATTGAATATGAATAGGGTCTGTACACCTCCCTGAATCAATCAAAGTCAATGCATAAGAGAATTGATCACAGAAAAAGAATTTTTTTATGCAAGAGTATATCTATTTCAGAACCCTATAGAAAATTTTAAAATATAGAAGTGGACATAAAGAAAGAGTTATATCATATAGAATTGAGATAATCAAGCATTCATGATATTACATTCAAATGGAGAAAGATAAGGTAGTGATGACTGAGAATGGAAATTTCAAGGAGGGCCAAATGGTATTGCAAAGAAGACACAGGCTAAAACCAGTGTATTGATCTATGTAATGACTTAAGGAAGTCCTAAGAAATGATTTTTTTTTCCAATTTCCCCTCCTTATATCTGTGTGACTGTAGATTCTATAATACCATCTCTTCTTCCATTATCCAGCATTTCCAGCAACTTGAACTTTGCAGCAATTGGAAGGAATGAGGCTTGGAGTTAATCTTTGCCTGAATGTTCATAATTAGGGACTTGGGAATGATTACTATTGAATTGAAACCATAATTTGTTTGTATAAAATAAATTCCCCAAAAGTTTCTGAAGAAAACACTATATGGATCCTAAGAGTTATTAACCTTGGCTTAGAAGAGCTAATTATCAGAACTATTATAGCATGCTTGTCCGTGGGCTCAAATTTCTTCAATGTTACTTGTCTATATATTTATATTATATTTAACTTTACACATTCAACAAATTATTTTTTTCAAAGGAATATTTTCAAGTTTGAGTTGTTGGGCATAATCTGATAAAATTGCCATTATAAAATTGATAACATAAAAGAATCATATGCCCATAAAAACAGTATGGATAATACTACACATCTCCCTGGGGGCCACTTTGTCTCTCTTACTACAACCAATTTGGTTTGAGCCAAGGTATGAAGATGAGGGAAGGAAATGGAATGCAAAGTCCAAAACAAGTTATTGGATTTCTTTTTCTTTCTTTCTTTCTCTTTTAATCTGCCCTTATGAATATTTCTATATATATATATATAGAAAAATAAAAAGTGAATTATACTTGAAAACATGCATTTTACATGCAGTTTGCATGATAATTTAATAAATTCTTTTAAATATTAGTTTCAAAGCTGACTTATTCATCTATGTTTCCTTCTGAACCTGCTTATATTCTTTTCTATAAACTTAAACATTGCATAACCACCTTTTTATTTCTCCCTCCAACCCTTTTTCCCTCTTTCTCTTCCACTTTTCCTTCCTTCCTTCCCTCCTCCTCTTCCTCCTCCTTCTCTTCTTCTTCTTGTTCTTTTTTTTCTGTCAAGCAAGGTCAGTTCACACTTTTCCATGTCTGTCTATGTATCTCTCTATCTATAGCAATCTTAAATATCTATCTAAGATCATGATCTCAAAGCTTGAATCTCCTTACTCTCTGAAAAATGTTTTAGTTTTGCATAAGTTTTAAAAATTATAGTAAGTATAATAAGTAACTCTTATTCTAAATGACCAATGATAAAATATGCTATCCTACCCACCCTTCACCCCTTGCTATCAGACAATTGGGGGAATTTAGGTGCAGACTGAGGTTTAAATATTTTGAGGAAGCTAAGGTAAGGATTTGTTTTGTTTTGAGTTTGCTTAATTTTTTATAAGGCTTTTTTTTAATTAATGGTGGGAAATTTGAAAGGAACTATAAGACTAGGGATTAAGGATGATGGAAAAAGAAGGAGGAAAAGCAGGAGGAGGAGAAAAATTATTGTAATATTTTTTAAAATCATAGAAGATAAAGAAGGGCTGGTGGAGCCAAGATGGTGGAGAGTAGATATATCTCTATCTGACCTCCTCCAAATACCCCTCAAATCAACAGCAAATTAAGCCTCTGAGCTGGTTTTGGAGTGGCAGAACCCATAAATATTTGGAGTACAACAAATTTCCAGAAGAAGATATTTTGGAAGAACTTCAGAAAAGGTATGTTTCAGTCAGACAGGGGGATAAGCTGCTGAGCCCAGACAGCAGTGCAAGAAGCCTAGGGCAAGGCCCTGGGGAGCCAGGACATTTTAGTGTCTGTAAACCAAGGAATCTGCTACAATCTCTTAGGCTACTCTGTCCTGGTTACAAGGCAATGGTTCAACAGATTTTCTGGAAGACACCAAAAGCAAATACAAAAAGCAAATTGTGAGCCACTGAATCCCAGAAAAACAGGACTTGGCCACACCTACCCAGCACTGGAAGTCAGTCCACAACATCATCTCCAGGGCAAACTAAAGTGGCTGTTGCCCCTTTGCCTTAAGAGCAGACCTCAACCTTTAAAAAAATGAGCAAAAAAGCAAAAAGAACTCCAGCCATAGACAGCTTTAATGGAGAAAGAGAACAGATCCCAAATCCTTAAGATCCTAAAGGCAAATCAGCTCCGAGATGAAGTCCCAAAGGATGATATAAGTTGGTCCCCATTTCACAAGACTCTCTTGAATGAATTCAAAAAAGATTTTAAAAGATAGTTAGAAAAAAGAGAGTTAGTTTAAAAAAGAGTTAGAAGAAAAGAGAGTTAGGAAAAGGAAATGAGATCTTTTCAAGGGACTATGAAGAAGGAAAAATAGAAATTAACTGGAGAAAACTCCTGAAGATTTGACGAAATGGAAAAGGCAAATAACTTCTTACAAAATAAATTTGATGAAATAGAAAAAGCATATAACTTCTTACAAAACAGATATGAAAAAAGAAACCAATTAATTGAAAAACAGAATTTGTAAAATGGAAAAAAATGCACTGAACAAAACATCTGATTTAAAAGTTCAGTTGAACAAATGCAAAAGGAGATAAAAAAGCTAACTGAAGAAAATAATTCACTAAAAATTAGAATTGAACAAATGAAAATGAATGACTCAATAAGATTTCAAGAATCAGTCAAACAAAACAAAAAAAATGAATAAATAGAAGAAAATGTAAAATACCTCATTGGAAAATCAACTGGCATGGAAATCATAATCTAAGAATTATTGAACTTCCTGAAAAACATGATGAAAAAAGAGCCTAGATATCATCTGTCATGAAATCATCAAGGAAAACTGCCCAGTTATCCTAGAACCAGAGGGCAAAACAGCCATTGAAAGAATCTCCCAATGACTTCCTGAAAAATCCCAAATTGAAAAAACTCTAAGGAACATTGTAGCTAAATTTCAGAATTATCAAATCACAAGCAGCCAGAAGGAAACAAATCAAATATTTAGGAGCCACAATCAGGATTATCAAGGACCTAGCAGATTCCACTTTAAAAGATCAAAGGGTGTGGAATCTCATATTCTGAAAGGCAAAAGAACTTGGATTGCAGTCAAGAATCAGCTATCTAGCAAAACTGAACATCTGATCTTTCAGGGGGAAAGATGGACATTAAATGAAATGGTGATTTTCATTTATTTCTGATGAAAAGACCAGACCTGAGTAGAAAATTTGATCTTCAACTATAGGACTTAATAGAAGCATAAAAAGATAAAAAGGAAAGAAAAAAATAACTTTCTTTTAAAAATTAAAAAGGCTTATATCCTTATATGGGAAGGTGATGTTTAACTCTTGGGTATATTTAAAGGGTAAAAGTATAATTTGATTTTATTGTGGGGATATAAAAAAATAAATGAGGAAAAGTCATTCTAGTGAAAGAAGAGGAAAATGGAGTTAAAATGGGGTGAATTACATCTCATGAAGAGGCAAAAACGACCTGTTGCAATTGGGGGAATGAGCATTGTGTAAATCTTACTCTTAGATTTGGCTCAAAGAGAAAATATTAGACACATTTGGCTTTACAGAAAAGCTTGCCTTACCCTCTAGGGAAGTAGGAAGGGAAGGGAGAAAGGAAAGTAGGAGGCTAATAGAAAGGAGAACAGAAGTAGAAAGGGAAAAGTGTAAGAAAGGGGGATGTGGCTGCAAAAGGGGGATGTGGCTGCAAAGGGGAGGGCTGTTTGAGGGAGGGGATGATCAGTGACAAAATACTTGAAGGAGGGAAAGGGGGAAAGGGAAGAGAAAAGAATAATTGGGTGGTGCGGCCATCTTAAGAGCTTAAAACATATGAGACCTTTTATCTCAACAGCAAGATGAGTGAGGAAGAAGACTCATAGAGTGTGAAAAGAGGTCCAGTTTGTTATGCCATACAGCCTTGTTGATATACATTTTTGGAAGTGTGATCAGCACATGAACAGTAGACAATCCCCAATCACCATTCAGAGAAGCAGCTCATAGGCTTTGTGTATGCATGGTATCTACTAATGGGAGGAGAACCAATCCAGCAATTCAGCAACTCTCTCACAGGTAAGAGGCCCTGTTAAAGCATCCTTATTTATGGGCCACTAACTGTGACCCTCAGGCTCACCCATTCCCATGATTACAAATCATTGTTCCTTGCTCAACAAGGGTGTTTCTGCAGTGTGGCAGAAAACATGGCACCAAAGGTCAAGGTGGCCTCAGTACTCCTTCTCAGTAGAATCTCATAGCCTAGCACAGGGGAAAATAGATCAAAAATTAATTGAAAACTAAATAATCTAATCCTAAAGGATAAATGGGTGAAACAACAAATTATAATTTGTTTCCAAGAGAAATTTCATCCAAGAGAATGACAATAATGAGACAACATACCAAAATCTGTGGGATGGAGCCAAAGTGGTTATGAGGGAAATTTTTATATCTCTAGTTGCTGATTACATAAAATAGAGATATTCAATGAATTTGGCTTGCAACTAAAAAAGCTAGAAAAAGAACAAATTAAAAATTCCTAATTAGATACCAAATTTGAAATTCTGAAAATAAAAGAGGAGATTAATAAAATTGAAAGTAAGAAAACTATTGAATTAATAAAACTAAGAGTTGATTTTATGAAAAAAATAGATAAAAGTTTAGTCAATTTGGTTAGAAAAAGGAAAGAAGAAAATCAAATTGTTAGTCTCAAAAAAATGAAAAGGGAGAACTTTCCTCCAATGAAGGGGAAATTAGAGCAATAATTAAGAGCTATTTTGCCCAACTATATGTTAATAAATTTGATAAACTAAGTGAAATGGAGGAATACCTACAAAAATATAGATTGCCCAAATTAACAGACGAGGAAATAAATTACTTAAATAATCTTAGAAATAGAACAAGCTGCTAATCAACTCCCTAAGAAAAAGTCTCCAGGGCCAGATGGATTTACATATGAATTCTACCAAACATTTAAAGAACGATTAATTCCAGTACTAAGCCAACTATTAGAAAAAATTGGGAAAGAAGGAGTCCTACCAAATTTCTTTTATGACACAGATATGGTGCTAATACCCAAACCAGGTAGGGTGAAAAAAGAGAGAAAATTATAGACCAATTTCCTTAATGAATATTGCCACAAAAATCTTAAATAAAATATTAGCAAAGAGATTACAGAAACTTGTCCCCAGGATAATACACCATGACCAAGTAGAATTCATAGCAGGAATGCAGGGTTGGTTCAATATTAGGAAAACTATTAGCATAATTGACTGTATCAATAACCAAACTAACAAAAATCATCTCAATAGATGCAGAAGAAGTGTTTGATAAAATCCAATACCCATAGGAATAAACGAGTTTTCCTTAAAATGATCAGTAGCATCTAGTTAAAGCCATCAGCAAGCATCAGTTGTAATGAGGACAAACTAGAAACATTACTAATAAGGTCAGGGGTGAAACAAGGTTGCCCACTATCACTATTACTGTTCAATATTGTATTAGAAATGTTAGCTTTGACAGTAAGAGAAGAAAAAGAGATTAAAGGAATTTTAATAAGAGGAAATCAAATTATTACTCTTTGCTGATGATAAAATGGTATACTTAGAGAACCCTAGAGGATCACCTAAAAATTGCTAGAAACAATTCACAACTTTAGCAAAATTTCAAGATACAAAATAAATCCACATAAATTATTAGCATTTTTATATATTACCAACAAAGTTCAACAGCAAGAGTTATAAAGAGAAATTCCATTCAAAATAACTGTTGATAATATAAAACATTTGGGAATCTATCTACCAAGATAAAGGTGGTAATTATATGAACACAACTACAAAACACTTTACACAAATAAATTCAGATCTAATCAATTGGAAAAATATCAAGTGCTCATGGGTAGACTGAGCAAATATAATAAAAGTAACAATATTGACTAAATTAATCTACTTATTCAGTGTCATACCAATCAAACTCCCAAGAAATTGTTTTACAGATCTAGAAAAAATATTAACAAAGTTCATCTGGAAGGACAATAGGTGAAGAATTTCAAGGGCATTAATGAAAAAAATGCCAATGAAGGTGGCCTACCTATGCCAGACCTAAAACTATATTATAAACCAGTGGTCATCAAAACCATTTGGTACTGGCTAAGAAACAGAATAGCCAATCAGTGGAATAGGTTAGGTTCACAGGACAAAATAGTCAATTATTGTAGTAATCTAGTGTTTGACAAGTCCAAAGACCCCAGCTTTTGGGATAAAAATTCACTGATTGACAAAAACTGCTGAGAAAATTGGAAACTAGTATGGCAGAAACTAGGCATTGACGTGTACCTGACACTGTATACCAAGATAAGGCTGAAATGGAATCATCATTTAGACATAAAGAGTGATAGTATAAGCAAATGAAAAAAAAAACCACTATAGTTTACTTTTCAGATCTGTGGAGAAAGAAGGGATTTGTCGCCAAAGAAGAACTAGAGTTCATTATTGAACACAAAATAAATAATTTTGATTATATTAAGTTAAAAAGGTTGTACAAGCAAAACTAATGCAGACAAGATTAGAAGGGAAGCAATAAATTGGGAACACATTTTTATATTCAAGAGTTTTGATAAAGGCCTCATTTCTAAACTATATAGAGATTTGACTCAAATTTATAAGGATTCAAGCCATTCTCCAATTGATAAATGGTCAAAAGATATGAATAATTTTCAGATGAAGAAATTGAAATTATTTCTAGTTATATGAAAAGATGTTCTAAATCATTATTAAGCAGAGAAATGCAAATTAAGACAATGCTGAGGTACTACTACATACCTCTCAGATTAGCTAAAATGACAGGAAAAAATAATGACAAATATTGGAGGAGATACGGGAAAACTGGGATACTAATACATTGTTGGTAGAGTTGTAAAGTGATCCAACCATTCTGGAGAGCAATTTGGAACTATACCTAAAGGACTATCAAAATGTGCATGCCCTTTAATCCATCAATGTTTCTACTGGGTTTATATGCCAAAGAGATCTAAAAGGAGGGACAGGGACCCACATGTACAAAAATGTTTGTGACAGCCCTTTTTGTACTAGCAAGAAATTGGAAACTGAATGGGTGCCCATCAGTTGAAGAATAACTGAATAAGTTATGTTATATGAATATTATGGAATAGTATTGTTCTATAAGAAACTAACAGCTGTGATTTCGGAGAGACCTGGAAAGACTTACATGAACTGATGCTAAATGAAATGAGCAGATTCAGAAGATCAATGTACATGGCAACAACAAGATTATGCAATGATCAATTCTGATAGACTTGGCTCTTTTCAACAATGAGATGATTCAGATCAGTTTTAATAATCTTGTGATAAAGAGAGCCATCTACACCCAGAGAGAGAACTGTGGGAACTGAGTGTGGATCACAATCTAACATTTTCATTCTTTTTGTTGTTTACTTGCATTTTATTTTCTTTCATTTTTTTCCCTTTTTGATCTGATTTTTCTTGTGCAGCAAGATAATTGGATAAATATGTACACATGAATTGGATTTAACATGTATTTTTAAAATGTTCAACATATATTGGATTACTTGCCATTTAGAGGAGGGGGTGAGGGGAAGGTTAGGAAATTGGAAAACAAGGTTTTGCAAAGGTCAATGTTGAAAGATTATCCATGCATATGTTTTGAAAATAAAAAGCTTTAATAAAAAAACAAAAAGAAGCTAGAAGGAAGTTCAGAAAAAGACACAGACAGGCAAGATAGCCAATATGAATGTATTAAATTATTTTAAAAACACAAGCTGTATATAACTTTGTTTTTTGTTTAAATTTTATTTCTTCTATCCTACGTATGTGGGAATACTCATTTAATGATATTTATTAAATATAAAACAATATTACAAAATAATGTTAATAGAGAATAATACATAATAATATTTGTGAATATAAACACAAATTTTTTGAACCTAAAGGAAAAATAAGAGTATTACTGAAATATCTAAAAACAAATACAGAGACCAGAAAATAATCAGGGGAGTTTTATCATGTTTAATTTAATATAAACCAAAATAAAAACAAAACAGAACAAAAAAAAAATCCCAAAACAGAAATCTCTAAGCAACACAAGTCTGTGACTTTATATGCAATTCTCTTTTCTATTCTTTGAACATTGTACCAGCTGGGTGGTGCAGTGTTAAATGTATTTGAATTATATCCGGAACGACCTGAGTTTAAAAATGCTGAGTGACTGGGCAAATCCTTTCTCAGCCTCATCTGCAGAGTGGAGATAATAGCACCTACTTCATAGGGTTATTGTAAGACCTGAGAAAACATATGTAAAGTTCTTTGAAAACTTTAAAGCAACATATAACTGCTATTTATTATTTATTCATTGAAATGTTTGTTTTAAAAGTATTATTTAAAAAAAAACTTTTATTAAAAGGATGGATTGAAGAGAGAAGAGATTGGAGACAGGATATTACATGGTTATGATAATTATATATCATAATTATGTAATGTCTTAATATTCTGAACTAAGATGTTGTAGGACTTAAGAAAAGGGACCAAATGTAGAAAGGGAATGACCTGTAGTTGGCAATTGATTGATAAGTAGGAGACAGGGAGAATAAAGGTGATGGCAGTTTTTATCATTGATTCATTCTGTGATTTTAGGCATATCTTTTCACCTCTGTTTGCCTCAATTTCCTTTTCTATAAAATGGTATTGGTATCCCTGATCTTCAGATTTAAAAGCATAATAATAAAAAGTAACATTTTTATATAATGTTTTACGTTAACTGAGTGCTTTCCTTTAAATTTTACATAGATGTAAACATACTTTTAAAAGGTGCAAAGTGTTATACAAATGGAAGGGATTAGCAATTAATCTTCCAGATGTGAGAATTAGACCATGGACCCCCTAGAATGTAGTTGTAGCTCCTTATATGTTTGGAAAACAGATTCAATTCTAGGAATTAAAAAACCTGATTCCTGGAATCAAATAGCAACTCTTACTTTTAAAGAACTGACTTGCTGGGTCTGTCTCATACTTCCTTGGGTTTCATTCAAGCAAGGCATATGAATTGGGTTGTTCTACAGGGCTCCTCTTAGTATTGCCCCTGTCTTTTTATTTTGCTTCACCCATCCGCCTGCAGAAGCTTCTCTTCTTCCTAGAGCCAAACAATTATTGAAAAACCTACTGCAGCTCAGAAGGGGAGGGGATCCTGTGCTCTGCATGAAGGAACAGTCCGTATTCATCTCACATTGAAAACATAATTAAAGCTGTTCTGCCTCCCTTATCTGAGACATGGAAGAAAAATGAACGGAAGTAAGAAAAATAAGAGTTGAAAAAAAGAAGCTCTTATCTTTCCTTTTATAAGATGTTTTTAAGTGTGGGAAAGGGTCACTCTCAAATTATAGGCAGAGTAAGAAAAGCCAGGAACCCTATGAGGGGAGAATTTATTTTTTAAAAAGGGTCAACCAATCCAAGGATGTGCCAGCACTCAAAGGATTGAATAAAAGCCAGATCCAATGTCCTTCTGCTATTTCTAAAGTGGGGACAGAAGCAAGGAGAATTGTGGAATATTGTACCAATTTTATAACCTGGGCTCAGGTCCACACCAATTTGTCCCATCACAGGATAGTGATTTGTGCTCACAAAGCTAATAATCCAGCTCCACTGTTTATCATGCCTGAGGCTTTATATATTAAAGCTATTCCCTTAGCTTTCCTTCCCTATCTTGCCAAGCTCTTCTTGGGATTCTGGGATAGCCTAATCCTAATTACTGGCATTTGAAAAATTTAAACATTCCTCCAGCTTCTCCATTCTCTTTTCTCTCTGATTCTTCTCACCTTTTTTCCCCTCTTCTCTCTTGCTGTGCCCGTTTTACCTTTTTGTCTTCTTACCTCATTTCTGCTCCCCTCCTATCCTGTCAGCTATTTTATCTTCTCTCTATTCCTCCTCTCCTCTTCCTTCCTTTCTCTTCTCCTCTGCTTTATCACTCTCCTCTCCCACTCACCTCCTGCCCCATCTGAGTGTCTCTTTCTGTGGAGTGGAGTGTCTCCACTCTTAGAACAGTGGAACATAGTAAACATCTAATCTTTTATATAAAACATTTACTTTTATCTACTTTCATTATTAGTTACATAAGCAAACATTTTTTAAACTGAGGACATATGATTTGATTCATAATGGGAATTCCTAGAGAATGAATTCGTTCTATCAATGCAAAATACAATCTATTTTGCATTTGAAAATATGCAAAAATGCAAATTTATAGGTTGTATTTGAAGGGTCAAATGATTTGGGCTTGGCAAAGCCAGCAAATGTCAGAAGTCAGACATGAATATCAGTATCCCATTACTGAGGTTGGCTCTGTAGCCTCAATATAGACTCAAATAGCCAAATCCCACTTTTATTTCACCAGGATAGGAAGTAACTCTCTTGGTTAGTCTCTACTTTCTTTGCAGGTAATGTAACCAGAATATATCAGATGTACTAAATTAGAAACCTACCTTTCCTCTGGCATACACCCCTTTATTGACTATCTTAAAGTGTTTTCAGGATTAAATAATTCAGATGCTGGATAATGTACATAAAATTTAAAGGAAAATACCATTACAGAAGCATTTCATGGTGATTTAATTGAAATACTCAAGCATAAAGTCAATAACAGAGGTAGGAAAAATTAAAAGACTGTGTCAAGAGAGAATTTGGAAGAGGAGTTGGTAAGGCAGAAAGCCAAGGAAAGAAACTATTCCAGGTGATAAGAGATACAGATATAATTGTTTGTGAACCCACTAAATAATAAGAAATGGATTACACATGAGTTATATCATGATATAACTATAATAATTAAAATCATATATGATCATTCAAGGCCTAATGCTTCCTAAAAGCCCTGACTAGCTGCAACTTTTCTCCTGAAGGTCCTAACTTTACTATTTATGAGAGCACTCTTCAGTCCCAAACCTCTAAATCTTTGGGGGCCATGGAAGAGTGATATACCAGTAGAAGAATCAGAGAAGCGAGTGGTTAATACATATGCCTCTTCAATGACTAAATCTTAAGAGCACAAAGAAGTCCTTTCCATTGTAGTACAACACTAATTTTTACTAGTTGTTTAAATATTGTTTAAATCTGACTTCATGAATAGTTTGTGTCCATCTCCACCATCTGGAGCTTCACAAAAGATGCTTTACATAATATTTTACTCTCAGAGGGTCTGGCCACTTGAAGTTCATAATAAAAACCAGGAACTGGTAATTTCTTACTAATTCCAATTTGTTTGTTTGCTCCAACCAGTGCCAACAGTTCTCCAGTACTGTCTGGAGAAATGCTAATCCCTTTATAATTTTCAGAGATGTAACTACCTTAATCTTTTAGAAGAAGGCCCATATTTTTGATAATTAGTCTCTTACAATTTGAACCCCCACTCAGTTGGGAGAAAACTCCACCCTCTTTTCTTCATGATACATATCAATGGATTTTGATCATAAGAGTATGGCATAATGGAATTACTCAAAAAAAAATACAGTTTGACTTTATGTAGTTCACGATTCAATTGTACCCATGGGAATTGGGTGGATTAAAATCTACTAAAAACTACTGCCATTATGACTGCACTCCCACAAGTTCTCCCATATCCTGGCAGTTGCTATCTAGTCCAAAGGAATCCAAACCCAGTAATTTTAGGAACAGAATTTAGGTGCCCTGACCCACGCCATCCCAACAACTATAACCACTAAAAGCTAGTAGATGTTCCTTAGTTGCTTTTTCATTTGTCACCTTATACAAAATGTTTAGTTAGATTTTTTGAGTTTTTCATGTGATTTCTGTCACCTTATCTTCAGGTTAGCTACCAGCAACCTGAATTAAGCTAATGATTTATCTTCTAGTGAATCCTTCTTGCTAGCTGCTCCAAACAAAACATGTTTCCAGATTCTTAGGCTCACTTTAGCTTGTTCCTGCTCAGAAGCAGCCTTGTTATCACAGACCAGGAGCAGGATCATTCCAAGTTGATGTATTCTTGCCTTTCTTATCTTATATTCTCTCTTGAAAAGCCTTTAAAAAGTTAGGGAAGGGAGGAAGTGAGAAATGGGAAGAAAAAAGAAGGGAGAAGGAAGAAGAAAGAAGAAAGGGAAGATGAAGGAGGAGAAAGAAGAAGCAAATTTATCAGTGAAGCATCAAAAATACACAGAAAGGAAGTTGGAAGTTCACAAAATAACACAAAATGCAGCAACGGTACTATCATGTTAAATCTAATATATACATTTGTAATTAAGGCTGATTCTATCTGTTCTATCACCACTCTCTGCTAACTTCCAATCTTTCATTTCCAAAATCTTTTCAGATATCTTGAACTGAATATTTAATAGATATTTTAAACTCAATGTCCAAATTTTAACTCATTATTTTTCTTCTTTGCTTCCTACTCTTCATCTTACTGGGTCATTCTCCCAGTCTCAGAGGCTTCCTACCTAGGAGTTATTTGGATTCCACTCACCCCTGTCCCACCATATTTAATCTATTGCTGATTGAAATCTATTGATTTCACCTTTGCAGCATTTCTCATATACACATATCCTTTTTTGCTCTGACATTGTTACTGCTATAATTCAGGTCTTCATTATTACATACAAAAACCTGCTGGTGGATCTGCCTACCTCAACTCTTTCCCCACCTTGATCTACCCACTCAGACAACATAGTGATTTTTCTAAAGTACATGACCCAGCGGCCTCCAGAAATAAATAGAAAATGCTCTGTTGGGTGTTTAAAGCTCTTAATCACCTTGCCTCCCTCCTTCCTTCCTAGTCTTCTTACACCTTTACTCCATGCCAGGAACCCTTTGGTGACAGTTCCTATTTTGCTGTTCATATTATAAACAAGATACTTCATTTGTCAGGTCTGGCATTTTCTCTAGTTGTCTCCCATGCCTGAAATGATCTCCCTTCTCATTTGTTTACTGACTTCTCTAGCTTCCTTTGAGTCCTGACTAAAATTCTGTCTTCTAGAGAAAATCTTTCCCAGTTCCTCTGAAAAGATTCTTGTGTCTTCCCTCTCTTAATTATTTCCTATTTATTCTATTTTGTGTGTTTTCCTTTCTTTCCCTCATTATATGTGAGCTCCTTGAGGGGCAGGACAGCGTTTTTGTCTCTTTTTTATAATTAGTACAATGCCGTGTGTGTGTGTGTGTGTGTGTGTGTGTGTATTATGTCCTTAATAAAGCTCTATTGATTGATTGAATTAGCCTACAGGGCTTGTCCCAGGATGTTAGATCTTGAACTCTTCTGGAAAGTTAAATGAATTCCAGGGACATTGTCACTCAGAACTGGGTCTTTGGGATTGACAAATTTCCTGGCTCTTCTGATCATGTGTGATCCAGTACTTGTTGAAATGTGACCACCTTGCTTCAGCATGACAATCCTGGTTCCTTAGTCTTCCTTTACCATGCAACAGAGTAGAAATGTGGGCTACTGCATTACGTAAAATGGGAGACACTTTCTGGGTATTCTTCTCTTCTGTTATTCCTACAGATAGAATCATGTGACCTGAAGATTTTTAGTGGGGGATTGGATAAGTAATGACCCTTCCAACTCCAGCACAGAATCAGAATGGCAACTAGAATGGGCCACTCTTCAAAGGGACCTTGCTATTTAAGCCCAGGGTTATTTAGTCTTTCCTGACCTTAACCAAACCAGGATCTATTTAGATGAATGTGTGTAGATCTGGAGGTTATCTTGTCAGTTCATGAGGTCCAAAGATCTTGGGTCCTACAAGGTTAGAACTATCTGATGGAATGGAAAAACTCATCAACAATTCCAGCAATATTAAAGAGAATGATCAACAGAACTGAGTTTGATTTTACAAGGCAGAGAAGTGAGTTATTAGGACACTAAAGAGTTGAATTAAATGGCTGATGCTTTATCAAGTCTTGCAAATTGCTTTATGTCTAGATGAGGTTTAAATATCATCTATTTGAGGCAGAATCAAGATGGCTCTGTATAAGCCAGGTCCCAAGTGACCTGTTTCCCCTTTCCAAGTGAACTTTTTCTCCTTCAAACAAGTTTAAAATAATGTTTCAAATCAACAAAGGGTTAAAGGTCATTTTTCTCCACCCTGAAACAATTTAGGAAGTCTGAAAGAGAGATCTGTAACACCATGATGGGTACAGGCCAGAGGTATAGCAGAAATGCTAATAGTCGGTCTTAAAAACAGCTGGAACTTTAGGAGAAGAAACAGTAGCTTTAGGAACTCTTAACTCAGAGATGGTTAAAGGGATGGACAACCGATCAGAAGGATTCCAGGGGGACTCTTGCTGGTACTGAGTGGAGTTGACACTGTTTGGAAACTCTATTGCCCATATGCAGTTCTATGTCACAGTTCTAAGAGAAGGAGAAGCACTTGTTATTAATCAGAAAGAAACAGTGTCCCTGGTCATAGTTCAAGGGCCAGGAAGAGCACTAGTACTTCTGACTGCAGGGCACCAGGTATTTCCTGGATAAAGACCAAATTATAGGTCAGGAGAGTGGTGGCCAAACATTTTCCTGATTCACACCACCTTGGAAGAACCAAAAACTTGCACACGCGGAACTACCTCTGAAGACAGTAGCATGAAAATGCCTGATGCTTGGCACAGTGCTTCTCCACCCTGAGGTGAGCAGTATCCAACTTTAACATAAAATTTAAAGTAAAAAAGTAGACTGAGAAAATGATCAAACAACAGAAAAAAAGAACTCAAACATAAAAAGCTTTCCTGCAGAAGCAGGAAAGATCAAGACATAAACTTAGAAGATGGCGCCTATAACAACTATAACAACTGGGTGAAACCTATAAGCAACTGACCTAGAAAACAGATCAAAAAGAACTAATTTAAGAATTGTTGGACTACTTGAAATCCATTATAAAAAGGATAGAAGAGCCTAGATATCGTATTTCAAGCATTTATAAAGGAAAACTTCCCTTAGATTCAATGGATCACATAGAAATGGAAAGAATCTATTGATCACCTCCTGAAAGATATTACAAAATGAAAACTTCCAGGAATGTTATAACCAAATTTCAGAGCTCTAAGATAGAGGAAAAAATATTGCAAGCAGCCAAAAAAATCCAATTCAAACATTATAGAGTCAATCAGATTCACACAAGATTTAGCAGCTCCCATGTTAAAAGAGCAGAGAGCTTGGAATAATTACAATCAAGAATAATTTACTTGGCAAAATTAAATATAATCCTTCTGGGGGGGGGGAATGAAAATTTCATGAAACAGAAGAATTTCAAGCATTTCTTATTTAAAAAAAACAACAAAAAACTAAAGCTAGGTTGAAAATTTGACATTCAAACAGAAGAGCCAAGAGAAGCATAAAAAGATAAACATGAGAGAGTAATCATGAGGGATTCAATTGAATTAAGCTGTTTGCATTCCTATTTAGGAGTCTTATAAATGTAACTTCTAAGAGCTTTATCATTATTAGGGCATTTAGAAGCAGCCTGTATTGACAGAGAACATGATAGTGAATTGATTATATTGGGATGATCTCAGAACAATAATAATGTAGGGATGAGAAAGAGGGATGCATTAAGAGAGAAGTGGAATGAGGTGAATTTTCTGACATAAAGAAGACACTCAAGGAAGAACTTTCATGGTGGAGAAGAAACTGCAGGATAGGTGAGAGACAATGATTGAACTTCTTATTGCAATTGGTTCAAAGATGACATACAAATCTATGTTACTGAATCGGGAGATAGGAAGAAATGAGCATGAGGTATATGGGAAGTGATATAAAAAGGAGGACAGATTGAGAGAGACAGTACTAGGAAGCAAGATGAACTTTTAAGGAAGGGTGGGAGAAAGAGAGAAAGGCGGGAGGAATGGATGTTACTGATCATAACTGTGAATATGAATGGACCAAATTAGTCTGAAGATTTTAAGTGGATAGTGTAGAGGGCCAGGAGGTAAGAATCCATTTCAGGTCTTGAATTTTACAATAACTTGGCTCACTAAAACTCTCTTATTGAAATAGCAGAGATTGCTTGTCAATATAATAAATTAATACTCTAGTGACTGAAGCAAAATGCAAACACCACTCTTTGGATTAAAGGCAAATCTTTGAATTTAAGACAGGAAAAAGAGCCCACAATAGAGACTAAAGGCATTTGGGAGAAAGATACTTGAGACAATGGTATGGTAAACTTTACCCAGATGTGTATCTCAACTCTTTGCATCTCTGTCTAATTAACCAAGATCCAGGGCTTAATCATTTACATCTCAGGAGAACTTTTTGTTAGAGAAAACTAAAGGAACTTCAAAGAGTGTACTTTGTATCAACTCTATGAGCATTTGAGGCATATATATTTGCCTCTCTGATCAATAAACTTTGAAGAGTTCATATTCTAGACTCTCTCCGCCTGGTCCTCTACAGGATTGGAAATCAGAATCCAACAATATGTTGCATGAGAGAGACAGCCTTGGAATAGACACACAGAGAATTGAAATGAAGGGTTGGATCAAAATCTATTTTGTTTCAGCTGCAGTGAAGAGGGCAGGAGTGACAACTATTATCTCAAAAAAACTAAAAGTCAAAAAAAGGACATAATTGAAAGAAATAATCAGGGAAACTACATTATGATAAAAAGTATCACAGACAATGAAGTATAAGTTTCATTTATCAAAATTATAGAGAAAGGAGTCAAATTTATAAATATAAGAGCCATTGCCAAATTGACAGTCAAAAGATATCAGCAGGGAGTTTCAAAAGAAGAAATCAAAACTATCTGAAATCATATAAAAATGCTGTGTGATTAGAGAAAGGTAAATTAAAACAACTAAGGTCACACTTATTAGAAATGACAAATGTTTGAGGGATTGAGAGAAAATAAATACACTAACAAATTGTTGATAGAGTTACGAACTAGTCCAGTCTTTCTAAAGAACAATTTGGAACTATGCCCAAAGGGTTATAAAATTGTCCATACCCTTTGACTTAGCAATATCACTACCTGGTCTATACACCAAACAAATAAAAGAAAAAGAGAAAGAATGTATATGTACAAAAATATTTGTAACAGCTCTTTTTGTGGTAGCAAAGAATTGGAAATTGAGGGAATGCTCATCAATTGGGGACTAGTTAAGCAAGTCGTAGCATGATTGTGATGGAATATTATTATACTATGAGAAATGTCAAGGGGTAGTTTCAGAAATACATGACAAGATCTTTTTGAACTAATATAAAATGAAGTGAACAGAACGAGAAAATCATTATGCGTTTGAACTGCAATGTTGTAATGATGATTGACTGTGAACAAGTTGAATTCTCTAATTAATACAATGATCCAAGATAATACCAAAGGACTCATAATGAAAAAAAAAATGCTGTTTTTGAGTGCAAAGTGAAGAATGACTTTCTTGCTTGCTTTATTTTTATATCTTTTTGTGTATGATGTAGCTAATATGGAAATATGCTTTTCTTGATTTTCACACATATAATTGATATCATATTGTTTCCGTACTCAGTGGATGGTAGAGAGGGGAGAGGAAAAGAGAGAATCTGGAACTCAAAATTTAAAAATAAAATAATTTTTAAAATTAATAATAAATATTTTATGAAAACAATTATTTTATTAAAATAAGTAAATAAATATAATCCTTCTGAAAAAACATATTAGTTACAAATTAAATTACTGAATCCTGTTTTAAGTTGAACACTGAATCTTTTGTATTGATTAACATTTCTTTTTATGTATAGGAAGTAAAAATCTTTGACACAGTTAAATTATACTGAGGACCTTTAGACTCTCCTTTTGGTGAGACCTCAACATAATCCAAACCAAAGTTTAAAATAATTTGTTACTGGACCACCAAAGTGGGAGTTTGACAAGTTAAAGCATATGAGAAAATGAAGTCTATTTAACCTCTCAGGGCAGCTAAATGGCACAATGGATAGAGTGCTGGATTTATAATCAGGAAAATTCATCTCTTTGAGTTCAAATCTGACTTCAGACACTTAGTAGTTGTGTGACTCTGGGTAATGACTTTATACCCTCCTTGCC
This sequence comes from Sarcophilus harrisii, assembly GCF_902635505.1. Taxonomy (NCBI): domain Eukaryota; kingdom Metazoa; phylum Chordata; class Mammalia; order Dasyuromorphia; family Dasyuridae; genus Sarcophilus; species Sarcophilus harrisii. The sequence continues at coordinate 104,674,673 of NC_045430.1, forward strand.
TCAGTTTCCTCACCTGTGTAAAATGAGCTAGAGAAGGAAATGCCAAATTGCTCCTGCAGGAAATCCTAATGAGGTCACAAAGAGTTGGACACAATTAAACAACAATAAAAGTTGCCTTCTCATTAAAGTCCCTTACTCCTCAGAATTCAACTTTACCTGATTTTATGCCTATATGGGTCTGGAGCTGACAGTACACTTATTGGAAAATGGAGACGGAAATTAAGTGCAGTCATTATTAGATATTAAAAACAAACAAAATCCAGATATGATAGGTATTCAGTTCCATATGTCTTTCTTGGTTTAGGCTGTTTATTTTTGGATATATTCATGTTTGTTAAGTTCCTCATAACAAATATTTTTTTAAATTAAAAATTAAAACCCATGCCCGGATCTAGCCATATCCTACATAATTTCCATCCTATTTGGCTCATGCATTCCCTCAGCAGCTGAAGACTGGTGGTCACACCCACCTTTAGCTTTCTCTTCAACTTGCTCATACCCTCCTTCTCAACCCTCCTGTTTGCTGGCCCTGGGTATGTTCCAGCCCCATTAGTCATGTCAAAGAGGAGGTGGTGAAAAAAAGGTAGGTCGAGGAGGGATGCTAAAATAGTGTTCCTTTTAGTGGCTGTCCTAAAGCATTTGAAGGTTAAATAATAGAGATGGCAAATAGCTTTGCCTTTTGCTTTCAAGGGTTTTTTATCCTGACAATTAGTGTAAATTTAAAACTTTTCTCCTAGGGACTTTTAACCTCTGTAGCCCCATCTGAGTTCATTGAATTCCAAAGGCCTGCCAAATCTCAGTCAGGGTGTTAATATTAGCAAAAATATGCTGGCTCTTCATCCCTGTCTGGACAGCTAAGGGAACATTTCTTAGTATCTACTCTCTGGTCCCAAACAAATCAGATTCCACATTGGGTCCTGGCTCAGCAACAGAAATAGTGTATATAGATCAAGATTACCTCCTAAGCATTCCTAGTCAGCAGCTTCATTTCCATGTAATATTAATGGATGTACATACTTTATATTTTAAAATGTGACCAAATCCCCCAATCAACGTTTCATTCTTGTAGCAGCTCCCTGTTTAAGGGAGCTGTTTAAGCTGCTCACCATCTAATAGCATTCATTAAGCTAACAATTGGGCTGGGAAAATAGGGAGCCACCTAGGCATCCAGCAATGAATGGATAAGAACAAATGTTTTATTCCAAGAAAAAAAAAGACAAGAGAAGAATATATTGAAAGTAGAAGGGAAAAAATCAATAAAAACCATCCTTTTCTGAATTCAGTATACAAATATGCTTTACAAATGCTATGCCAACTGTTGTAGCTCAAGCAAGCAGCTTACTGAGTGAATGAGGAGATGATGGACATCTTGTTATAAAACATAAAACCAACTGAGCTCCAGAGAAGTCCAAGTGGCAAGATGAGCTCTGTGTAGGACTGTGGAATGATCAGTATTTATCTGGGGCATTCTACCATCTCCCCTTTCAACCAAACTGTCATTTCTCTCTGGTTCTCCTAGGGTCTGGCAGCCTGACTTGAAACAGCTTATAATGGCCTACCCCTGCCATTCTAAATTGATCTGGGTTCCTTCTTGCTGCCCTTTGCCAATCAAAAGCGGGACAACCGTAGCTTCATGATGTAACTATTCAGGGTATAACCAGACATCAGTCCAGGTAACTTAACAAACTGAAAGAATGAAATGTTGATTGGGGGATTTGGTCACATTTTAAAGTATAAAGTATGTACATCCATTAATATTACATGGAAATGAAGCTGCTGATTAGGAATGCTTAGGAGGTAATCTTGATCTATATACTTTTCTGATTACACACCCAAAGACACACACATACACACACACACACACAAACACACACACACACCTTCTGAGTGTTTAACAAGGATAATCAGCTGTCCACTGAACTGGGACACCTCCCTTGGAGCTGAGCATGTGTGACTCAGCTTCATGGAGAGAGAGACATGTGCTGCAGGACTTGTGGTTTGGGATAATTTAACGATCCTTTATTGGTCCCTGTGGATTTTCATTTTCAGAATCCAGGGGATTTATTTGGCAATGGACTTATGCTCTGACCCCTTATTATAGGACATTCATGACCAGAGGCTCCAGATGGTTCTCCATGGTCCCTCACCCAGGCGGGGAGAGGGAGTTTTGAGGTGATTGACAACTGAGCAAGAAGAATTTAAAAGAGAAACAATTTCACTGTCGTTTCTTTTTCAACTCTTTTGAATGTGATTCATGACTCTGAGAACCTTCTCCTGGATTTCATAAAATGGGGATAGAATTTCTCTTCTTTTTTTCTTTCTAAACAGTGGCTAGTGTGGCTGGATACACATTGTAATGTGTGTGTATATATAATTGTTTACTAGTTTATTTTTTAACATTTGCTAATGTACACCTATGGATCTTTTATATTTTAAAGCACTTCGTTTGTGGTAGAAGAAATATATAGTTGTCTCATACTTCATTTCTACTACTTTGTACATCAAGCAAATTTTTAGAAAGGGATCTGATTAATCACTTTTGGAAATATCATAGACACTAGCCAAAAATAACCTTCATTTAAGATTTTCCCTGGAACATGGGGAAGGGAGGCAGAGTAAACTAGAGAGTACCTGAAAAACATTAATTGCTGTCTTTGAGGATCAAACTTCTCTAGGTCTAAATCTGGTATGCTTGGACCAAGGCCCCAGAGGGAGGATGCACCCCTTGCTGCAGTTGATAATGGAAGGAGGACCTAATACCATAGGCATCATTCTCTCATACCACCGAACAAGAAGTGATTATATCAACTATCTGCTACATATTTTAAAAAAAAGAGCAGGCTAAGGATTAAGAACTTAACTAAAGACAGGTACTGAGGTAATAGGGAAGACTAGAGTTCATCTTCAGAGGTGGATACAAAAGTAAAAAAAAAATCATTTCCTTCTCCAAAGAGTAGTTAACTGATCACCTGCCTCTCCTCCCAAAAAAATCATAGAGGAACTTTTAAAAAAACTTTAAAAATCGAATTAGAGAGATTGAGAAAAAACTTTTTAAAAAATCCAAGAAAAAAGAAGGGATAAAATGACTCCTTAAAAACGGGATTGAGTAAGGGGAATCCAGCAAAGTATAATAAAATAAAACATAAAAAATGAAAAACTGGAAGAGAACTGCATCTCATAAAAAAAGTGATCTGGAGAGCAGATCAAGAAGTAAAAACATAAGAATCAATGAACTTCCTGAAAGCTACAATCAAAGACTCTTGATGCAATAATACAAGAAATAAATAAAGAAAATTCTCCTGGAGTGTTAGAACAAGAAAGTAAAGTGGAAATAGAAAAAATCCACCAATCACCACTTGAAAGAGATCCTACATGAAAAAAAAAATGTATAGGAACATCATAGCCAAATTTTCAAACCTCCAGATCAAGGAGAAAGTATTACAATAAAAAAAATAAAAATAAAAACAATTGAAACATGAAAGAACCACAGTTAGAATTATGTAAGCCTAGAAATGGTTACATTAAAAAACTTTAGGTCTGGAAACACTATATATAAAAGATTAAAAAAAAAAAACCTAGACTTGTGGCTGAAAATTTCATACCTAGTGAAGTTAATTATAATCTTAAAGGGAAAAAATATAGAATGAATTGCCAGAGTTTTAGGATTTTGTTGCAAAAAGATCTGAACTTAATAGAAAATTTGACATATAAGATCCAAGAAAAACATAAAGCAAACATTAAAGACTATTTTCAATGTATTCAATAAAGACAAACTGTGTTTTAAAATGGAGCGTAAACCATATGTTTTAAGATTGTCATTAATAATTGGGTAGTTAAAAACAAAAATTGGGGTAACCCTGAGTATGATGTGATTTTTAAAAAGCAAAATCATGTAGGAAAAGATAAAAAGACTAATTAGATTATACAAATAAAGTGGGAGAAGAAGAACTGAGGCAGAGGAATTAGATGGAAGGGAGAGGGCTGGTAATTCTGGAATTCTACTCACATTAGAAATGAGTTAAAGAGGGAATAATACATACACGCACATGTGCATATATACACATATATGTAGAAGGATATAAAAAAATCTTCCAAATTCATAAAAAAATAAGAAGGAGAGGGAATGAGAAAAGGGGGTTATAGAAGGGAGTGTGGTATAACAAGAATGGGATAAGGTATGTAGATTAAAGGAAATGAGATAAATAGGAAGGTTTTAAAAGGGTAAGAGATCCTTGGAGGGGGAGTAGGTTAAGTAATGTCAAGGCAAGGTAGCCATAAAGATTGAGACATAGTAAAGAACAGAGCTAAGATGAGAAGAAACAAGACTGGAACTTGTCCATGAAGCAATTGGACAGGACAAATTTAATAATTATTTAGCAACTCTAAGTGTGAAATTTCTTTGTTGGATAACAGCAAACACTTAGGGTAGTACTAAACATCTGGAGAACTACATAAGCCCTTAGAAGGGGTGTAAGAGAATAATTGGAGAATGAGGGACTGACTTTCTAGAAGCATGATTATTTTCCTATGGGATGAACTACTTCTGTTTTATGTTAAAAGATTTATTATTTACATAAATCCCTAAGGGGAAGATGGGACTCAAAGGAGAAAAAAAATTTATGCGGTTACCTGAATCCTTTCCTCCACCATGGGATAATATAAAGACTGAATTGATGTTTAGTTTGAGTGACTAGAGATTTTTAATACAAATTTCTAGAGACCTAGATACCAAATGTTTGTGATGTTCTTAAAAAAAAGTCTGAGTAAGTACAAGATAAAATCTAATTCTAAGGTTCCTAGGGAAAATCTTGCATGAGGGTGTGAGTCAGAGATTATTGGGAGTTTTTTTTGACACAATTCATAGTTTTGTGTTTTTATTTTGAGCAGAGCACCCATCCTTACAGACCAACCTGATTTGTTCCAGTCCATCAAATTGGGTAGGAGCTACCTAAATTCTCTCTGATTCCAGTTAAACATATTATAGATAATGGAAGAAAATCATAAATGATGAAACAATATCTTTCAATGATAGATATAGTTCATCAACTCCTGCTCTAGAGTAAGTCTTTAGTCATGGTACTCTACAATATTATCTTAGCTTTATCAATAATTTACTGCATCACATTAAGCATTTTTCTTTTTTGCTTCTCAAAAGTACAAAGATGGAGCTTCATTAAATCAGTGTTTCCCCACATCAAATTATATTGCAAAGTTTTAAAAGATCCATATTTTCTATTGTGGACCACTAAAATTTAGGCTTAAAAGAAGAAGCAATTTCTTGATACAGTTATTCAAAAAGAATATGGAAAACTTAAAGAAGTATTGAATTTACTCTCATTTGAGATCTTCAAGCAAAATCATTTCTCAATTATGTTCAAAATGGGCTTTTAAAAATTATTTTTAGGTATAATTGCCCTAATTTGACTGCTGAGGTAAGTTACAATCCAAAACTCTTTAAAATAATGATGTAATAATAGAAAGATAAAGGATTTGAATAGAATGTCAGAACTGATCAATCTATGGTTATTTCTAAATGTGAATCTTAAATATTATCCTTATTTTTAAACTTCACAGATTACTTTTAAAAGTTTTTTTTATAAGCAAGCTTTTAAATAATTAATATATACATAAATTTAATGCATAATAAATGCATTTAAAATATTAAACAAATACTTAATATACCATAATACAATAAAATTAGAAACAGCAAGAGAATATGAGCAAAAAAATAGATATAATCCTAAGCAATAGAGAATCAAAGAACAAATCCTAGAAACAGTAAGAAATTATATTAAAAAGAATAAAATTGAGACACTATACAAAAATATTTGTATGTATAAATAGTTATAGTTTTGTAAAAGTAAAGGACTCATGACTTGAGAATATAATAAAAAACTAGAAAATTATCAATTAACAATCCCCAAACTAGCACAAAATAGAAATGTTAAATATCAAAGGATAAACTGAAGTAAAAACAAATTATAAACAAAGAAGCTGTTTTTAAAGATAAATATTAATTTGATTTTTTAAAATATTACTAAGATCAGAAATGAGGAGAAGAATTCATAATAAAAGGAGAAAAGTGAAGTAAAGTATCAGAATCTATTGCATTCAGTTACATGCTTATAGAACTGAAAACTTATGTGCAATAATTGGATGAATCTCTGTGTGAAAATCCAATAAAAACAGGAAATAGAGAACTTAAATGAGCCAAACGCAGAAAAGGAAAGTGAATAAGTCACAAATAAACTACCAAAGAAACTATCTTAGACTAGATATGCTTGCAAGTGAATTTCATCAACCATTTAAAGAATAAAAAATTCTTGTGCTATATAAAAACTAACAAAAATAGAGAAAAAAAGACATCTACCAATTTTTTTCCCAATGAAAACTTGATTTGGTTAGGAAAGTGCAATATATGAAATCTGTGGGAAAAAAGGCATTTGAAATTCCTTCTGGAAGAGCTATGTATTTGTCTTATTCTTGAAAACAATTTGCAATTATTCAAGGAAATACATTCAATTGTTCATTTCTTCTAACCAGAAATTTCTACCTTAAGGTGGTTAATGATGGCAAGACAAAGTCCACATTACAAAACAGAGGTATTATCTGTAATAATAATAATAAAAAAGTGGAAACAAAATAGGCTTTTAGTGATTGAGGAATGGCTAATGGTATGGTACATAAAAGCAATAAAATATTATCATGCCATAAAAAATTATTGCCAATCATGCCAAAAAATATTCAAAATATTCAAAGAAACTGATGTATGAAGAAATGTAAAATGAAAAGGGCAGGACAAAAATCATTCTACACAATGACAACAATGTATCCAATAAAACAGTGTATTTTTTTTAAGTCAGTACTAAACTTAAGAACTTAGAATCTTGACTACTAAAATACAGGGATTGATTCATTTTTATCTTTGTATTTGAGGAAACTAGCACAACATCTGACATGAAGACATTTGAGAAATGCTTCTAGATTGATTTAAAGATTACCAAGTCAAATATAATATACAATGTTATTTCCCACACTATTTAAGTTAAAGCACACATTCTTCCCTTCTGTTAAAGCAAACTGTAGTTTTCTTTAACTGTTTTCAGGAATTATACTTTGTCGATGGGAAGTTAAGGGTTATTTAGATTAATGTTGACAAATGCCTCTTGTGTCAAAATAAAATGTATCAGTTTTTTAAAATAAAGGAAACAAATGTTTGCAGTGAAAATTTTCACTATTTCTCTCTAGGGAATCCCAATACTGACAGTGATTCTTTGAGCTGCAGTCCTGAATTTTCCACCTAATTTCTTCCTTTGACTTCTCCCTTAGTTTCCTACACTGAGTTGAACATATTTTATCCCCTTTAATTCCAATGTCTTGCATTATAAATGGAATTTATTGTTTCTCTAAGCATTTTAGTCTTTAATTTCCAAGTTATATGCACCATTAGATTTCCCTTTAGGAATCAATTTTATTCTTCTCTTAAGCTTTCTGCAACTCCCTCCCTTCCTATGACTCCATTCTATTTATGGATTTCTAATTGAGCTCAAAACTTTTCTGTTTAGCCTCTTGGAAGTTGGGTGGTGTGGCAAAAAGAATTCTGGACCAGGAGTCAGGAGAGGTGGAATCAAGTCTCACACTTATTAACTGTGTGAACTTGGGCAAGTCATTGTAATCATCTGAATCTCAGTTCCTCTGTTGTGAAATATACTACCAACTGCACACTCTACCACATTACAAACTTAGAGATTGGATGGATATTACTGGTTATATATCCCAACTTCACATTTTATAGATGAGGAAACAAGGCTCAAAAAATGATTAAGATCATACTGATAATATAGTCAATTTTTGAAATCAGTTCCTCAGACTATAAATCAATCATCTCCTAATA